>NW_004504311.1:3600000-3952524 GCF_000149335.2 Coccidioides immitis RS | reverse complement strand
CCTAACCCTAACCCTAACCCTAACCCTAACCCTAACCCTAACCCTAACCCTAACCCTAACCCTAACCCTAACCCTAACCCTAACCCTAACCCTAACCCTAACCCTAACCCTAACCCTAACCCTAACCCTAACCCTAACCCTAACCCTAACCCTAACCACTTGATTTTCCGTTACATCTTGTTTTTCCGTTACCTTTTATATTTTTACCGATAACTCCACAACCATCCATTGTACAGACATAAGAGTACCACCATTCAAATTGTCTCTCTGAGCTGGTTAGGGTGGGCCCATTTTTGTTAAAAAATATCAACCTTTGAATCTTATGTTTTACTCACTATTTGCTCTATAGATTCTGTTGATCAATTTTGGCATTCTGACATTCTCACACACACTCTTTTCACAACTCAGTCAATTCTTGTTCAAAATGGATGACACCATATTCATTTGAAAGCTATTCCTCTACCTAACAACTTCTCCAATTTTTATGTGAATTGCCTTGCCGGTTGTTGAGATATAAGTGGAAATACATGGTGCCAGCCTCACTCCTGTCAGAAACACTTCTCACATTATTACTCAGCAACCACATGATCTTTTCATCTGAATTTTGAGAGATAAGTTCAATAACACTCTTTAAACAAACTACCAAATTTTCTTTACTATATCTCTATTATTTGTTGTGTTATTACACTCTTTTTATCTGAAAAATCTCTTACCGGACACTCTCTTATTTTGATTTTTCTTGCCAAGACTCTTGCTTACTCACATTTTGTTAAGGTGTTTCAAGCTAAGCTAGAGCTCTTATCTTATCTTATCTACTTCCATCTTATCTCTCTACCCCTTCTCATCTGATCTTTGCTCTCCAGATCTCACACCAGCACTAAATCAGCCCTATCAACTTGATACTCTTGGTATAGCTAAGCCAAATTGATCCCTGCAAATTCTGACCAATCTCTACTAAATACTACTATGTTCTATACTGTTTGGTAGCTGAGAAATCAGAATTAATTAGTGAAAAATAGCTTTTCAAATACTTAGAGTAACTAAGTTTTTGAACTAGGAACAAGCTTGTAAGAATTCACCTGCAAACCTCTTACACAGACAAACAACATTTGTGAGGGCCCAGGGCCTCAGCTTGTGAGCTTTTGGGAGTACATGTATTCTTGCAAGGCACTAAGTCATGTGCTTGCAAGCACACATAAAAGGCTGCCACTGTGTGAACCTCTTGTTAAAAGCCAGTGGCAATCTTGTCTACAAGTTGTACATAGTTGCTAATACCAGACCTTTTACCTTGCATACTTTTTTCCACATACAATTTCTCCTATAGATTCATTGTCATGCTGATCCACATGTACAATCCTCACAAAGCTATAATATAAGCTACCTTGCAAATCAGAGCAGTTTTCATTAATTTTTCTGCATTTAAGAAAAAAATCGAGCTAGATTTCTAGTGACTTAACAGGTTTGCTATTTTTTCCATCTGATAAAAGATATGCTAGCTTTCTGGTGCTACTACATCTGAAAAAACCAGCTGCCCTTCTCACTTTTCTGCTTAGAATATATCTTATTTTTATAGTATTAGCTTTAGCCTCTTGAATGTGAGTCTTTACTACTAAATTTAAGAATATTCTCAGCTGGTTTCTCAAAGCTTCCCTGCAAAAAGCTCTCTAGTTTGATACTTCTCTTCAAAAAGTATACTTACTAGTATTAATTTAACTGATTTTTAAAACTTAATTGCTCATATCTCTTAAATTTACTAGCTTGCCCTCTTGCCCTCTACTCTGCCAATAGTTTTTCCATTATTTTTATTCTAGAAGCTGTTTTCGTGATCACAGTCTTCAAAAAAAACTATATAGTTTGCTAGTTCTCTCAAAAAACTAGTCCAGAATTTAATAGGTGTAGTTCTAGCTAAAGAAAAACCTACTACATTGAGATTTTCAGCTCTCAGTAAAACAACTGAACTAGTTTAGGTTAACTAGCAAGTGAGATACAAAATAACCTCAGAAGATCTTCTTAAGAAAGTAATTTCAAAAGATTATCTTCTGTTTTCTTATTCAAGAAGATATTTCTTGAAACATAGTCAAAATGCCTTCTACTTCTGATTCTTCTTCTGAATCTGAACAGCAAGATCTAAAGTCAATTCTCAAGCTTCTTGCTAAAGAATCTCAGAAGAAGAATCATGTTCTTGTGTAAAAAGAACTAAATACTTGTATCTTGAGTATACAAAAAATCTTTTCTTTTAAAGAAAAAGAAGATACTACTGTTTTTGAAAACTCTAAACTTCAAAATCTTGAGAAAAAAATTATACAGCTTGAAAATCAGAAAAAAGCAGCTACTAATAGTAGTAATACTTCACAAAGCTGCTCTCAAGAGAAAATATCTGCTAGTAATACTTCCAAATCATATTCTTCTGCTCTATAACTGGACTAAATACTGAATCTTCAGTTAAATCTTCTTTACTCTTTAAAGTAAATGGTAAAGAAGATAAAAAACAGTTCTCTGAGCCAAAACTCTTTAGAGAAAGAAGACTAATTTTCAAGATAAATACTCAAGTACTTGAAGAGATCAGTAACAAAGCTTTCTTCTTCAGAAATAGAATAAATGACAGCTTTACTGAAGCAAATATTACTGAAAAATCAGTTATTTCTTCAATTGCTAAGTCATTTAGAGGCCAATCTCTAGTTCTAATAACAACAGAAGACTTTTCAGCTGATTTTCTTCAAAAACACAAGCAAACTTAGATATCTATATTCTCAGATGTAATGAACTTTGATATAGAGAGCATGAAAATTCACAAAGATGAGCCCTGGAAAGTCTTTGTAGTTCATGATATCTCTACAGAGATCTTCAATATAGAGAATGGATTATCTCTTCTAAAAGAAGAGATAGAAATTTTTAACTCTATCTCTTTAAAAAAAACCCCAATCTGGCTATCTTCTGCTGAAAATAAAATACAGAAAAAACATGCATCTGCTGTTCTTTTATGTTCAAAATACTACAATAGCTGAAAATCTGAAAACAGTTGTGATTGCTGGACAGAATCTTAAAGTTGGTAAATACAAACAGTTAGAAAGATTTAAAAGCACTGTACAATGCTTTGACTGTCAAATCTATAGACATACAGCACCAAACTGTAAAAAAGAAGCTAGATGTAGTATCTGTGCTCAAAAACATCAAACAAGTATGCATGAATGCTCAATTTGTGAGATTACTGGAAGAAAATGTATACACTCTACATTAAAATGTGCTAATTGCCTAGAAAATCATGTGGCTAAAAGTACAGAGTGTGTTTTATTCAAAAAATTCAACTATTCACCACAAAATACTAGTAAATCAATGTAACTAGTAAGAGCTGAGCAGAATCTTTCCAGAACTAAACCTGTTTCTAAGAGATCTCATGAAACAGATTTTGAAGATGAAAATCAAGTTGTAATCTCTAAGAAGAAGATTGAAGTTAGACCACCATTTATTAATTTATGTTAAATAAAACTTCAAATACTTTTTCAAAATTGATCTTTCTTCAGAATAATGTTGGAAGAAATGAAAAGTCAATGCATACATGTCTTGATATTGGGTTTGAAAAGAAAATTGATTATATTTTATTTCAGGAACCATAGATGAGCTCAGATAATCAGTTTACAGTCTCTCATAATGCATATTATTGCATTCTTCCTGAGAATAAAGATTTGAGATCTAGAGTAGCTATTTTTACTAGAAAACAGTCCAGATATCAACCCTGCTTAAGATCTGACATATGCTCTAGTAATGATCTTCTAGTTATATATATTAAAGATAAATACAATCAGTTTGAAACCATACAACTGATAAATATCTATAATCAAAAAGATCTAGAGGACAACTCAAATCTTTGGACTATTGAGATAGAAATAGTAAATATCTCAGCTTCTCAATACTCTATTGTTACTGGAGATATGAATGCTCACCATTCATGGTGGAATTCAAATATAGTTAATTCAGTTAGAGCTGAAAAACTAGTAGAATGGCTTGAGGAGAATAATCTGGATTTAATAAATGAGATAGATAGAGAAACTTTCTTCAGACCAAATCTATCATCTAAATCAATTATAGATTTGACCTTCTTCTCCACCAACTTAACTCAAAAGATACATGAGTGGTAGATTGATGAAGCTCTTCACTCTGGCTCTGATCATGAAATTATTCAATTCAGTATTGAACTAATTACTGAAAATCTTGTTGAAAATCCACTTTATTCAAATCAATATAACTTTCAGAAAGCTAATTGGGATGAAGTAAATAAATCTCTTTTTCAAAATCTAGAAAAAGAAGAATTTCAATGGACTTCAATAGAAAATACTCCATCAGAACTTGAATTAAAAGCAATTAAATTAAGAAATCTAATTCAAAGCTCTATTGAGAAACACATTCCCAAAAAGAGAATAACTGAAAGATCTAAGCCTTGATGCAATAATGAGCTAAAAATCAAGAGAAAAGCTATGACAAAAGCCTTTAGAGAACTGAAGAATAAGCAAGTTAGCTTAGAGTTCTTCCAACAAACTAGAAATGACTACTTTAATGTTATTAAAAAGGCAAAGTCATCTTGTTGGAATGAATTTCTGGAAAATGCCCAAGAAAAAGAGATTTTTAAAGCATATAAATATATCAAAGAAAAAAGAGTGGAAAAAACTTCTATTCTAAAACTCTCAAACTCTGAAAATGAGATAGAAAATAAAGCTATTTCATTTAAAGAGAAATGCAATGCTTTTATAAAAACTCTTTTCAGAGAACCATCAAGTTATCTACCAATAAATTGAAATGAATATTATAAAAATCCAGATTGGGAATAGTCTAATCTTCAAGAAATAGAGATTAAAAACTCTATTTTTTCAGACTTCAAAATCAGTACATCTGGCCCAGATGGTATATTCTTTCTTATACTACAAAAAATCTATCCAGTACTTAAAGATAGATTTTTCAAGTTATACTCTATACTATTTGAAAAGAGATATTATTCAGAAATCTGGAAAGAAGCTACTGGAGTTATTCTAAAGAAACCAAATAGAAAAGCTTTATTACCAAAATCTTACAAAATCATCTCTCCACTTAACTGCTTGAGAAAAGTTATAGAGAGAGTTATTGCTTCTAGACTTTCTTATTGGGCCTCCCAAAATAAACTACTATATTTTGATCAGTTTGGAGGAAAGAAGCAATGCTCTGCTATAGATGCTGTAATGAGTTTAGTACATAATATTCAATTAGCAAAAGCCAATAAATTGGTAGCCTCAGCTCTCTTTATTGATATAAAAGGAGCATTTGACTATATTTCACTAAATAGACTCTTAAAAGTCTTTTCTGATTTGCAACTACCTAAATCACTAGCTATATGCATTTTTTATTTTATGCAAACAAGAAAAATCCAACTGGTTTTTGATGGTGAAAAATAACAAGCAAAGATATCTATAAATATTAGAATTCCTCAAGATTCACCTCTATCTCCAATACTTTTCTCTATATATACTATATTTCTCTTTAAGAATAATAATGATCTAGATCTTAAAGATATCAGAATTTCTAGTTATATAGATGATACTGAACTTGTTGTCTTCTCTTCCTTAATAGAAGAAAACTGCTTTAAGTTAGATAAAGCTTTACAAGCAATGTCTAATAGACAAGATTCTCATGTAGTTCAATTTGATATGGAAAAAACTGAGTTAATCCACTTTACTAAATTATTTAGTGAAGATAACTCAGTTAAACTACATGATCAAGTTTTTAAACCAAAAAAACTAGTGAGATAGTTAGGTATTTGGCTTGACAATACTCTTACTTTCAAGAACCATATTAAAATTAAGATATCAGCTGCTGAAAGAGTTCTTAATTAAATAATCAGACTTTCAAATACTGAAAAAAGTCTTACTTTTCAAGCTATGAGACAACTTTATATAGCTTGTATTACTTCAGTAGCTGATTATGATGTTCAGATTTGGTGGAAGAATCAAAAGAATCTTCTCCATAAGTATGAGAAACTTCAAAACTCTGCTTTAAGAAAGGTTCTAGGAGCTTTTAAAACTTCTCCAATTTATATTATGGAGATTGAAGCTGTTATTCCTCCTACTAAAGTAAGGTTTAATAGACTATGCAGAAACTATGCTTATAGACTATTAAAAAAGCCAAAAGAATATGTAATCAGAAAAAGAGTATCTTCTAGCTTTCCACCTTATAATAATGGTGTTGATCTTGATTAGAAAAGGTTTTTAGATTGGAATCAATCAGAATTAAATAATGAATATGTTGTACAAACATCAACTAAAAGAAAAAGAAAAAGAAGAAAAATCAATAAACAAAAAAAGTATCCAAGTCAACTATTTAGAATTTGTTCAATGATTTCAAATATATTACCTTCTCTAAAAACAGAGAGAATCAAAGCAAAATGGAATGCACCTTGGTCTGAAAATCTAGCTGATTTGATAGATATTCAAATTGAAAATTCAGACAAGAAAACAGCTAAAGATAGTCACATAAATAGAATTAAAAATCTAGATAATAGATCTTTAATTCTCTATTCAGATGAATCCAAAGCTGAAGAAAGTTAATATGCTGGTGCTGGTGTATACAATCTACAAGATAATATTAGATTTTCATGGAATCTGGGAAAATATCTTGAAGTTCTTGATAGATAAAGCATTTAAATTAGCAAGTTCTATCTCTCAGTCTCAATCAAGATCAATATCAGATATCTGGGTGTTCTCTGATAGTCAAGCTGCTATTCAGAGACTCATGAATCAAGATCTTAATTCTGGCTTATATTATCTTCAATCTATAAGAAAAACTGCTAAGTCTATTAAAAATCAGCAAATTAATCTACATCTTTATTGGGTTCCTGCACATGTAAATATACATGGAAATGAAGAAGCTGATCTAGCAGCAAAAAAAGCTACAGAATTAAATCAAGTTTGTTCTGAAAGATATATATCTCTTACTTATATAAAAAGACAAATAAAAGAACAAGCAATGATAAAGTGGTTTGAAGATCTTTTTAATAAAGAAAGTTCTACAAATTACTACTCTCAATTCAAAATAAAACCCAGATGGAAAGCATCTACTCTTTCTATATCTAAGAAGATATGATCAACTATTTGCCAATCAAAGCTTGGTCATGAATATTTCAGATCTTATCTAATAAGATTATCTGACTACTCTTCCAATTTATGCTATTTCTGTAATTGTGTTGAAAATTCAAAGCATCTACTATTAGACTGCTCAGCTTATTATACTGAAAGAAGAAAAATTCAATAAGAACTTGATATTTCTCAACTACCTTTAAATTTTATTTTTGAAACTGAATTAGGTGTAAAATGGCTAGTTTTATTTCTGAAATGTACTGGAATAGCTACTAGACAGTAGCTTTCCCAAATATACTAATTTTATTTCTTTTTGATTTGTATCACATTGCTACAAGAATTATTATTTTCCTTTAAAATTAATATTATGTCCTATCTGCTATTTGACTTTTGTGGAGAAAGAACATCTCATATTATCTTGAAATACTTTGAATTTTTTCCTTTATTCAGTTTCTACAATGTATACTAAATAAATCCTAACAGAGAAGCTGTTAGGTAGTCTTTATAGTTACTGACTGCATAAGACTATAATGAATAATAATAATAAAAATAATAATAATAATAAGAGCAAGAAGAAAGCATCACAAATCCAGATTACTTAATAGCAGAAAGAAGATTATTCTTGCAGACATTAGAAGCAGACAACATGATGAAAGGAAACCATGAAAATACTTACTGAAAAGAAAGACAAGAGAAAACCAGAAACTCAAGAAATAGAGAACACTCTTTTATACTCTAAAAAGCAACAGCCAGAGCAGTTAGGGACAACACACTGGAAAAGAAGAGAATAATATTATAAATTCTGCAGCATAATAACAGAATACACAGAATGATTAAATGATATCTGACAAGACAGAATTACAGATTATTACAGAAGAATCTTAAAACAAGAATCATATAACCAGCAATAGAACTGATAAGCTGATCAATTGCACCAAGCACAATAGAATTAATCAGAGAATATAGCAAACATATTGCAGTAGAACAGATAGAATGGCTCAGCAGGACTATCATCAGAGAAGCATCATGCATATAAGAACACTCATTCTTAGAGATTCAATGGACTTGTTCATCATGATTAATCTTCTTACTTATCTACTAGATATCTTTGAATCAGATAGTTTCATATCTTGATTACTTTTCATACTACTGAAGTTCTGTGATACTATATAACTGTACCTGATTCCACTACTCTTGAGAAGGCTCCATAGCCTTGTCCTGACTCTGTTACACCTGCATGGAAACTCTTTGTCATCAGAGCAAGACTGCTGACTCAACTAAAGCACTATTAGACTATTGATTACTACTTTAATTTGTTGTTACTCACTGTGATACCCTTCAACCCCAAAGATCTAAGAGTGTCATGTGAATACATAACAAGGGGGATACACATTAAGCTATTATACATGTATCTATAATAACTGACCACTGCAAACTGTTCTCTCAAGCCAGCATTAACTATTCTGATTTTAGTTAAGCCACTACTGCTTAGCTTACTGATCTAGTAGCTAGTTCTCTAGAAGCTAAGCTAGCCTACTACCTACTAGATTCCACCTTCCAGTTGCTAATCTCAGCATCCCAGCCTACCAATTAGCTGTCATGGTCTCACCATATAATGACTAACTAATTACCTTTACTAGAGATAACCAGGGGTGTGTGTGGTTTTCAAATCCATTCCTCTGAATTGGCGCCCCACTTAATTACCCAATTATTAGTTATTATTGAATTTCTAAGTGGAGTAGCTTTTAGTAGTGCAGTGGAGCCTATCTACTCACATTTATTTTAGCTTCACCAGATGCTAGACAGAATAGTGGAACTAGAAAATAAGTTAGAAAGAGAGAAGACATAGTCTAAACTAAATCAAATTAATTTCAAAACAAGAAAAGAACTAGCTAAAGACTATGTAAAAGTCTCTGGCTTTCTTTCACAAAGATCTGTAACAACTATCTATAACCTTACTGCTGGAAAGAGCAAGCAAGATACCCATGATATAGACAGTTATTATATTTTTGACTCAAGCTTACAGAGATGCACTCTGTAAAGACTATATTTTTATAGTCCTACTGAGCTCTCTTACAGACAGAGTACTTCTGTCTAAGTAATGACTGAACCTTAGCTTAAGTTATGAGAATACTCTTGCAAAGCTAAGCATGCACAGTTAACTAATTTAAATTATTCAAACTAGTAATAAGTATGAGTTTTTAAATAGGCTTGCAACACCATGCTCTTTTACAGATAGATAGAGCTTGTGCCCCAGTATGAAGTGAAAGATCTGGAAAAATCACCAGATTAGTTTGCAATACACTAGTAAAAGTACCAGCTTGCAGTAATTAAGTAAAGATAATCTGAAATCATTATTATTAATCTTACAGAAGAGGTGCTGGGTGATTTCAGATACTTTACAGAATTATAATACTTACAAACTCTGCTGAAGCAGGAAGAACAGTAACAATAATCTAGAGAAGATTAGCCACAAACTGAAATGTGATAGAGAATACTCACATTTTCAGTCAGAGCCAGAGCAGCAACAACTATAGAAAGAGAAAGACAGAATAGAACTTTAACTTCATCAGCATATAAATCAAATATAAGCTCACAAGAAGCACTTACAGCTTGGGATGGCAGAAAGAGAGCAGCAATAACTAATAAAGAAGAGAAAAAGAGAAAAGTAATAATACTCTAGAACTATTAGTTACAAGCACTTCTTAATCTTTCAGAACTACTTACTAAAGACTCAATATCTTTCATAAAGAGAAGAGTGGGAATTCTTTTGAAAGAGAAGACAGAAGAGAAGTTACAGAAGAGAGAAAAAAAAGAGAGTAAACTAGTAGCTTCTAGCAAGTATAAGCCTCTTTATAAACCAAACCTCACACAAAGACAAAATCTTGTGACCACATGAAGTAAAGATACAATCAGAGATGAACTCACCAGCTTGTGACCTTATGACCAGACAGACAGAGTATCAAGATGTAGCTATTTTTAATTTTCTTTCAGAATATCAGAGATCTTCTGTAAGTCTGTCTCCCACATAAAGCAGTGCTTGAAGAATTCACTGATCTTGATAATTATAATATAAACTAGAGAAGAAAGAGAAGAAAAGAAAAAGAAAGAGAAAGTAAGAGAAAGCTCTCTCTTAAGCTAGTGCTTATTATCTAATAGTAATACAGAGCTAGTAAGAATAAGAGAGACTTTCTACATATTGTTGTGTTATTGAGCTCTTGTTATGTATTTGTGTGACACTCTTGAATCTTTGGGGGTTAAAGGGTATCACAGTAAGTAATAACAGATTGAGGTAGTAATTAATAGTCCAATGATGCTCCAGTTGAGCCAGCAGTCTTGCTCTGACAATAAAGAGTTTCCATGCAGGTGTAACAGAGTCAGAGCAAGGCTATAGAATCTTCTCAAGAGTAGTGGAATCAGGTATAGTTGTACAGTATTACAGAACTTCAGTAGTATGAAAAGTAATTAAGATATGAAAGTATCTGATTCAAAGGTATCTAGTAGATAAGTAAGAAGATTGATCATGATGAACAAGTTCATCAGATCTCTGGTAATGAGCATTCTTATATACATGATACTTCTCTGGTGATAGTTCTGCTAAGCTGTCCTATGTATTCTACTGCAATATATTGCTATATTCTCTGATCAATTCTATCATGCTCAGTGTAATCAGTCAGCTTATTAGTTCTATTGTTGGTTACATAATTCTTGTCTCAAGATTCTTCTGCAATAATCTGTAATTCTATCTTGTCAGATGTCATCCAATTATTCTGTATATTCTGTTGTTGTGCCACAGAATTCATAATATTATTTTCTTCTTTTACAGCATATTATTCTCAACCACTCTGCCTGTTGCTTTTTAAAGTATAAAAGAGTGTTCTTTCTTTCTTAAGTTTCTGGTTTTCTCTTGTCTTTCTTCTTAGTGAGTGTTCTTATGATTTTCTTTCATCATATCATCTGCTTCTAACATTTACAAGAATAATCTTCTTTCTGTTATTGAGCAATCTGGATTTGTAATGCTTTTTTCTTGCTCTTGATGCTCTTCATTAAGTAAAACTTGCTTAAAATTGAGTCATTCTTCTCAGTATAGTGAGTGTGTTTGTGCTGGTCACTATTGTGTTCACAATGATAGTTCTTCTGCTGCTGATTAGCAGAAATTATTTAAGACTCAGGACAAGCTCAAGCATATTAAGTAAGAAACTCTCTCTTGTCTTCTTTATCTTCAAAAACAGAAAAAGCTGCTTTACAATTGAACTGGCAAATTTCTTGAATCTGAGTTGAAGTCTGTAGAGAACTTGAAACATCTCAAGAAGAAGAAGCAGAAAAGAATAGCTGAGCAGGCAGAGATTTAGAGCCTGCTTGCTTTATTAAGTGATCTTTCTTTTTCAGATTCTCTTCTGATTATCTCTAATTTGTTCATTAATGCTTTGCTGGATGAGAGTGTTGTTAATGATACATTATAATAATTATCTGAGTGTTTCTGAGGTTTTCTGTTAGTTTCCAGATGTTTTCTGAGGTATCATACTCTTTCTATTTCACTAGATAGTGAAGTTTTCTGCTGATCTTCTAATGATTCAGTATTCATTTGACTTTATATTTCTGTTCTTTGTCAATCTTCATAAGCATCTTTTTAGTGTGTAATGGTGCTTTCTCCAATAATGAGACATGAAATACTAAGTGTATTCTCATCTTTTTGGGTAGTTGGAGTTTGTAGTTGACTTTTCTGATTTGTCTTGTGATTTTGTATGGTCCCAATTTTTTGAAATTGAGTTTTTTGCTAGATCTTTTGGTTTTGATATTCTGTCAAATTAGAAATACTTTTTCTCTCTCTTTCAAGATTGGTGCCTCCTGGCATCTTTTGTTATAGTAGTGCTTCATTCTCTCATTCAGGAATTTAATATCTAGTCTCATCTGGTTTTGCAGTTCTTGTAGTTATATAGTTATGAGTTCTGCTTCTTGAGCTTTTTGTTGTGCAATTCTTGATTGTTTCTGTATTTCTGGTTCCCTGCTGTAGTTCATGTAGAATGGTGTTATTTTTGTAGTGATGTTCTTTACTCTGTTGTAAGCTAATTATGTCATAAGCAGTAGTATAACTTAATTATTTTGTTAATAGTTAACATATTCTTACAGATATTGCTTCAAGATTTGGTTTAATCATTCTGTCTGTTCATCTGTTTGTAGATGATAGGCTGTTGACATTTTTTGTTTGATTTCCAGTTATGCTATTAATGTTGTCCAGAATTTGCTTGTGAATCTGATGTCTCAATCTGTGATTATCTCTTCTGGCATCCCATAGTTGGCAAGTACATTTTATAGTACCACTATTACTGTATCTGGTGCTGTCATTACCTCTCTGAATAGTGTAAAGTATCTATACTTTCTCAATCTGTTAGTGACCACTAGTATTGAGTTGTACTCCTTTTCTTCCATGTTTTTTAAGTTCAGAAGTTTTATGATGAAGTTCATTACTATAGATTTCCATGATTCTCACAGTTGCAGTATTGGTTGCAGTTTTCTGTATAGTTGGTTTTTGTTGGTTTTGCTTCATGCACATGTCTCACATTCTTTGACATGTTGTCAAATATTCATCTACATTCCTGGCCAATAGTAAGTTCTTGTAATCTTCTTCATTATCTTGTCAGTTCTAAAATGTCCTGAAGTGACTGTATCATGTTCTTGTATTATTACTTATTTTCTGACTTCTTTGAGTACATATATCAGTCCATAATATAGTATCATTCCATCTTCTTTCTTGAAGTTTTCTTTTTCTTTATCAATTTTTCTTATATATTCATCTTTTCTCATTGCTTCTTTAATTCTTTCTTCAATGTCTGATTCTTCTGTAATAATTCTTGTCACTCTTAGTATCTGTTAGTTCAGAATCATATTTTTTATTTCTTCCAATTCTTTAAAGAGTGTTCTTGAATCTTGTTCTTTTTTCATCAGGTCTGGTCTTCAGCTTAGCACATTCATCCAGGCATTCTCTATATCTTTACAGTATCTTATCTTGAAGTCATAGTGTACCAGTACATCTGCATACCATCTGGCTTGTCTTCTCATAAGCTCTTTTGTCATCATAAAGTATTGCAGGTTATTATAGTCTGAGATGATTTCTGTTTGGTGTTGATTTTCTTGCAGTTTGATCTTTCATTTCTTTAGTAACACTACTATTGCTAGCAGTTCTTTGTCATAAATATTATAGTTCTGTTCAGCTGGTGTCATTGTTCACTCATCTTGTAGCATGAAGATTAACTAAGTTATTGTTTTAGTAATATCTGTAATCATTTTATCTGCTATATTGAAGTTCTTTTTAATTTAGAAAGTTGTTTCTCTGAACCAGCAACCTGCAATACTACTCTGTAGAAAGCTAACTTATCATGTAATGTCTGCTAGCTGTGAATGTGCATCTGTGCTGGTGCTAGCATCCTTCATATGTCCCACTGGACTCATATTTCTGGAGGTTGGATTAGGGGTCGAAGCTGAAGAGCTCTTCAGGTCATTGTCCATCATTCTATTAAGAGTTTTTTCTGTTTTTAGCAACTGCAAAGGCTTCAAAGATTCTTAAAGAAGAGCTCAGAATCTCTCAGAGGGTCTACAAGACTACTAACCATAAGCAGAAGCTATAGGAACTACAGAACATGAACTTTATAGATCTCAATCCTCTCACTCCTCCCCTCCAAAGGATTGTGGGATGAGAAGCAAGATGGAAACTCTGCATCAGATCAAAGAAGATCCAAGCCGCTTCTAAGCTGGAGACTAACTACATAGAGACTAGTGTCTCGACAAAGAGGGACAACTGATTGATAAGGGAACATCAAGGGAGATGGGTGGGAGAGAATGGAAGGAACCCATGGTGCACTTGTATGGACTTATATATATTCTGACCATTATAGAGATTGGCCGCAGGCTATTTTTGGAGAGGGATGAGGATTGAAGGGAGAATCATGGGCTTCTTTTGGTGTGGTCACGGCGTAAAAGCAGCACTGCCCAACAAAAAAGGCCACGCTAGCACATGGCCTTTTAAGGGACGTCCCCCTCTTACTCCGTACCAGTGCAGCAAATTTGGATACTCCTGCTAAGTACTGCAAAACTTCATGGAAATTTCCAGTAGGGGTCCCTACAGTACTGGTCTGAAAGTCAACATGATTTTATTTTATTTTATTTTATATTTTTTTTTTTTCCGTTGTGACTTTCAAAAGGTGACTGTAGTCCTCGTGTTCGGTTCGGCCTAGGTGTACCGCAGCCTGCCTGCCCGCACACACGCAGTTGACTCCTCAACCACACGCGTTGAAAAAGAACTCGAAGAACCACCACCATCGCTGGATGAAAGAAGGTCAATGAGTGAGACCACTGCACATCTCAGCTTGAAAAGCGGCATCCACCATGAGTATGATTACTTTTGTGGCCTCGGATGGCGGCGAGGTGACTGTTGGTGGGTTTCTTGAGGGCCTTCAATGACAAGTGTTTCCTGATACTGACGACTCTTCTCACTCCAGATCGAGATGCCGCTCTGCAATCCAATGTCATCAAGGACATGCTCGAACTTGTCAACCCTGGGGATAGCCCCGAGCCTATTCCTATCCCGAGTGTTCGTTTGTGACCATGACTTTCCTAGCCAGCCATCATTTCCAGTTGGTTTGTTGTTCAGCAGCAAAGACGTTTGTTAATTGTTACTACCCCTTGGGCGACTCACAGATCCCAAGCAAACTGCTAAACAACGTATTTCGGTGGTGCGCTATGCAAACGGACCCAGACCCCCGTCAGCGTTCGAAGAGGCATTTAAAGGTTATTATCTGGGACCAAAAGGCCTCTTTGAAGTTATTCGCGTAGGTAGGCCTACTGCCAATTCATGCAATACTAGAACAGTAAATGTATGACTATGTGTTCCAGTATGGGGCTGAAGTTGCTTTTGGGCAGCCGACTACTTCGACATTGAAGCACTTGTGAACGAGGCCTGTCGCCCTATAACTAGACTAATTTCTCTTCACCCTGTGGAAGATTTGGATCTCAGGCTCTTTTACAGCCAGCCAGACCCGATCCAATATCTCATCGTCGAACGACTGGACCCTTGGTCTGTCCGCCGCCTGACAGCCTGGAGCGAAAAGTACGACCAGGGCAGACCGTGGAATCTCTTATCGTACTGGAAGCAGTTCAATTTTACCACTGGGGAAGAGTTCTACCAGAGTATGACAGAGTCGATTGTGGATTTTTTAGGTTGCTTGATAAAGAGCAATAGCCCTCATATCCAGAGACACCGCATGGAAGACCTTCTGGACATGGCGAAAACAAGGGATTTGAATCAAGTTCTAAAGCGCGTGAAATACCCCGATCAATATTTCTATGATATTGATTTCGACCTTCGATTCTTTATGCTGGCATATTTTCAAAGGCTGGCGTGGCAGAATCTCTCGGCATGCATTCAAAACAACCATGATCATCACAATGTCAGTTACTGGCTCCGAATCTATAAACATGCATCGCCCTACAGGCGAGAGACACTGGAAATAAAGTCCTCGGATATTGAACCAAAGCTTGTGAAACTTATTGCGAAGTCAATTTTTGATTCTGATGAAACCAGTGTGCGTGACTGGCTTGGGCCGCTCGTTTACTTCTGGAAGACGTCAGAAACTGAGCCGCCAAAAGGCTACTATGCCCAGTGGAATCGACATATCGCGAAGAGACTGTCTCTGGCCATTTCTAAAGGATATCCATTTAACACTAGGAGAGGCGTTGATATTATCAAGTTCCTAGAAAGGGGAACTGGGCAGGAAATTTGCATCAATTATCGGCAGTGGGACAGTGCTATTTCACAGCACTTCGTGACATCAATATCCTCCGTGGAGTTGAAGGCCTCACAGTGTTGGTGTGGCATTATCAAGTTCCTCATAGGACGTCCTGGGAAGCCGCATGATTTTGACTTGCCGCATTTTACACACCTTGTCAGCAAGAATATTGGGGGCTTCCTCTCATCTGGTCGTCTAGGAAGTGCTATCAACTGGATGGGACTTCCAATCTTCGACCTCGGCCCTGAGGGCGTTGAACTCGATTGGGACCATATCGTGGATCAGCTTGAGACAGAGATATCCCTAAACCCAACCTGTAATGCTGCACGTTGGATTGGCCTTCTCAAGGATGATTTACCGGGACTCAGGCTAGAACTCCGCAACAGGAATCCATTGTCCGGTTATACCAGACAGGCCCACCTTATAAACCGACTTCTCCTCCATACTTTGTCAGTGGCCGGCGAGGAATCAAAATTGCCAATAATTTTGGTCAAAAATTGCCTAAAGTGCATTGAGATTCTTCAGCAACTTAGTCTTATTTCTGGCCAAGACTTCCCCCCTGATCCATTGGTCGCATGGGAACAGCATATACAAGACAAACTGCTATTCTTCATGTCAAATAGTGATACTGTCAGAGCAGCTGAGTATGTGCTAAAACTTGCTGTGGCGCTTGCAGATAGCTGTGGAGTCCCTATACACATCAACCTTACACCATGGGCAGACGATATGGCCAGACATCTGGTCCAGCGTACTTGGAAGGCAATCGACGAACACCCAGTCCAACTACTAGCATCTTCCATACTATACCCAAAGGGCACGAGCGCGTCACATGTTCTTGGACAGAGCAGGCCAACTGGGCGCAGATTATCCCGAGTATCACATTAAGACTTGTTGACGATGTTCGGTGCCACCCGCGTCCCTACTGGATGAACGCGATTGAGGAACTTTGCAACAACCTTGGTCTGGAGATCCAGTATGATCGAACGATGTGGCTTCCCCATCATGAAGCCTGTATCTCCCAGTGCCTAACCCATCCTCGCGAGTCCGCGGTCAATGTGGCAAGACTTTTCTCTAGCATCCAGCAAATCCACAAAGAGTGTAAACAGCCCGACTATGTTGCTAGAGCGGAATGGATAGAGAAAGTAAAGAATCTGGCTGGGAGCAATAGGTCGGATAGGCAGAGCTGGGCCAAGGTCTGCCAGATTTTTCAAAAGGGTACGGGCGAAAATGGAGAAGGAGACTCGACAGGTGGGAAAGAGCAATGAGATGAATGACAGCATGTTTTAAGATATTGTGAGTGGTGGTTGTACTTTGATCATGGACAGGAAGGGACATCACTAAGTTCTGTAATAAAATCATATCATGGCTCTTACTTAATGTTCATCAGAGAATGGAGCTGGCAGTCAGAGTCTCACTATCATAAACACTTGGTTGAAATAGATCATTTCTGCATCTTCAGGAAATACTAGTATTACCTAACTCTTGCGCTTGGGGGCGAATATTCAAACGCCGTACTCCCCTCCCCCAAAAGCAAACCGATGAGAAGGTTGAGTTTCGGGGGGTTTCTGGGTACCTAACCTCAACAAAGCAAATCTATTCAAGTTCTGTCAGAATATGTGACTAAAAGTCAAATACATTTATCATGACCCCGATGCTTGCACCACACTCCTTGCATTGACTGAATGAAAACTCCTCTGCATCCCCTAAGTGTAAACGCAAGCATTGGGAGAATCAGTATACTGAACCCGCGCAGCAATCCCAATGCAGTTCTCGTTATGACCCGGAGTCGCAAAGCCAGAGGCCCAGATGGAGTACGAATTGTCAATGCTGCCTGGGCAAGCAACAAGGTCCTTGCCCGCGAACTGGAGGTGGTTATGGCCGTTGATGCTCCAGCCGGTGAGTTCAAATCGAGGAGGAGGGTTGGATGTGTCGCCGGTAAGGTATCCGATTTTACCCTGGCCTATTTACAGCACACCAAATGTTAGATCTTGAGATGTATCACGGGACAGCATGTACAAGCACATACCCATGCCAGAACGATCGACAAACATCTGCTGTGGCTCAGCAGACGAAGGAGTGTACAGGTAAAGGGCGCCGTTCTCGAGGTAGAAGGTCGCGAAGCGCTCATCGGGACGCTCGCATTGGGCGTTCTGGTTTGGCAGACCGGCGAAAATGCTGCTCTGCGCCGCGTTGAATCCCGAAAGGTGCACTGGCTCACCGGAATGGATGGCAATCACGCCAAACTCCCGCTTGGGTCCGGGACAGGTATTCGTAGGATGGGCTGAAGCAGCAGCTGCGCCCAAGGCAGCGAGGACAAGGTTGGAGAAAAGCATCTTGCAATCGGTTCTGTGAATATGTCTATCGAACAAGTAGCCCAGTATGTCAACAGTACTTCGTCAAAGATTTAGACTACCTTGTGGTTTAAGCAGGGAGATCCGGTCCTTTTATACTATCCCCCATCCCCAAGCCCCTGAAGGAGCTCTAGTGATTGTGATGTCAGGGTCCGTCCCTAGCTCTCCGCAGCTCGGAAACTAAGACATCTTTTGCACTGGCGGAGCTGATGATCACCCGTTGTTTTGCCGAATGGACGAACAGCAACAGCCAAGAGACAACAATTGAGACATTCCCCATCTGCGTGGTTGCGATCTCGCATCGAACGGTCAATCGTCACGATGTCTCGGATCTCGCTCAGGCAACACGAATCAGAGCCGTTTTCTACAAGCAGAGCCATGCAGAGCAACGCGGGCGAGCAGTTCACGCTAGGCTAGCAGTCGAGCAGTCGAGCAGTCGAGCAGTGGTGATGGAGAGTAACGCAGAGCAATGAGACTCGTCCTCCAAGACATGATTGGTTTGCAAACATTTCCAATTCCGCATGAGAAGCCATCGCATCCTTTGCGGTTCTGCTTCGTGTTCGGTCGGTTCAACTCTAGCTTGAAAAACTGGTTCAGCCTCCAGGATCCATGTCCTCGGGAGAGTGCTGGGTCATATTTCTCGACTTCTGCTAGATTTCCAGCCCAAGTTGCGTGTGGACTCGAGTCCTCGTCTGGCGACCAAGATGTTCATGGTGGTGGTGCGACTCTTTAGTCTGAGCTGGGAGGAGGCGGGAGAGCAGCTTAGTCAGCAACAATCCCGTCGCGTTCCTGGTCTCTTCCTCTCCTTTTTGCACATCCTCCGTTCAACTCTCTGGCACGCCTTCCCATCAAGACAAATTTCAGGAAAAGGCTGTTGCACATTGACTGCTGGATACCTATTTTTGTCTGAGACGAAGCATGTCCTTTCCCCCATTCATTGGCCACGCGAAACCTCACCAGAACGGTCCCGAATCTTTGGAGCAAATTCTTCGGAAAACGACCAGGAAACCCCTATACTGTCACCCGAAAGAGTGGTGTGATGCCCATCTAGACGTTCTTCGTGTTGAAGGACTGGATAGAGAATACCCTATTGATCATGTCCTACGCTGTCCCGTTCGCCTCGCCCGTCAGATTCGGATCTAGTTGGAACAGATTCCTCATTCAGACGAGCGCAAGGGTTTCATTAGCAACTTTATGCTGGGGCTGCGCTATATTGTAGAACACCCTCGTATCTATAAGGAGTGCAGTGTGGAGCGTTCTGCTGCCGGCAGTTACTCCGATTATATCCATTATTTAAGAGAAGATATTCAGAAATACCCTAAGGAGCAGCGAGCATCTTAGATAAAGTCTGTACTTCCTCCCTATATGGTTATTTCAAGGCAGGCGACTGTAAACGAAAGAGACTGACTTGACCATGCCCAATGCAGCGAGAATTCCTTTGTGGAACCAACGTTAAATCTCCATTACAATGCGGGAGGGAACCAGCATAAACTTGCCCTAAAGTCTAAATGGATAATATATGATTTCCCTGACTACAGCGATTACCCGTTCAGCTTTTTCCCGATTGTCACTATTCTTTGTAGGAACCACGATGACTATAGAAACTGAAGAAGATCCCTTCCCACTGAACAAGAGAAGAAGAGGATGGTCCAATAGAGACGGGCCTCGAAACCAGCAGAAATGGTCGCTCTTTTGATTGCCATGGCACAGTAACAGAGGACGAGAGTCGAGAGTGGAAACCAGGGAGCGACTCGATGCTGCTCCGATGCCGTGTGTGTCAGTCTGCCCTTTTCCCCTCCTTAACGACACTCCCAGTCCACTGACATGTCCTATTTTTAGTCCGTCTTAATATGGGTGACCAATACCAGCGTCCGCTTCGTTCGAGGGCACGTCTCATTGTCTTATCTTGACATGCTTGCGCATCCAGCGATGCCCGTTTCAGAGGCTTTCAAATTGGAGATGTCTCCTCCAATGGATATGCTCATGATCCATGACCAACGATTAATTTTCCTCTCCCTAACCGCTCTTCTAGACCAATATTTCCGATCCTTCCGACCGGAAAACTGGGTGGGGCCGGTGCAGGGCCGTTAGTTACCAATAATTCCATACCAGCGGCAGGGCTTTCATTGTGGAATTAGCTCCCTTAGCGATGTTGTTTCATGCAGATATAGGTATCTACATCAACATTCGCCGTGGCGGGTGTCAGCCCCCGAGAAATTCAAATACAGGGGCCTACCACCAATCAACCCTGGGCCTTACAGTCCTGGGAACTTGCAAAATAGGCCATCCACAACCAACCGAATTTCGGGCGCTTATGCATGTTGGAAATTCCAAAATAGCAAAACAGAAACCCATCGACGCTAAGCCTCAATATACCTGACAGCACAGCTTCTAAGAAGCTCGGGATTTAGCTGTTTGAAGATGACTTGACAGCAACATCCTTTTTTCGTGAAACATGCGTCCGATCAAGGCACCCATAACTCTCTGCACATGGCCAGAGCCAGGTTGGAAGTATTTTTCTTGGAGACTATTGACTAACTCCCGATGTACTCAGATCAAGGCTCGCTTGGCTGAACGGAACGATGACAAAAAAATGGAGTGGTGAGTGATGCGGTTAATGCTCAAGAAACATCTCAGCTAATGTGGATGATGTGTTAGTGTCTGCAAAGGGCCGTCGAAAGAAAAAATGCCGATCTAGACCCCGTTGAGATCTCTGAGTATGATAGAACATAAGTTGTTTACTCTGTTGATGCAACTAACCTGAAGGTATCCCAGGGTATTCTTAATTTCTGCAGCTCAGCGATCAATTTTTCCTAAAGACGGCAACCTTTAGTCCCGAATATATTCGTCACTTTTGCTCCCAACTCTTGTTAAAGATATCACCAGGTTCTGAGTAAATATATGCCTGGTGCATTGGCCTGGTCTTGTTCCATGCGTAACGCTATTGTGAACTGCGTAACGTCGATCGACTTGTGGATTCGATACAAAAGACAAGCCTCAGGTTCCTCACAGATGGCGATAAAGGACAAAACCTGGATGTTTTGGTTAGCCGGGAATATGACCTTTCGCGGGATGGCGCTGCCGAGGCGGCCCAGCTCTTGCTTGCAATGGGCAACTACCTGGAAAGCAACGGACCACGCCTCAAGGGTATCCCACCATGGTGCGCCGCATAAGTACACGCGCCGGGTCAGGGCTCGGTCAGCTGGTCTGACCGGTAGTTGTTAGCGGTTCCTCATTTTATCACAAAGTCAAGCCTCCTGACATCAACATATTTATAGCCACTTTGTACCCAGCAGGACAGAGCAGCCAGGAATCATCCCTGTTATGAAGCAGAAAACGGCTTCAGCATTGTGTTTTCTCCTCCGTTTTGCGACATGTTATCGATTCTTGTTGTGATTTGAAATTTTGCCACATGGATTCCATTGTTTACCATTAATCTGAGAGTTTTGGATATCATAACCCAGAGTGCGGTAGTTTATGCGGTCTGACGCTGCCAAATAAGAAGTCCGGTGAAGGACAGGTAAGTTTGCCCTCGGATGAGGCCGAGCTCCTGTAAAATAGGAAAATCTAGCTGCAGTCTGCAACAGCGAGGTTGGCCACTTGGTCATTGATTCCTCGATGTCAGGTCTTGGCTTCGACCCCTTAGAGGACATGCCTGGGTGCTTTTGGGGCACACTTTTCGGCGAAATCTGGCTTAGTCAGCAGATTGTCGTTTTTTGTCATCACTGCTCCTCACCGACTTGAACTTTTCAATGGTTTCAACAAGACTAGTCGTAGGTACTAATAACTCCCCATATTTTGTTTACCCGAGGAAGCCATGCCCTCTTCATGGCCTGTTGACCGTCCAAAACCTCCCAAGCACCCTGAGTCTCTTCGGGATATCCTGTACAAAACAACCCGGACACCACTCTACTGCCATCCAAAGTTCTGGTCTGGTGCTCATCTGAACGCCCTTAGGGTTGAAGGTCTAACGCGGGGCATGCGATGCTGCCTAATTACCTGCATATGATACCTGCATATAAACAAAGATGAAGCTAGCAAAACAGCCTTGTCGACCATGACCAGCAAGACGCATCACCACTGACAGACGGCGTCAAGATCGTCTCGCGCTCGGGACCCTTGTGGATAAAAGAGACAAGCACAACTTGAGCGATTCCTCGTCTTGTTCCCTTGAGTATTCGAGGAAGAGCAGGTTGTAAATTAATCAAGCCAGCAATGCGTACCGACGAGCGATTCGATGGAGAAAGGGACCGACTCCTAGCAGGATTTGCCAGCCAGCTCTCCAAATCAGCCCTCGCTATCTGCGACCTGGTCGAAGCAAAGCGACAGCAGTACAATGGCACGCAAGGAAATTGTTACATCCTCTTGCAGCACTGTGGCTCGTTTAATTTTTTTACTACGCGTGCGTTGGGTCGACAGGGAGACGAGCGGCATACCTGACTGGTTAATCCGGTTTCTGATCCCGGGAAAGGCATTGTTTGTCGAGGAGGAATTCCGGAACGAGGCTGCGATGATGCGGTTTTTGCGAGACAACACTGCAATCCCAATCCCGGATCTCTTCGCCGGTGGCACTGTTGAAGAGAATCCGACAGGCCTGGGGCCATTTCTTATCATGCGGTGGGTGGAAGGGGTGGCGATGAAAGAACTCCTTGGACACAAAGATGAAAGCTCGGCAGATGAAGACGATGAGGCAATACGACGGTGGTAGACGATGGCCCTGATGAACAGATGTTGAAACAGCGGTATGGCGAAGTGGGCAAGGTGCTACTTGGGTAGTGGTCTCTCGACTTTGGCAAGATTGGCTCGCTTGCCTACGCGACGAAAATTACTGCAAACACATCCTCAGCTCCCCGGCCAGCAGTCTCCTACCGACCGCTGTCAATGCAAATGAATGAGCTGCTGCGATTTGGCGGGCTTGCAGAGCGTCTTGTACTGCCAAAGAGAGAGACATACTCATCCTCATTCGATTACTCTATGGAGCTGGCCGAATTGCATGTTACACACTTAAGGGAGCAGCTCAATATCGCATATGACTCCCGCGCCGCCCGCGACAGATACACCTGTCGACACCTATTCAAGTCAATAGTGCCCTTCTTCACAGCAGTGGACGAGATTAATGGACCTTTCAAGATCTTCTGTGATGGCCTAGGGCCTGGGAACATGCTGGTTGACCCTTCAACACTTAGGGTTACCGCTGTGATCGACTGGGAGTTCTCCTACACAGCACCGGCGTAGTTCCTTGCCAGTCCGCCAAAGTGGCTTCTCAAAAAGCGCATCGCCCATTGGGTTGAAGATGAGGGCCTTGAGGCCACCCTGGAATCGTACGTGCCGCGGTTCAACCTCTTCCTTCAGGCGCTCGAAGAACAAGAGGCAGAACGTTACGCCGGTATCGAGTCGATTTCCGGGCGAAACAGACTGTCTATGCGCATGCGGCAGTCCCTACAGGGCAGGACAGTCTGGTTCAACAGCGCCATCCGCAATGGTTGGAGCCTGGACGCGCTCGTCTGGGGCGTCCTGGACAACCACATTTATGGCAAGGTAGCGTGGGCAAGGGGGTAGCGCGTACGACTAGCACAAGTTTTGCCTACCGTGACCGGGAGCAGTTTGTGCGGGCCAAGATATGAGACCTGCAGAGATACTATGATGAGATGGGGATTGACGAAAAGGCAGAGCCTGCTGAAGACGGCAAGCCCGAATATTGGGTGAAAATACCGCTCCAAGTGACACAATAGTCCGAGGCAGCAGGCATTACGTGTAGTATTGTTACACCAACCACGAATGTCAGACAACAATTGTGCGGGTGGTGGAGGTCGCAGCATTCAGGGACTAAGACCACTATGATCCTTGCAACTGTAATGACACTTTGCATCTCCGTGCGAAGAGTGCTTGAACACGGATGAGCTCGCTGTATTTCCATAAGACGCTGCGTCATATTTCCCGAAAAGGAAAAAAAGGAGGAAAACACCAATTTTTAAGTTCAGCCCAATTAGCCAAGGCCTGCGGGTCCGGCGGGGCCACTCGGTGTTCCGGTCCAATAGAAATAGGAAGACTCCGGAGAGATATCCCAAAAAAAAAATCTGACAGCCCCAAATAGGGGGAGTCAACCATCCCAACCCAAGGTCCCAAGGGCCGCTTCCTCCTGCTCCGACGAGGACAACGTTTGAACTCCTGCTTGACCGTCGATTCCTAGTAGACTGAATCTATCCAAGTGGGAGAAGCCCGCCGGGGAACGACACAAAGAAGCCTGCAAGTGAGTTCCCTGAGCGAGGTTGTTTCGATCTTCAACCAACAACCAACACCACGGCCACCTCGGAAACCCGAGAAACAGTGCAGGTAAGTCCGAGTCTTTTGACAAGCTAAATCGGTCTACACTTTGGAAAGCTTCAAGTTCTCTCCAGCTGAAACGATCTACAAGTACTTAGACACAGTGTGAGTCCAAATACACCACGCTCAGCCGTGTTCGCCGTCGCATCCGCCCGCCGCCATGGTTTATCGGATGGAGATATACGTAGATGGAGGGTGCAGGTACAATGGCTACTCGAATGCAATCGCTGCCGCAGCCGCAGTTCTCCAATATCGCTGGGGAAACAACTATGAGTACCGAACGTGCCAGGTCTCCGGGGAGGCCACGAACCAACGGGCTGAGATCACTGCCATCATCCTTGGTTTGCAAATGGCATTGGACAGATACAAAGAGCTGGACACATCCCCATCCATCGATGTCACGATCTATTCGGACTCCAGGTATGCGATTGGCTGCATGACTAAGTGGATTTACAAGTGGAGCAATAATGGCTGGACCAACAGTCGAGGAGAAGAGGTGGCGAACCGGGATCTGATCCAGGAGGCCTCGGATCTTGATGACGACGTTCAAGATCTAGGCAGTGTGACGTACCGCTGGATTCCCCGCGAAGACAACGACCTTGCTGATAAACACTGCAATGAAAAACTGGACGACATGGAAGGGTATTAAGATCCCTGATTCTGATGACCACTGGTCTGTGGTCAGGGCTCCGGCCAGCGTTCGGACCGTTGATTGGTATCGACCGCTCGCTTGATGCTGGACGTCGCAATATGCTTATTTCCCACTGGGTCGGCAACCATCCCATTAGAATACCACTCGCGTTCAATACCTTACGCAGGAGAGGACACCGGGGGTTCGAATGCATTGTGGTTATACCTATGCTCCTCGCAACCCAAGGGTTCTAGTGCCGCTTTGCTGGTATCAGTAGTAGGTAGTCTCGACACTATTCTTTGATTTGCGTATGGTCATTCAGGAGCTTGTCTGATATGCCGCAATATTGACTGGCAGACATATCTATCATTCACAGTCGAAAACCTCCATTATTTCAAATGCCTTGACTCGAAGTAATAATAATATTGTTTCGGGTTGTTCGTATCTGCGGCATGCCTTGCACACTGCCATAACAAACTTTTCAAGGACAAAATTACGGAGTCCATCACAGACAGCTAATAGCGTAAGTAGCGCAAGAAAAGCAATGGTTTCACGTCGAAACATCGCGAGCAGAGGTTGACTCCCGTCCGCCATGGCCGTCCGCTTGCTCCTGGCAAGCCAAGGTGCCTGGAGCAGGTGGTTGAAACCTCGCGAATAGCGCTGCCCTTTTTTCAAAGATACTAGTGCTGTGTCGCCTGACATCGAATTTTTGGAGCTCATGTCCGTTGGCCAAAGCTCTATCAAAAAATACGAGGGCATGACAACATGTATGCTCTCAAGTTGGTCATTTTGCTAGCCTTCGCCCTCCCGATCAAATGCCTGTCCATTAACTATGCTACCAGATATCGGCAGCTTCAAGCCATAAGAAATCTTCACCGCCAACTGGCCATGTTAAGGCTGCAGCGAAGTGGGTGAGTATATAATTATCCATTTGGCAAAGATATGATAACATCAGGCTAATGAAATCTTTGGAATGCACCAAAAGGACTAATCCTTATGTGGTACAGTTCCTTCACTTGTGTTCTGACAAAATCCCTGTCCAAATTTGACTGCCACCATCTGGCCATGTCACCACCATCGATACTCCCAAGCGAAAGGACGCGTCTTTAGTTTTCCGCTTTCTTCGCAGCATCCCAAGTCTCCCTAGTCTCCTCCTCGATAGTCTCTAGAATCAACCCCTTGATTCCAGCCTTGTTTAGAACCTGATCAACCCCAAGTCTCTTCCCATTGAGGGAAGGGAAAAACTTCCAGGTCCCATCCAGATGCATGTGGACACCACCAACTCGCGTTCCCTTTATAGTCTCCAGGTGAAACGACAGTACCAAGACCGGGTCTTTTGGATCGTTGTGTGACTTGTGGGCTCTCCTACCACTGTAACATGTGGTTAGCAAGCGGGGTAGTGAATAGGTTACATAGGAGGACATACTGTCCGCGAACGACCTGGATACGATTGTCCTGCAAGTTGGAGCAATGTTAGTTGTGCTCCGGTACTCTTCACATCGATCAAATGAGGGGAAGGTGTAACTTGCAGCTGCTCAATTCTATCCACTAGCTCGCGAAACTGATTTTCCCACTGTTCCCCATCTGGGCCGTTCTGCGTTCTGATGGAGTCGAGGAAATCCTGAGGGATCTCAGCCAGCTGAGATGCAGAGGAGCTGAACGGTCGTGAGAGTTGACTCGCTAGCGGATCGATGGTGCGTTTCAGAGGGTTCATGGTGACGAAAGGAGTAGTTATCCAAAGGGGTTGACGAGAGGAGTTTAATATATTAGTTTATTGTATGATTTTGCCTGGAGAGCATTTAGGGGATTGAAGTTTGGAGAGGAAAGATCTCTTCTTTCCCAAGAGCAAATGACGGTTTTTATGTCCACGAGAAATCAGCCATCCTTAAGCGCCGTTGTCTTCCTCAGGCTATCTGTTTATATAGCCGGTTTCTTTTTTGGGGCCATGCAGTTATCCCAGCCCGTTTCGAAGATTGCACAAGGGCCAAAATCCCTTTCGCAGCCTCCTGTCCAACCAAGACAAATCCATATACTCCAGCTAACACCTCTACGCTGCATAAGCTTCGGCATTGCTTCAGGAGAGCGCTGTTATTCGTGTGTTGATGAGCGGCGTCTCCAGTGTAAATCTTGAGCACAGGCGCCTGGCCATCAGCCGGCCTGGTGATGCCTCTCCGTTGAGGCTCCAAAGTAAGCAGAGTAGCCAGACAGCACAGAGGTACAGTACAGTCTACAGAGCCTATGATGCCTCGCCCGAATCGGACGTAGACGCTTGTGCACTGTATCCTAGTACGAGCACAGCGTGTTGAAGTAGGAAACGCAGAGGTGCGAGGAGTACAAGCCGCCCACCTAGGCCTAGTAGCTACTACTAGGCCACGAAAACGTGAAACATCTCAGCTGTAGGGGCTAGCTAGTCCTTGCATTTTGTTAATCTGCTCCAGCGGTTAGAAATCTCGGATGCCCCCAAATATAGTAATTGGCAGTGAAGGAAGGAATTCTTCCACGACGTTGGCGAAGACACGGTCTTGGCAGCGCTGAGCGCACGGTCCAGCCAGGCCGGGATGCTTCAGCTCGCAGACTCCTCCTCCTCGAGGTACTAGCCTTTAGAGACGGGCAGAAGAACTAGCAACTCATGAATGCTGTGTGAGATGAGGGTGTGTATTCAGCAGTCACTTGGCACCGGCTACCCGCGCTGCCTTCTGCCAAAGTGGCACGGGGCGTTCCGATCATCTCATCCTCCATTCTCGCCTGTATGTCGACCAACACTGCAATCCCAACGCCATCCAAGCATCACTAGAAGAGCTGCGATGTCCTCGTCACCCTTGTTGGGAACAACACTGCCCATGGCGGCACGTTCGTTTCCGACATCTGGATTTGAACAACTGGACCCGACAGATCCCATCGAAGAAGAACTTCTCCCAGGGTACAAGCCTGAGCAGTTCTACCCAGCAAACATTGGGGAAGTCTTCAACGGCAGATACCAAGCACTCTGCAAGATTGGCTATGGAACAACCTCGACTGTATGGCTTGCTCGTGACCTCCAGTAAGCACCTCTTATCTTTTGATCCTCCCCAGATGAACAGTGGGACTCACGGCTTTCTTGCAGGACTTCAGAGGGCCCTTCTGCATATGTTTCCCTCAAGATATACACAAATGGCTATGTCAGAGGTGATGAGCTTGCAGTATTACAGCACATCAACACTGTCTCTGCTGAGACAACACATCCAGGCCATCAGGATATCCGCAAATTGCTTGCCTCATTCGAGATCAAAGGACCACATGGCGTGCACATGTGCCTTGTACAGCAGGCTCTGGGAATGAGCCTCCATGGGCTTTTACAATTTATCCCCACAAGATCTCTGAGTTTGGAGTTATTGAAGCCGTTTCTTCGACAGTGTCTGTTTGGTTTGGATTTTCTGCATACAACAGCGGGAATAATACACACAGGTAATTCATGCTAGCCAGAATTTAACAAAGGACCAAGTTAACGGTGGATCAGACCTCCAGCCAAAGAATCTCCTTTTCCCAGTGGATAGCCCGTTGATATTTAGCGACTTGGAGGAGGATGAAATCAAGAACCCTTCCGCCCGGAAAGTGCTTAGCGACCGGGTCATCTACCAGACCAAAGAACTCCCTCGTCCACGTCGGGGCTTCCCTCTCATTTGTGACTTTGGAGAGGCGAGATTTATGAACAAGGACGGACATCCCCATACCGACGACATTATGCCCGATTTACTCAGGCCTCCGGAAGTGGTTATGCGTATGGCCTGGGATGAGAAGGTTGATATTTGGAGCATTGCGCCGTTGGTGAGAGAATCACCATGCCATACCATCTCGTGATATACATTTGCTGACTTGATGGCTCAGACCTGGCATCTCGTTTCTCCTCGCCCTCTCTTCGACCGTCGTAACCCTGAGACCGGAGAACCTGATGATAGGTTCATGATTGCACACCTTGGGGCACTTCTGGGTCCGCCACCCCCGGAATTCAGACGCAGAAGCGCTGTATGTCAGAGTTTCTGGGATGAGAATGGTAATCAAACGGCTTTATTTAATATCTCAATCCAAACGAATATCGCATGCTGACTCGTTATTTTGGTCTAGGAAAATGGACGGACGCAGTCCCAATGCCTGAGCTTACACTTGAAGACCTAAGCACGGGTATCATAGGGGAGAACAAGGCTGGCTATTTACAGTTCCTACGCAGGATACTTCGGTGGCTTCCTGAGGAGCGGCCAACCGTTAGAGAACTCATTGTTGACCCGTGGCTAATGGAAGGCCTTGGGGGGAAGAAGGCAGCGGGGGGTTGATTGCCATTTAGGCAGGCCAAACCCAAGATTCAAGAGGGCGGAAGAAGTTCCAAGTTGCTGGATATACCCGGCTCCGTTTTGTGCACGTGCCATGGATGGTGGAATTTATTACACCAGACATTTGAACACCTGGCATTCTTATATTATAACGGCTAAGGAGCTAATCTGCATCAAACAGATCTTCTTCTTCTCCAGAGCTCTCTTCTATCTCTGAGATCTCTTATAATCAAGAAGCAACTTCTGATGTACAGTTAATGCAAGCTCTCAAACAAATTGTCAATACTAATTCTCTTAAGTCTTAACTTATCTCTCTTGAGTTACAACAAACTCTGGAGATGCCTGAAATACAGTCATGAGCTCCTGCATGCAATGAAGAAAACAGCAGATCTAGATTCTGCTTATATTCTTTACAGCAAACATACATGAAAGCTCTCTAATAATGAAAGCTCTGGTACTGATGCCAGGCTCTCAAGACAAGAGATCAAAGATGAAAAGAATGGGATAACAAGATGTCTGTAAGAGAAATATCTGGATGATCTTTAAGACTCTAAGTTTAACATTAAACAGATTATAAAGGCCTTTAATAAGAAAGACTACTCTGAATGAAAAGTGGAGCAGTCTGAAATACAAAGAATTTCTAGCTTTATAACTATCTCTTTGATCTCCAAGTTGTAATGATTGAATAGAATTGGTACAGAGTACTGGAATTTTGCAATTTTGACAGAGATGAATATGTCAGCATTCTCAAACAAGATTCTGAGTACTTCTGTTATGAATGTAGACCTAGACCAACCAAGCATCAGACAACATCAGATGTTCAGAGGAACTTATGTGACCCCAACTCTGAACATATAAGGATCACACAATCTACACAGATTGTGGAAACCTGTCAAACTAGATATGATCTAGTAGAGAGACAATAAATATGTTCATATTGGTCTGACTCATCTATTTAAGAATGATTTATTTATCCCAGTAAATACCAACTCTTTGGTCACATGACTAACACTTTTGTGTGGGAAAAGCATAAAACTCAGGTAGCTGAGTTGCTGACTAATAAGCCAAGTAAGAGATATATAGATCTCAATCTGATAGTTGATACTGAGATTATTAAAATTGAACTTTATAATCTAACACATCTCTTCAGCAGAAGACATTGAAGCAGGGTATGATAGGATGCTTCATTAAAGTAGGCAAGTTGATTGAGATGGTGAGAGTACAAGAAGAATGAAAAATCACAATATAGTAAGGATGGTAATGGCCAAGTAGTAAGAACAGAGAAGCATGCCTTAACAGACACCTAAGCTCATAAGAAATAATAATACTAAAGAGTTCTATACTAATACAGACAGCTCTAATAAGGAACAGTGGCAAGCTTCATGAATAAGAGATCTTTATATTCTCTAACTAATAACCAAACCAGCAATAAAGAATGAGTGTATAGTAAAGTACAAAGATGCATGAAGATATTAAGCAAGATGCAGGAGCTATAGACAGTTTATATAGCTCAGAGATAGTAGCTAGAAGAGTTTTGTGCCTCAGACTAGAACAATCTTTATTCTAATATAATACTGGAATCTCCACTACATTTCTTTCTGGCTTTCAATGTTGGTGTCTCCTGACAACAGGTAACATATGAAACAAAACAAAGATAATTTAGTAAAGAAAATAAGAGAATAAGAATTAGTAACAATCTGATAAGAAAAGAGATAGAAAATAAGAATAAAGAGAGTGATAGCAGCAATCTCTAATAGTAATTATCATGATTCTCTTCTTCCATCAAGTTTTTAAAAGAAGGAGAAGACTGAACTGATACTGGATCAATATTATTGTGCATGCAATGCTAATAAGATTTGTTATTAAAAGCTTTCTTTTTAATTTAGTATGTCTTGACAATAGCATTTAAAGCAATTTATGTAGTCTTTAAATATCAGTTATTAATGAAGTCCTGAGTCTTCTTCTTTTCTGGTTTAAAGAGGGTATCAAGCTCCTCAATTACTATAAAGTTGGTCCATCTAATTTGATCTATCAAGATATCTGATATAGCTTCTAAGCCTTGCAATTGAATAGCAGTAGGGAATTAATATGGAACTGATGTATAACAGTTTGAATGGCTGAAAAATAATGATAGCTCTGGAACTAGATCTTTATATGTGGTGAAGAGCTGTAACCAGATACCAGCTTTATTGACTTCAAGATGTTCATAGTTCTTCTGGATTGCCACATACCAGAGTAGTATAGTACACCAGATCTTTTTGCATGAACTGTAAGCTCCATGGGGTAGCAGAGGGCTTGTAATTCAGATATTGCTAGATTTGCAAATGATGTTGGTCCATCTAATATCAAATTTTCTTTTGTCATCTTTGGTATACATTGCATTCTTAATATAGTGAATATAGCCATCAGTAGATAAGTCTTGTTCTTTGACTAGTCCTCACTAATTCTCTAAATAATTATACATTTCTGATAAGATTTCTGTGCAGTTGCTGGGCTCTTCTGCTGTTAAGATCAAGAATTCTTATATTATGTTAATGCCTCTTCCAGTAGTAATAGCATCTGGAATGTTAATATTAATATGGTAAAATCCAGTTTTATCTCCTGGCTTAGCATATTTGATGTAATATGGATAGGAGATTAATTTTCAAGTGTGGTCAGGTCTTGTCAGCACATACTATAGGTAGTATACAGGGTCCTGGCACATAAGTTGTTGGCTGATACTGTGATATTGAAGCAGGGTATGATGGGATGCCTTGTCAAAGTAGGCAAGTTGGTTAAGATGGTGAGAGTGCAAGAAGGATGAAAAATCACAACATAGTAAGAATGGTAATGGCTGAGTAGTAAGAACAGAGAAGCATGCCTTAACAGACACCTAAGCTTATAAGAAATAATAGTACTAAAGAGCCTGTACTAACACAGGCAGCTCTAATGAGAAACAGTGGCAAGCTTCATGAACAAGAGATCTTTATATTCTCTAACTAATAACCAAACCAGCAATAAAGAATGAGTGTGTGGAAAAGTACAAAGATGCATGAAGGTATTGAGTGAGATGCAGGGGCTATGGGTGGTTTATATAGCTCAGAGATAGTAGCTGAGGGGGTTTTGTGCCTCAGACCAGAACAACCTTTATCCTAATATAGTACTGGAATCCCCACTACATTTCCTCCTGGCTTTCACTGTTGGCATCCCCTGACAACAGGCAATATATGAAACAAAACAAAGGCAATTTAGTAAAGAAAATAAGAGGCTAAGAATTAGTAACAATCTGGTAAGAAAAGAGATAGGAAATAAGAATAAAGAGAGTGACAGCAGTAATTTCTAATAGTGATCACCATGATCCTCTTCTTCCATCAAGTTCTTGGGAGGAGAGAAAGACTGAACTGACACTGGGTCAATATTGTTGTGCATGTAATGCCAATAGAATTTGTTACCAAAAGCTTTCTTTTCAATTTGGTATATCTTGACAATAGCATCCAAAGCAATTTGTGTGGCCTTTAGACACCAGTTATTAATGAAGTTCTGAGCCTTCTTCTCTTCTGGTCCAAAGAGGGTATTGAGCTCCTCAATCACCATAGAGTTGTCCTATCTAATTCAGTCTACCAAGGCATCCAATATAGCTTCTAAGCCTTGCAATTGAATAGCAGTAGGGAATCAATATGGAACTGATGTGTAACAGTTTGAATGGCTGGAAGGTGATGATGGCCCTGGAACTAGATCTCTATGTGCAGTGGAGAGCTGTAACCAGATACCAGCTTTATTGACTTCAAGATGTTCATGGTCCTTCTGAATTGCCACATACCAGAGTAGCATAGTACACCAGATCTTTTTGCATGAACCATAAGCTTCATAGGGCAGCAGAGAGCTTGTAATTCAGACATTATCAGGTTTGCAAATGATGTTGATCCACCTAATACCAAATTTTCTTTTGTCATCTTTAGTATACATTGTATTCTTAATGCAGTGAACATAGCCATCAGTAGATAAGTCTTGTTCTTTAACTAGTTCCCACCAATTCTCTAGATGATTATGCATTCCTGGCAAGATTTCTGTGCAGTCACCAGACTCTTCTGCTGTTAAGATCAAGAATCCTTGTATCATGTTAATGCCTCTTTCAGTAGTAATAGCATCTGGAACATTGACATTGATATGGCAAAATCCAGTTTTATCCTCTGGCTTAGCATACTTGGTGTAATATGAATAGGAGATTAATTTTCAAGCATGGTCAGGTCTTGTCAGCATATACTATAGGTAGTACACAGGGTTCTGGCGCATGAGTTGTTGGCCAATACTGTGGTACATTGTTCTCAACCATCCATAATTGTCACAATCTCCCATCATTTACTGATGATGGTAGTACATATTGTATTCACCATTGACCCAAGTGAGTACTGTAGTGGTGGCATCTTGTAATCTATTATTCCACCAGTACATTAGCTGGGGAATAATAACAGATCCAGTGGTCTCCTATTTCTTCTGAAGATTGCTGGTGGTGAACTTGTTAACTCCAGTGATCCACATGTATCAGTTAAAGTCAAACATTCTCATGTTTGTGACCAGAGGGATAATTGGCTGATGTTTGAATTTGTAAATGCCTAAAGCATTTTCAGCTCTAGCCAGTCTATTTGCCAAACAGAACCAGAGATAGATGCTGTTATTGATCTTGACTGAGCCAATGTTGCAACAATTTCTATAGATGTGAGTCAAATGATTGAGAAGCTTCTCCCTATTAAGTGTGCAAGTCTGCAACCTGAGTTTTGAAGCCATTAGTTTTGCATGGTCATAGCATAGATAGATATCAGCTTTCTTATCACTAAATGTCTTTTCTAATTGCTCCAAGATGCAAATAAGCTCCAATTCTGAATGTGTTTTAATACTCTTTATCTTTTGCAGGAGTTGCTGTTCAAATCTACAGCAACAGCAAGTATCAAAGCATACTGCCATGACAGATTCTTCACACTTGTGTCAAGATATCTCTTCATCACTTTCAGAAGGAATAACAGACTCATCATCATCATCTAAGTCTTGAAGGGTTTGGTGTGCCAATATGGCTGCAATTCTTTCACTGTGGTGCTTTGGAGCTTCTGATTGGCTGGGTGGATTGGCCAGCGCGCTGGTGAATTCAAATGGCAGCTGTGATTGGCCAGTTTCAAATCCACATGATCTAATCAACATTGTGCTATGTATAGAGGCTCCCAACACATTGCAGCTATGTGGCATAGACATTCCACTCATTAGAACATCTCTTGATGATCTTAGAGACTGCAGTCCTTCCAGTAGACCTCAGAAGCTGCTTGCAGTAGGAGGGCTCCTAGTAATATTCTGAATTGAATGTTGGGAGCTAGATGACTGTGAAAGAGCCAACAGCTGTAGAAGACTGTAGTTGCCAATGGTAAGGCCTCATCAGTATAGGGCATCTCTTGAAGAAAGTTCACATATGTGGTCAACTTCTTTGTCAGCTGTAGTATAATCACCTGGCAATATAGCTAAGCTCCAGCAATGTCCAGCCCCTGTAGCATCTAGTCTTTGGAGCACTGCACTGTTAATATTATTGGCAAACTTATCTCAATTCTTGTAGACATTTAAAGTATGGTGAAGCTTTTATGCTGCCCACAGGCTCTTCACTTTTGACTATATGGCATCAATCCTGTTAATACCCCATGTAGTGACAAGTCTATCCTTGATCTTTTGCATATCAATATAATGTTGTTTGACATCCAGGGTAACCTTTCAAGCATTATGGAAATCAGCTTCAAAATTAGTGTGTATAACATGTTGCCAAGCTCTGGATCTTTCAACATATTGATAGAAATGGGCCACTAAGTCAGTAATCATGTCAGTCACTTGCATCAGTGTGTTCATTAGCTCAATCTGTAGGCCATAGCAATGGTGTGAAGCTTGGTTATTGATGTATTCCATAGCTGCTGTTAGGTTATTGAAGAAATGGCCATCCAGATTGACTCCACTGTCTCTGGTAACAACCAGGCCTTGGTTTTCAGGTGCAGGAGCTAGAGGAGGCAAGTTACTTCATCCAGCCATTTTAAAGAATATCAGTGATTCAAAAAGAATTGCAAATGTCAGAATAACAAAATAGAAGACAAGAAGAAGTGTTGAAAATGTTGAATCTGTGAAAAGAATCAAGCTTGAATGTAAAAGACAGTAGAAGCTTCAGGAAAGAAAAATCAGTCTTTAAATATCTTCTGAAAAATTCAGAAAAAGTGAAGGCTTCTGCAAATAATAAAGAAAGAGAAACTTCCCAAATATGCATGCAAAAACTTCACTTTACAGACAAATAAAAGAAACCTCCTAAAAGAGCAAGCAAAAACTTCACTTTTGCAAACAAAACACAATAAATTAAACATCTTGTGGAGATATAACAACAGCAAAGCTCCAGTCATCTGGTATAACAGTTGGTAATTGTGTTTGCTCCATTTCTTCTTGATCATTTTTATTTTTGCTCTCACTCTGATCTTGGTCATCCTCTCTATTCAAGAAGCTAACATCCAAGAAACTGCTAGAGAGAATATTAGGCTGGCTTCTTGTGGCATATTTTTGAGGAACATTCTCCATCTCTTCATCTGAATCTGCTGGACTATCACTGAGCTGCTCCATTCCAGGTCTTATAAGGTACTTCTTTAATCTGCTTCCTGCAATAAATCCTTTGATTTCAGTGCCATCTAACTCTTCAAGGTGATAGAAACCTAGTTCTTGATTGGTGAACTTAACCCTATAGGATTCTAGCTATTGAAAGTGCAGGATGTTGTTCCTAGACATATTCTGTTCTTCTTTAGTATTGTGAAGCAAGACAAGATCTCCAGGTTGAAGAGAGTTGGTCTGAATATTATGGGTATCATCAAAGTATTTCTTATTCTTAGCACACATTTGGAGCTGATGATGTGCTGCTTCCAGAACATTCTCATCTTGTTGTTCAATTTGGTGTGCATGCATCAGAAGAAGGTCTTCAGTCATTCAGACATTTCACCATGAAATTATTTGTCAAGTGGGAATCTCAAGTTCAACTGGAAGAACTGCCTCCTGGCCTATTAGCAATCTATAAGAGAAGATACCAGTACTAGCCTTAGTTGTCATTTGATCTGCCATCAGAATTGCAGGAAGATGTTTAATCCAATCTCTTTCAGTATCATTGGTGGCTTTAGCTAATCCATCAGCCAAAGACTTATGACCAACTTCCACCATATCATTTGCAGGAGAATTATAGGGTGAAATAATAATGCATTTGATGTTAAATTTCTTCAGTAAGGTCTCCACAACATTCTTATTCTCTGATTCTCCATCCATAACAAATTTGGCAGGCAGGCCCTATCAACAGATGATATCCTTATAAAGAAATTTGGCCACAGCTTCAGCTGTTACCTTCTTCAATGCTCTAGCTTCCATCCATCCAGTGAAGTTACATCTTGCAACAACCAAATAATTTCATTCTTAACAGAAAGACATGTGTTTGATATCCACCCCAACTTTCTTCCAACAGGTAGGAGCCCAGGTAGAATGAAGCTCTTCACTTAATCTTTGCAAATCTCTTTGTTGACATTGAGAACAGTGCTTCACATAAGCAGACACATCTTTATACATCCCTGACCACCAGTATCAAGTTTGTAAGGTAGAGTATGTTCCCTCTTGCCCTTTATGGCCAAATTTGTCATGCATCATGTGTAAAATTTGTTTGTGTTGTTCTTTATTGTCCACAACACATCTTAGAGGCACATCAGATTCTGCTCATCTAAATAGTTGATCAGCCTCTATCACATATTTAATTGCTTTCTTTCAAAATCTCACATACTCTTTTCCTTCCATGCCCAATGGTTTTGATAGGGTGGTTAGATATCATGCAATTTTCTCCAATTCTTCTGAATATATGAAGTCCAGTATTCTAAGGTCTTCACTATTGAGAGCTCAGCCAGCTAAAACTCTTATAGAATCCATAAAGGCAAACAGATCTTCATCTTCTTCAGATTCAGATTATTCCCCAGTATCTAGTTCTCAGTGAGATAGTCTGTCAGCAGCTGTGTGTTTCATCCCAGGAACATGTTTAACAGTAAAGTTAAAGAGATGTATCCAAGCTATTCAATTAGTAACCAAAGCTTCTGAAACATCTGTAACAGTTCTATTAAGTTGGGCAACAAGAGTTTTTGCATCAATTTCCAAGGTAAAGAGTACTCCATAGATATGGTGTCAGAATTTCTTGAAGACTTTCAAAACAGCTCTGCATTCTTGTTTGCCAGCATCATATGTTTTCTCTGAATCATTCTATACTCCAGATTCATATCATGCAGGATGTCAAGCCCCTCATTGCTTCTGAATAATGCATTCTCCCCATTCTAATCCACTGGCATCAACAGCCACAGTGATAAGCAAAGGATCTTGTCCATAATTGATTGGAAGAACAATAGGGAATGAACATAACTTTTCCTTCAAAAGCATAAAGATGTCATTTTGCTCTTCAGTCCATGACCATATAACATTTTGTTGAAGCAGATAATGTAAAGATTTGGTTATCCAACTGTAATGCTTTATGAGTATTCAGAAATATCCAGCAAGCCCTAGAAATTCTTGTAATTCTGTAATGCTTGTAGAAGTAGGCCAATTTGCAATTTTAGCCATCTTAGTTTTCTCAGATCATCATCTGTCATAGTTGCAGATCCATCCAATGATATTGACTCCAGACATGCAGAATTGAGATTTGGTGCTGGAGATCCTAGCTCCAGAGATTTTGACAAGTCATAGAATATAGTTCAGGTTCTGCAGATGATCATAAACAAATCTTCTTATTTCTGGGAGGACTTCAGTTTCATCTTTGACATGTGATCTCTTTACTTCAAGGTCATCTATAAAGGCTCAAGCAATCTCTGGAAAAACTTCTCATATAATTTTCATTATCCCGTGTTGGGCTTGAGCTGGCAAATTCATTGCCCCTTGGACTAAAGTTGTATGGTAAAAGAGCCCAATAGGGGTTGCAATGGCTGTCATATTTCTGCTCTCTTTGGCTAATGGAAAATTATCATATCCAGAGAACAAGTCACATAGACTAGCCATAATAAGTCTGCTGAAGTCTTCAGTGTATTTGTCAACATTAGAAGAAATAAAAGCATCTCAAATAGTAACTTTGTTGTACATATGTGCTGCATCAACTAAACAATATTTGCCTTTCTGTTTCTTTGTGACCAGAAAATAGGGATTGGTATATGAATCATGGCAAGGCTCCAATATTTTAGCTTCTAACCTGTTCTGAATGATTTTAATTAGCTTATCATGTAGAGCATGAGGAATTCAGTAAGTCTTAGTCTGCCAAGCTTCATGAGGCTCTGTCTTAATAACCTGCAGAGGCAAGCATTCAGGATGAACACCACATAGATCTTTGAATGACCACACCAACACCTCTTTATATTTATAAAGAACTGATATGAAAAATTCCTTCTTCTGACTTGTTAGTTCAAATCCAATTTTGAGCTTCTCAATTCTCTTATTTGTTAGCTGTTCTCCAACAGGAAAAGGTGTAATTCTAGACCTAATGTGATCATCAAATTTACAATTAAACACAATATGTTTCTCCTCAGAATAATACTTATCCAAATAAACATCCACCTAATTATCTAGATCTTCTGGTTTGCTTCCATCAGATTTTCCAGGTACTAATGGCCTTATCTTATCAGCTTTCCACTTATAAGCAGTGCACACTCTCCAGACTTCTGAAGAAGGTGGCCTGATGTCCCAGCCACTATTGAAAATGTCAACTTGACATGATTTCTTTGTGACAAAATTGTGATTTTTGTTCAGAGATGCATAAATTGATCAAGCACTTTGTGGAATAGGTTTTCAAATTAAGCTGGAATTAATATCACATGTGTAATGTTCACAGTGAGCCATAACACTGTCCAGATCAGGAAGTGGAGGATGGAAAATCTGAACTCCTGATGCAAAATTATTCTTGTTCTCTGATTGGTTCATTTGATTCACCAGCACACTGGTCAATCCAATTAGGCTTAGCGCGCTTTTGGATTCACCATTGCCGGAACTATGTTTCTCCTTATTACTGTAGCTGATGGAGGACTTGTATGCTTGTCATTTGCTAAGCTACCTAAAGGGGAATCTGGCTAATCTATGTGGGTCATGTGAGCGAGGTGCTAGTTGGATTACCTAACACCCCCCCAATGCAACAAGCTCCAGCAGTGAGCAAGAGCCACAAAGATTCAAAGCTTCCAAATCTCTCAAATCCACAATAAAAATTAATTACAAAATCCAGATTTATTTCTTCTTTAGGCTTAGCTCCATTCACTGTGATACAGTATTTTCACTGGCTTCACTGATAAACCTCCATATTTTCCTGTATTAACTTATCACCCCTATTGCACTCACAAATTGAGCATAGGGATCTATTGCAAGAGTCTTTGTGAGCCTGTCAGCTTTATTTGCATTACTTCCAATGTGCTTGATCAAGATTTTGTCCTTTTGCACCCAGTCTCTTAGCATATGGTGCTGAATCTCAATATGGCATGCTCTTCACATTATAGCTTCAGCTTTGGCTAAGTCAACAGCTCCCTTGTTGTCAACACTTAATTTTGAGCTCCTTAGCCTTGCTGAGCCTTCACTAATTACTCCAGCATCTATTAACAGGTTGTTGATCCAAACCAGTTCACAAGCAGCTTTACTAGCTGCCAAATACTCCACTTCAGTTATAGATTTTGAGATGGACATCTGGTGCTATGATCTCCATGATATTGGAGCTCCATTCATGGTAATAATATAGCTGCTGGTGGATTTGTATGCAGGGTCAGCTCCAGCCCAGTCAGAATCTGAACTGGCTGCTGGTTTCAAGCCTTCAGGATTCATATCCCTTTTGAAGACTATTTCTTTTAATTTTGTGCTCTTGAGGTAGTGTAGGATCTGCTTGAATGCTGTCCAGCTCTTCCTATTGGGCCTGCTGTTGAATCTCACCAGATAATTGACTGCAAATGCAATATCTGGCCTTGTACATGTAACTAGGAACTGTAGAGAGCCCAGGCCTTTCCTGTAATTTGTAGGTGTAGCCTGCTTGTCAACTCCATCTTTAAGGGTCTGATCTGGTGTGAATTTGATGCTTATTCCTTTCTTCATTGGCATTTTGGAAGGTTTGCAGTCTTTCATTCCATATTTGGTCAGTAGATTCTTGATATACTGTTCCTGATTCACAAAAAGGTCTTCATTTGGCTGCTTTTGAACCTGCATGCCTAGGTAATGGCTCTGTTCTGTAACCTCCTTGATCTCAAAGCATTCCTGAAGCTTCTCAATGAGCCATTCTGTTTCAGCTTTGTTGGGTCCCATTATACAGCAGTCATTAACATGTAGGGTTAGGTAGATTTGCTTCCTCTTGTGATAGAGTAGGCCTGTATTGTATGGAGAGATCTGGAATTCTAGAGATTTCAGATAGTCAGTAGCTGCTTGATACCAAAGTCTAGCAGCTTGCTTCAACCTATAGAGTCCCTGGTGTAAGAGCTCTACTAGATTACCCCACCTGTGCTTGAATCCAGTGGATAGTTGAATGTATACACATTCATCCTCTGGAAGAGTTTCATTTAGGAAGGCTGTCACAAAGTCAAAGACTCTGACCTTCCAGTTCTTGGCTGTTGAGATAGCAAAGAAGGCTCTTGTTGTAGGTTCACTGATAACTGCTGTATAGGTCTTCTTGTAGTGAACATCTTCTTGCTGTTCAAATCCACATACAACCCAACAGGCTTTGAATCATACTGTGCCACCTGTGTTATTGAGCTTTCTATTGAATACTCATTTGCCAGAGAGAATCTGCATTTTGGGTTCCTTCTTGACTAGAATTCAGGTGCCTTTCTCTTGTAGTTTGGAGACTTCAACATCTAGAGCCTCCTTCCAATAAAGCCACTCTTTGGAGTGTTTGGCTTCAGTGATGGATTTTGGTATGTCTGTATGTGTGCTGAGCACTGGAAGCTCAGCTTCATTTGCCTCTTCTTCTTCTGTTGCATCTGAGAGAATTTCTTGCTCTTTGCCCAGGTATATGAGCTCTAAAGCCTCTAATTTGCTGTCTGTGAGCTTCTTCATGATTTCTGGCTTCTCCTTTGCAAGGTAAGCTAGTAACTTGTGTTGCCAGCTGTTCAATGGATCTATGTAATTGTACTCCTCTGGGAGTTCAATGTATTCAGCTTCAGTTAGTGAATTTGTAGGGATTTGATTTAATTTCTTGTCAAATATAACATCTTGCGAGATCATTATACTGTTTGTTTCTGGGTCCCAAAGCCTGTAGGTGTGCATGCCATGATATTCTACAAATTTGACCTTCTTGGACCTAGGTTGGAGTTTTGAGGATTTGTTCAAAATCTTCATATAGATGTCACATCTCCACCTATGAACCCATCTGTAATGGGGTTGGTGATGTGTCCAGGCTTCAAAGGGTGTCAATGGCTTTGTGTTCTTGCATCTGTATAGAGGCACTGAGGTAGGTGATAGATTCACCATCATGAAGACTGTGGTGAGAGCTTTGCCCCATAACTCATTGAGTAGTTCTGAGTCTATAAGTATGCTTCTTGTTTGCTTGCAAAGAAGTTGTATTTCTTGTTTACTTGTTCCATCTTGTTGAGATGTATATGGGCATGTAATCTTCTGTTGTATACTCTTGCTCCTGTAGAATTCAGCCAGTTGTTGGCTTGTCAATTCAGGAGCTCCATTGGACAGTATAGTGCTGATTTTTTGTTTGGTAGATACTTCAATCATGTTGATCCAGTTCTTTAGGGTTTCTGGAGCTTCTACCTGCTCCTTCAGGAGGTAGATCCATCTGTATCATGTGGCATTGTCTGTTATAAGTAGGAAATACTTTGCTCCACTGTAGCTTGAAGAATTGGAGTCTGTAGATAGAGTATGACCACCATCTGCAATATCAATAAAAATTTTAGCTCCAGGCTTTGTAGAGTGTATTCTAGATTTAAATGGGTTGCAAGCTTGCTTAGCTTTAGTACAGGTTTCACAGAACCCTAGCTTCTTTACTCCCTTTATTTGTATTGCCATTCTTGGATCTCTAGCTAGAATAGCTATATTGTGGGTGTTGAGATGCCTCCAGTGTTTGTGCCAATTGGCCATCATATCCTCCTTGATTTCTAGTGTCTTTGCCAGGTGATTTGGTGTCAAAAGTGCATCATCTCTATCTTTATTCTCTAGAGTTGCTGTTACATAGCAGGGCTCTAGAAGTTTTGTAGGTACTGGAAACACATATGCCAGTAAATTGTGTATTCTAGGCATTTGTAGGACTAGAATGTTATTCTTGTTAAGCATGGCTTTGAAGCTCTGTGTTTTATCTGCTGATTCTAGTAGGAAGATGTGTTCTCTGTTGACATAAAGCTGTTCCACTGTAAAGCTGTCTTGTATAAGCTTCCCAAAGCTTATGAGATTAACCTGGAGGTCAGGCATGATTCTAATCTCCTCAATGCTCAATTCTCCATTGTTAGTTTGGATACTGGCTGTGCCAAATCCTCTGGTGACTGATTTTGAACTGTTTGTCATAAGCAGTTGTGTTGCATGGTTCTTTGGGTCCATTTGAACTAGATCTATATGTGAGGTTGTGTGGGATCTGGCTCCAGAGTCAAGAATCCATTTGTCTGTGGATTCGCGCACTTCTTTTATAGAGAAGGCTGCTTTGTGAACTGAATGGATCTTGTCTGTTGCAACTGTAGCTGTTTTCTTGCCTTTGTCTTTAGAGTCTTCTTTAGGCTTGTTAGGCTTCAAATTCTTGTTAGATTTGCAAAATTTAGCCAAATGGCCAGGTTTGCCACAAATATAGCAGTTCCAGTTCTGCAGTGAGCTCTTCTCTGAATTGAATTTGGAGTTTGTATTCTTATAAGATTTTTGGGGATCTGAGCTTGTTGCATTTGTATTTGACTTTATAAATCCACCTTTCTTCAGATCTTTCTTGAAGATTTGGTGGAGAATATTCTTCAGTAGGCCTTCCAAATTCTTCTCTGATAGATTTGTTCTGCTCTGGCATGCCATATCAAATCAGTTCTGTATGAACTCTCTCCATCAGGATGTAATGTTCATCTTCAAGATATCATGTAGAGTGTGGTCCAGTTGTTTAAACCCTAATCTCTCAAATTTTCCATAAATTGCTAGAAATCTCTCTATATAATTCCTTTCTGAGCCAGTGAACTGTAGTGTCATTCTCACTAACTCTGTAAGTAGACTTTCCTGCTGTATCTCAGATCTCTCTTGAAAGACTGTTCTTACAGCTTTCCAGAGTTTGTAAGCACTAAGACTATCTGATTTCTTGAAGTATTCTCTGGCTTGTGCAAATATTGTGCTGTTGATTAGGCTGTGTAGCTAATTGTTCTGAATATTTTAGTATTGTGAAATCTTCAAGTGCTCTGGCTGTAGTGAAGTCTCTTGCCTTTCCAGGATAATTCTCTCAACATCTACTTGGTGAGCTATCTTTAGGATAGCTTTGCTCCATGCTAGATAGTTACTGGCTCTGGCCAGAATTATAGACTTCTTCACTGTCTTTGTAATCTTTATGAATTGGGTGATTGCTCTGCTGATTTGCATATTTGTATCTATAAGATTGCTGACATATTCTTCTAGTTTCTTATTGAAGTCTATTTCTTGATTCTCTTCTTCTTCTTGTTGAGCTTCATGCTCTAGATTCTCCTGCATTGTTGCAGGTGTGTTTGTGGTGCTTGCTTGACCTGATAGAAGATTTACTTACTGTGCCAGCTGTTGTATTATCTTCTGTTATCTTTGCATTAACTTCTGTTGTCTTTGCATCATCTTCTGTTGATTCAGCATCATTCTGTGCAACATTTAGAGTTCACTCTTCTCTCTAGACTCCTGCTCATCATTTGGCAGGCTGCTTCTGAGCCTACTTGACTGTCTAAGCTTGGTTTGGGGTGTAGAGAGGTTTGTTGGAGCTTTCTGGTTGGGAGTTTGGTGCTCTGGTTTGTCTGTACAGTTCACTATGGCTTTGGCATTGCCAGGTGCTTGATTTGCTTGCTAGATGCATTTAGCAGGTGTTTTGCTCACTCTCTGGTTGTGTGCCAGAAAGCTACAGGGTTCAACTTGCTCTCCAGCTTGGTGCTAGAAAGTTACAGAGGTTTGCATGTATAGAAGGTGTCTATCTTGATGTACACTCTCTTTAGTGCTTGTAAAACCTCATTATCCACAAGAATAACTGTTCAGGGTGTTGATCATAAGCTTTAATAACCAATTGAGCTGTAAATCAATCTTATACACTTGCTCTTCAGCGCAAAGGGCTATAATCTGATGGAGGACTTGTATGCTTGTCATTCGCTAAGCTACCTAAAGGGGAATCTTTGGCTAATCTATGTGGGTCACGTGAGGGAGGTGCTAGTTGGATTACCTAACACTTGCAGCCTCAACGGTTGCGCAGGATGGATTGCACCAGCGAGAATCATGGTCAGTGCTTGACGTCCTTGCTGTCTGCCCACCTCGCCGGCGGCTCTATCATCACAAACAACGCCCCTGGGCTTTTCTCTCGCTTTGGAATGCTGGGCGGCTCATGGCGCTTCCCTAATAATCTTTATCCCAAGCACCTCCTTTCTCTCTTTTCCCTTGGTACCTAGCAGCCGGGCTACCCAACAGGATATCTTAGCATCAGCGTGCACTCCTCTGTTATCATGTCTGGATATCAGCCAGACTACCTCAACGACAATAAGTACTGCCACAACAGCCTGCATCACCTATCCACGTCTCCTGCTAACCCGTTAGCAACAGCACGCGCCCCAGCACCAACAGCCCGTTCTCTCCCACTTCTCAATCCCCGTCCTTCAAGCCAAACGTCAACCGCAAGAAAACCAAGCGGTGGGTCAATGCAAAGACCTACAGCTACGACGGTGACGACTGGGGGGATAGTGGGGATGATGACATCTACGACGCGTATTTGGATCCCAACCACTCTCATCCGCCCCCTCTTCCAGAACACCACCCCCATGACCGATCCGGAAAGCAACCCGCCATGTTCTCAGAATCTGGCGATCAATCGCCATCTACATCTTCAACAACCAAGGCCCATGATAAACCTGGGGAGCTAAGCCCAGTTGTGGGACGCGATGCAGATGCAAATCCTGCGAACTCATTGCCCATCGTTCGCCCCGTCGAAATATACCGGCGATTGAACGAAGAACGGGAGAAACAGCGACTCAAGGCCGCTGAGGCATCCCACTCATCTCACGACTCAGAGGCTGCTCCCCACCAACCTCCACTGCCGCCCATCGATCGGATGACTGCATACAACCCATCTTCCCCGACGCACCAAGGAAATGTGGACTCCCCCGGGGACAATACTCCGAGACCTCGGCTTGAGAGTCCCCAGGAGCAAAGGCCCTTGGAGCCTAGGATTGCTAGCCCCGTCGGCACGACAGTGGAGGGCAAGGTTTCATTTCCCTCACCGCAGTCTTCGCCTGATCAACCATCGGATATAAAGTCATCTGATGCTGACGCTAAATTACCCGAATTAAGGCCATTTTCTGGCTTTGGGGATCCTTTCGTGAGCTCGCCCGGCTGCGAAGTTACAGAAGATGTAAAAACCCCTGGTGCCCAGGATTTGAATCAACCGTCCGATCTCGACCGTAACCCTTCACTTGGATTTCGTTCAGTGGTTCACCAAGCATTTGATTTCCCCGATACTCCCGCTAGCGACTCCGGGACTATGTCACGGTCAGATAGCAACACGACATCTCTTATAAGCCCTATCATAAAATCCGAGACACTCTCTGTAATTGATGAAGGCCGTGCTCCGACAATTGCAGAAGAAGATGCGAGTTCGACAGCCAAGCGCCCGCTAACCCCGCCCCCTGCCAGTATCACGCCTGGCCATCGCCGAAGTTTATCACCCCCTGACCCAAAGAACAGCCCTGCGAGACGAGCTGTTGTAACGCCTGTCGATCCTACAATCCGTCCTCAATCCGCCTGTACATTAGAATCTCCCATTCAACAACAGAATAACTCTCGATCAAGTGTGGATGTCAGGGAAAGCGAGCAGGGAGGAGGAGCCAATGATTTTCAACATCCGACGACTGAGGCTGCTCATGACACAGAGCCATTGGAGAAGAAAGAACCATATACAACGTCTCAACAAGGAACTAACCCTGAGGACGAACAAAGAAATATCCGGGCCCCAATGGTTGATACTCATTTCCAGTCTTCACAAGCTACCCCTACGTATTCGGAAACGATCTCGGCTTCCAGCATCAATACTTCAAGTGCAAAAGAGTTAAATGACCGCCTACGAGATGAAATTATCCGGTCACTGACTCCTAATCCTTCCAATCAATCCCAGGACACGGCGCCGTCAACGGATTCCGACGATAACGACGGGCCTCAGAAGCGACAAGGAATCACCTTATCCCCGAGCGAACACAACAATCACCGAAATGAGCAATTTGGCTCAGATTCCTCCAATCGCCCCGTGTCGCAAGTGGTCTTTCTTGGGCACAGAAATACCGCAGGTGCAGCCGAAACGAGTCTAGTCCACTCCCAATTTCAGGAGACTACGGACGTCTCACGAACCCCTGGCCCTAATGCTGCTCCGGCATCCCACTCAGTACATCCTACCCTGAAGAAGAAATTCTCGTGGGAAATGGATTCTGAAGATGAGTCTGAATCTTCCGAAAGCAAACCAATAATAGAGGAGCATCCTGTAGCCACCCCTACTACAAACGAGGTGCATATCACACCCACAACCATCCGGAGGGTTGAGGATACTGATACTGCTTCTCCTCAGGGCGAGGTATCTGACCAACCAATCCAACACTCACCACGCGCGACTCCCGGTGAAGCTGTAACATCCTCAGCTGAAGGCGTCAATCTAGAACCAGAACCAAATTCAGAACATCGCAGACACTCGTCATCCGCCTCAACCCCAGGCGAATCAAGTGATAGTAATAATGTTATCTTGCCTGATCCTGAACCTTCGGGCGCAAAGATAAGCGCGACTGCGACTGATGGTGACAAGCTTCTTGGTTTCCGAGAGATCATGGCTATCAAAACGCCCAGCCAGAAAATCGCTGCTTTCAATCGCACAAGAGACCAGTTTGCTGCCATGGATACTGGCCTCCAAGCCTGGCTGAACCAAGCCTCTACAGACCTGCCGGAACATGCTGATCTTCTCCGACAGAACGGCGCGCTACCATCTGTGCCTACTACAGCACACAAACCGATGACGTCTCGCACAAAATTCCCGAAACTCTCTTCCGGCTCTGGGTCATCGCGAACCCACATAAGACACTCGTCTGGCACTCCGCTCAGCAGCATGATGCATACTCAGCAGGTGCAGGCCAAGGGCAAGGACCTGTTGCACACCGCCGGGGTTTTAGGTGGAAAGGCAGGCGATGCCGCAAAGGGCCTGTTTGCAAAGGGAAGGAGCAAATTTCGACACAGCGGAAGTGCTGAAAAGGTAGATATTTAAACTTGATCCGATACAATCACGATGCACATCTTTTGTCTTTTGATATGGGCAGTTCACTCACCCAATGCTTTTTATTTATCTTTGCACCTAAGGGTCTTCCTCTCATTTTCTCTCTCCCTCCTTTTCTTTTTGGAGAAATCAATTTTATTTCCGTTTTTGATTCCTCTTTACCTTTGTACATTTCCCTAGGAAATTGTAATGAGATACAGCCCAATGGGAATGGAATGACATTTTGGCAGGATCAAAAGAAGCCCATTTCTTCCCCCCTCTTTTTCTCACTACAATCCGCCGGACGACTGTGTTCGACGAATCTAATAGAATGTCTATCGCTGTAGGACTGTTGCCAAGAGGCGTCGGCCGAAACACTGAGCCCGCCTAGAACCCCGATTTCCACTCCCCAAAGATGTTCTGAGGATATGATAGAGACGGATAGTTTACAAAGAGATCTTCCACGGTTAAGATCCATTAAATTGGACTTATCTCCGTTGGAAGATTCTTTGAACCTCTGGTATCCCGAGAGAAGGTCGTCGGTTCGGTCTTTACCTGATGACAAGCGAGTCGCCAGAATAGGCGACGAAAAGGTTCGGTCAATGTCCAGTCCTGCGGGGGAGCGCAACTCTCTAGTCCTTGGGGGTCAAGATTCCGGTCGACCTGTCCCTACAAACGACCACACACAGGTGGATGGCAGCTCTTCCGAAGTTAAAGACCTTACGTCACGTCATGGATCCATTTTGATACCTTTACCTGGATCAGGGATCTTGGGTTCATCCAGTCGTACCAACAGTAACGATTCAAAACGGTCACCCGGGAATCCAAGTAAGGGCATAGAGGCGCACGGTTCGCAGCATCAAAGCACTCAAGGACCTCAAGAAGAGTCTACAACGTTGACTGGAGCAGTGTTACCGAAACAACCACGAGGTTCTACACGTGCTTCTTTGTCTCGTAAAACCAGTAAATCGTCGGGTATATCTACCGGCGAGCAGATGCTTGTTCTTACTCCTAATGGGTTGGAGTTGATTCCCAGTGGCCCACCTGTAAGTGAAGTAACGTTTCTAGATCAGGAGGAAGCAAGCAAAACGGGGTCATCACGGAACTTCGACGTCAGCAAACCTCCCAGTCCGAGTCCTCCGGAAGGCTCAGTTGCACTGGGAATCGAGGAGCAAATTATCTCACGCAAGTTTTCTTTTGAAGAGGGAGGGGGCTACAACACCGAAGTTGAACGGAGGCTTGTCTCTGAAAGACCTAAAGGAGAATTCTCCAACTCTCGCCCTGGATTCCCAAAGAACAAAGAACTCCATCAGCCCAGTCCTATGAAAGCAACAGCCCCTCTTCTCCACCCGGACACAAACTCAAGCCGTCCGTGCTCCCAAACTTCGACCAAGGCTACAATCTCCCATCTAAGACATTTCTCTGTTCCCACAACCCATCCGGCCCATCAACGGCCCAGAGCCACTCAACGTATGAGTTTGCGGAGTGATGGTACCCAGCCGAGTCTTGTGTGCCCACGAGTTCAAGGAAGCCATGTATCAGCATCTCAAAGCACTGTGGCTAACATCGTCGCTGCTTCTGATAACTCTCGGCGCTCGACCCAAAATCAGTCTGGGCGGGTTGAGTTTTCACATCGCATCGGCCTGCCGCACAACTCAAGTCAAGCTTCCCCTCCCTCCTTAACCCCAATCTCCCGCTCTCGATTGTCCATCTTTCTGTCAAAACTCCATAGCAGTCAACCCAAAGAAAGGCCATCCCAAATAGCTCAGCATCAAAACTTTTCAAAGAATACCAGCACGGGGGTGGTGCAGTCGATCAGCAACAACTTTTCGCGGCTTAATACTAAAGCTGGACCAACCCACCATCATACTCCTGATGGCATCAAAGTCGTGGATGAGCGAGAGACGAAGGAGGATGATACTAGCATGAGGAAGAGAGGCCTTAAATTTTTCAGACGATTTGGCTATGCTGGCGACCTGGGAAGCACTAAGAAGTTCACTCCTATGGGGATTGTAAGCTCTCCAGCCTGCCTGTTCACTTTGCTGTTATATTAATGGCCTTTTAGAAGTCAGTTCAGAAACCTACCAGGCTGAAACAAAGCGCCGAAAGACCTCTGATACCTTCAACACACCCAGAAGTGCCACCTGTCTCAGGGAACAATGGTAGTATGCAAGCTCAGACTGCCTCTTCATCTGGAACTGGACGCTTTTATCAGTCCTTGAATGCTAGGCTACCTAACATCACCGAGGGGTTGACTCTAGATGAACATATAAATTCACCTCCAGGGGGCTCGCAGTTGCATTCATCACCCAACACCCAGGGTAATAAGGATTCACTTGCCCGGACGAGGCACTCAGTCAGTAGTTACCCAGTCAGAATTGCAAGTTCAGATGTCAGTGCTACTTCTGGTCACTCCTCCAACCATGCGTCGATATCTTCTACGAGGACCTCAGGGACAAATTCACCAATGCAAAGCTTGCGCCCTCAAATGCGCAGCATGACGCTTCCAAGCTCCGAATTCCTACACACTAACGAAGACAACTTGACTGGAAACACTCCACTAGGACAGCAACGAGCGAGTTTGCACACTTCTGGTTTCCCGCACGGTTCACCCCCAGCACCGCGAGCGCCCAGTCAGCTGTCTAACGCTGTGCATGACATGCCGCCTCCGCCTCCGCCAAAGATCCCACCTGGCTATGCATATCCTGGTGCTGCTGCACCTTCATGTATACGCATACGACCCCCTCCTACAGGCCAACGGCTCGGGACTGAACACTCGGCGCCCCTCTTCCACATGGCAGTTGCACCCCACTCCTTTGACCCACCACAAACTTCTTTTGCTAGACGGGAGGTAAACATTGAGCCTGTTGAACTTCCAACTCATGATGACTCAAGTGAGGAGATTGTGATGTCCAGCACCTCTTACCCTGGGCAAGAGTGGCAGCCCAGTGGCTTAGGTAATTGGGATTGAGTTCCTTGACCACTGCCAAAAGTTATCAGCATATAACCCCCTCTGTTCTCTCTTGTTGCATACCTAGCCTACTGCTACAGCTGTTGTTTTGCTTGTCTTCAATCAGTTTGCTGGAATTTTACATCGTTATATACCCCAGTTTGTAGTAACTAGGTCACGTAAAGTTTCTTTTTCAAAATTAACCCAATATTTCATAATTATTCTATGGTGAACATTCTACAGTATTATAACTACCCTCTACATGTAAACCTCAAAGGGGGGGGGAGGGGGTTCCATTCTGTACTGACTGTGTCCTCCCTTTCATATATGGTACATATGGAGAATCGAGGGGCCATTAAGGATGTTGAGAGCTTCATATCAAGGCTGGTATTAGCCCTGGTATGTGTTCTGGTGATAATCGCCAGATGCCTGAAGTCTACCTGGCACAGCTGTGCATCACTGTGCGGGCCCAGTGCGCCATTCACAACTTGCACGCCTTGAACTCAGGAAGGGTCCTAGTTCAACCCCCGACAGTCCGCCACGCACTTGGAAGACCCCAAACTGAGACTGAGGCCATCCAGGTCTAGGTACGAGTGACTAGGGCTAGGAGAGTACTGACTTTTTGGTTGATGACATCTACGGCCCATCAGTAGGCCTAATCCTAGTAGAGCCGATAATTTTCTGGAAAAATTGTAGAATCCATTTTCTGAACAACAAGCATATCAACAGACAGTACATTCAAGTGTTGTGCATGTGTATAATATGATTATCCCTCTGACTATTGACTTGTTTCTAGTACAAATAGGAAAGCCTTCTAAAAATATTCAAGCTGGAACAGGAGTAAAACAGAGCCCTAAGGGCTACTACTAAGTTATAATACATATATTTTGTGAGGATTCAGCTTGTATCCCCTCATCAAACGCATTTTCGCCAGAGCCAAGACGATGAAATAATTCAGTCTCCATTCGCAGAGCTGCATCGGGTGTTTCCAGAATCTCTCCCATCATATCACCGTCAGGAAAATCCATTTCCCAGGGCGGTTCCGTGGCCACTCCTCTCATGTTTGCCACAACAGCTGTGTGAAAATGCCAACGAAGAAGGTGGTCGTTGACTCTATTGATATCCGCATCGTTTCGGCATCGAGGGTCGAGGATACGACCATCAATTCCAAGAGTGTCGGGCATAAATGACGTAATTAGGTAGCCATCCTTGCAAGAATTAGCAAGTGATGAAAAACTGTGCAGCCAGGCACTTACGTCTGGGTTGATAGAAAGTGAAAAGTTATCAAAAAGTGCGTGGACAACACTTGAAAGCAGGATACCGTTCTGTGGCGAATGGATCTTTGAAGTCCCAATGAGATAAGCTGCCGAATTGTCCGTGACAAGTTGCTGGAAGCCCCTTTGTCTCCATTCAATTACTCTAGCTTGGGGAAAGATGTGCGCGACTTCAAGGCCAGTGTATCTCCCGAGATCAGCCAAAGGATTCCGCATGCCACTTATCATGCAGTCACGGTCACGGGATCTTACAACTTGTCGAAAATACGCTCGCTGTCTCAGCTGAATTAGCAAGTCACCCTTGGTATTTCATTTAAGTCTAACGCGGTTCTCACCTTCGGAGTCAATTTGCTATCTGCCGTTCGTGATAGAACTCGACGAGGGTATGGCTCGGCGCTGAGAGAGACAGGAACTGGAGTACCATCGGGCCCGAGAATTATGTAGCGCCCGGGAGCAAGATTGGTTGCATCCGCAGCAATCTGGTTTCCAGCAGAACCATCATGATTAAGTGCAAATATACGCCATTGCGCATTTTCGGGCGGGAAAACGAGGAAGCGCGAGCAGAAGTTGTAAAAACGGCGGTGTGTCAAGGAGCCATTTTGGAAAACATCTAGACATAGCTGTCAGAGTGATTAATGGAGGCAGAAATGACCCCAGCAAGCAAACCTCCAAGAATTTGACCTTCATTGTCATATAGGTGAACATTGCGTGTGTGAGAGGCTTCGAATGAGGGCTCTTCAAGGCGTCGAGCCATATTGCCTTGACGTGCTATGTACTTGTATGAAGTTGTGGAAAGTGAGTTATAACTGGCCGTCGAGTACGGATGTATGAGGATTGGCTTTACAAGTCAGATTCAATTCAGCAACACACTGGGGAAGAGCGTGTGTACCAAATAATCCAAACACGAAGCATGCAAATACATACTCCATACTCCGTACTCCGTACATAGCGGTTACCTAGCAGATATGTTTACAGTACTCCGTAATACTGCGTCATGTGGGGGTTGCCCCACAGGGCTTAGCGCTGGCCGAATCAGGTAAGGTGCGCTATTGCTGCTTTTGCATGAGGGGCTACGGAGTACTCCGTAGCTATCTTGCCTGCTACTACTCCGTACATAAACATGTACATAGAGAAGCCGCACCAACTAACCTGTTCACTCTCTGCTGAACCTTTACAGGTCAGCAGAGAGGAAAACTCTTCTGTATCAAGATCAAGGAAGATCTGAGCCAATAAGTTGAAGGCTAATTACACAGAGACTGGTATCTTAACACTTTCACTATATACACAAAGTGCTACGCACATTCATTTTTCCAAACAGTTCGGGCCGGGGAAATAAATATCCGCCTGTATGCTGACTCAGTCGCGCCAAGGCCCCACGTCAAGCTATGTGTTACATAAGCCTTAATGGTACTTGGGTGGCGGCGAAGCTGGGATGACGGCAACGTTGCGTCTTCTCTCGCGATAAATACATGAACGACTCCGTGCAATAAATTAATTTGGGATTGCAAATGTCTGCAGGGCCAGTTCGCTGTAGTATGATATGACATGATAATTAGATGCTGCTACCCGATGTTTCGCCGTTCTCGTCGATAATCCTCATCAAATCAAAACCCCCCGTTATCCCCCAGCCATGGGAGTCATCCCAATCCAAGATCGAACGTCCGAGTTTCGATCTATCCTTGGCCAGGCCCAGAAACGACTGGCCGCATCGAAAGCCGACGCTCATCGCCAGGCCCTCCTTCGCCAGGAGAGCCATTCACAGAATGCAACGCCCAAAAAGTCAGAGTTTGCCAGGCGTGCGGCAGAGATCGGAAGAGCCATCACCGCAACAACTGCGAAGCTACAGCGACTCGCGCAGCGTGAGTTATAACCCTGACCTTTTTCTTTTGCTTCCTTCTCCTTTTTCTTTTTCTTTATTTTTTTTCCCCCTTCTACGCAACCGACAGTCACACGAACTGATATATTATATGGAAATAGTGGCAAAGAGAAAGTCTCTCTTCGATGACCGACCTGTCGAGATCTCCGAGTTGACCTATGTCATCAAACAGGATCTCGCATCCTTGAACTCTCAGATTGCTGCTCTCCAGGCTCTCACGCTCTCCCAACACCCCAAAGCTTCCCGAAGTCTTGCAGACCAGGAAGGGCAGCATAACGACAATGTACCTTTTTCTCCAGCTCTTGCTTATCTTTTTGTTTGTCTTACTGACTCGGCTGTCTAGGTTGTGGTTATGCTTCAAGGGAAATTGGCCGATGTCGGTGCCAACTTCAAGGAGGTTCTCGAAGTGCGCACCAAGAACATTCAGGCCTCCCGGTCGAGAACAGAAAACTTCATCTCCTCTGTCTCCTCCAAATCCCAGCATGCACTGAATCCCCAACGATCCGATTCTCCTTTATACAACCCACCGAGGAGCCGCAGCCCACAGCCAACCTCATCTGATCTACTTACGCTGGAACCTTCGCAGCTGATGATGATGGAAGAAGCGCAGCAGCCGTCCAACACGTACATCCAAGCTCGAGGGGAAGCAATCGAAGCTATAGAACGGACGATCAACGAGCTCGGGGGCATCTTTGGGCAACTAGCAACGATGGTGAGCGAGCAGTCCGAGATGATCCAGCGGATCGACGCCAACACGGAAGATGTCGTGGATAACGTGCAAGGGGCGCATCGAGAACTGCTGAAATACTGGTCGAGAGTGTCGGGGAACCGATGGCTTATAGCAAAAATGTTCGGGGTTTTAATGGTGAGTGCGAAGTTACATACCTAATGCGATGCCGGTCTGTTACCCTGCTAACATTGAACGACTTCTTTTTCTCATCAGATCTTCTTCCTCTTATGGGTTTTAATATCCGGATGACGCCGGTTCCCTCTTTCTTTTGCCTTTATTTCTGTTGCCTTTCCTTTTTCCTTTTTCCTTTTTCCTTTTTCCCTTTCGTTTTTCCCTTTTCCCGTCAATACCACTTTTCACTGTATAATATTATTATTTCTGCGTGCTGCATCTTCCAATAAGCAGGGATCACACATCACCCCAGGGCAGTCCTTTCCTTTCTCTTTCTGTTTGCCTCTTCAATTTTTCCTTTTTCCTTTTTTTTTTTTTTTTTTTTCCCCACTTTTTTTCCAGCAGCATTGTGGATTCCCAGGCGTGGGCAATTGCTCCATAGATGGCTGTGTTGCATTTGATATCCTCACTTTTTGTAATAGCCCATGCACGCATAGAGTCCATCAGTATACGGACATGGCGCAAAGACCGAGTTGGGGTCTATCCCATACATACATACATCATACTCCGTACATATACATACGTACTATACACGTACAGAGGTCATATCTCCGGATGAAACAGGGCCACAACTGCATCTGTGTGGGCAGAGTAAGGGGAGCACGGGCCAATGTGTTTACCTTTTGACTCAGAATCGGGGTCAGCCAAGCGTGCAACCCCTTGCTCCTCCCCCTTGCCCGCTGCCAAAGAACAAACCCTTGGGGGCCGGTCCCTGCAACCCCAACAGACATCTTCCGTACGGAAGCCGGTACTGTGCGTATATTACGGAGAACTGCTCTGATCATATGTACATATGTCGTGCACACAAGGTTGCTTTCCCCAGCCCCGTCCTAGTCGGGCTAGCCCCGGCCCTACCAGGGTTCCCGGCCAGTGGATAGACCAATCAGAGATCCAAGAAGCACATCCACCCGCTGCTGATTGGCCGGGTCCCTGGTCTATCCATTACCATATTAGGTTTAAAGCTTCCGCCGTGCTTCCATGCCAAGACCAGGCACCCTGTCCCTGATAACAAGCGGCCAGTCGTCACGTCTTCCTTTTTCGTTTTTCCGGCCCCTCGACTCTCCAACTTCACTTCATGTCATCCACCAATCCATCATCCATCTTCATCTGTTGCACCGCATTTCTCACTCTTCTTCTTCTCCTTCTTCTACTCTCTCTCTCTCTCTCTTTTTTTTTCCCCCTCTCATTCTCTACTATGACTGATGATTGAACGAACTGCAGCTGCTTGGCCGGGTGCGCATCTGGCAATCTCCCCATAGTTACTCGCCTGAGTCCACGAGACACCATCCCTCCGCAATCCCAAACACCCATCTGAATCAACCTAGTTGATCCCTCCAGTCCTTGACCCCATCGCCCATCAAATCCTTCTCTCATCCTCCCTTTTTATTCTTTATTTTTTATTTTCTCTTTCATTTTTTTTTTTTTTCTTCTCACTCAATCCCGGCCCGCCTAGTATTACTTTTCCATCATCATCTCCGGACCTTTCCCTTTCGCTGAAACGCGCATGTTTTCGCTCCATTGCTTGGAAAACATGTCTCGTGCGACTCAATGATTCCCGTCCATCTGGCTCCCAACCACCTCCCCCCCTTTCGCTCCCTTTTTGTCCTCTGCGAGGAATCGTCCATCTCTGTCTCCTCTCCGCGCCCTATGACCGGCACCGTCGTTGGTGCCATCTCCCCACTTTTCTTCCCACGCCGGCCATGTTGCTGAAACCAGCGACCCCTCTTTCCGTTCTGCTGCTGGTCGCTTTCCTTCTCCTCCTCCTGTCTGTCCTATCAACCCCCGTCATCAAATCAATCCCCATCGCCACCTTTGAAAATGTCCGCTTCGGCGTCTTCGGGTACTGCCAAGGCAGCGACTGCAGTGGAATTCGTGTCGGCTATCCTGCTGGTATGTTATGCTATCGCCTATAGATAAAAACTTGCTCCTGTCCCCGGATGGCAACCCGCCACTCATCTCCATCTATCCCATGCTGACTCTCCCAATCCAATCGCAGACGGCATCTTCGGTGATTCAAACAGGGACGGAGATTTCAACCTCCCTGCCACCATTCGCCATACCCTCTCGGCCTTGTTGATAGTCCACCCTATCGCTGCCTTCCTGGCTTTCATCTGCTTTGCGCTGGCCGCTGCTGCCCATCTACACTCACCGTCTCACTCGCCACGTTACCTACTGGGTCTCCTAATCCTCCTGCTACCGACGCTTCTCGTCTCTCTACTAGCGTTCCTGGTCGATATCCTTCTCTTCGTCCCCTATCTGCAATGGGGTGGCTGGATTGTCCTCGGCGCAACCATCCTGCTCACCTCCAGTGGTGTCGTCACGTGTGCAATGCGACGCACCTTGGTTAGCAGAAAAGCCCGGAAACGGAGGATAGCTGAGAATGCGGAAATGAGCGGCGAGAATTACTATAACCGCCAGATCGTCGTCAAAGTCGACGTCCCCCCGAGTTCAAGTCCCGCGCCCAGCCAACCTCAAACCACCGCCGCTGCGACGACTGGAAATGGTTTCAACCCGTCAAACGACGACGGATATCGTCGAAACGGGTCGCCTGGTCGACTCTCCCCTCCAGAGCCTGCAGGATATCCACAACCACCTCGTCTTTCTCCCGAAGATAATGCCGGCGTCCCCCTTCAAGATCCCTATGGCTCATCTTACCCCACTCAGTCTAATCCTAATTTGCGGAATCAGTTCTCAAATACAAGCATGCGATCCATCAGAAGCGATGGATCATCCTATCGCCAGAGGGGTCGCGCCCCGCCATACCCCCCTCCCAGAGGGAGGGGCCGACCTCCCGGCGGGCCTCGGGCCTTCCCTCCCGGTGGAAGGGGCAGGGGCCCCCCGCGCCCTGGTCCGTCAAGGAGAGGTCGTGGTAGACCCCCTCCCGGGTATCCTCCCCAGTCGAGAGGCTACCCTGCGAACGATTACTTGGGATATGGTCCTGGACGTAGATACGGTGATCGAAGTGATTTCGACCAAGGCATTGAGATGCAAACACCACCTAACAATATTCCTGGTGGACATCGTGACCCAGCAACCGATAACCTCAAAAGCCCAACCAGCATTTATAGCGCTGATGCGTAAGGGATCTCCGTTAAATTTGGCTTCATTCCGTTTTTAATCCCTTTTTGATGTTACAGCTAACCCACAGCCTCGCACCTAGTCCCTATGTTCCGCCGCGAACTAACTGGACTCCGCAAGAATACCCTTCTCTAGAACTACCAACTAATCAACGCCCGCCGCTCAGCCCGCTAGGTCCCAGCACTCAACCCCGCGATATGACTCGCTCTCCGCCTAACATCAACCCACATCCACCTAGCAGCTATTATGAAGACGTGGAGCCCCGATTCGCATTACCAATGAACGGAGTGGAGTCGGCCGACGTCCCTTCCTCGTTGGTACCAGGCTCTTCTGGTGAGCCCCTTCTGCAAAATTCATCCGATGGCTTGCCTGGTGGCGCACGCTCATCCGCAGTTAGCGAAGCCAGCCACTTCACATCCATTTCGCAAAGGGGGATAAACCCCAAATGGCGACCAGCGGATTCCGAGAACCCTAAACCAAAGATCCACCAACGTCAGGACGTTCTGCTTGGTAGCAATCCAGATTTTGCGCTACCGACAGGCAGAGCCCGTGCTAATACGGCAACCGGCGGTAGAATGCCGGCTCCATCAATGCCAACGATTCCGGGAACCCCCACAGGATATAGGAGTGAAGCAAGGTTTCCTTAATCCACGCCATTTATCTTCGGCAGCGTTCAGCAACATCACCCTTCTCCGATTACAACCATTGTGATATTGACCGTATCTATATTCTCTTCCAACCTACGCATCTGGGCATGCATAGTCGGTACATTCATTATCGATGACTTTACCCGCATATCGTTCGATGTAATCCCCATTCGTAGGACTAAGACATCCCCTTAGTCTCTCTTTCTTTTTTCACTCTTTTAAGGCATGGCACGGCTTCGCTTTCTTTTCTTTTCCTTCCATCCTTTTTCCCTCTCTCTAGTACTTGGCATGGCATGATCCTTTGTATTGTGGAGCAAAAATTGCCATCAGGGCCGAATTTTGGTCTTGAGTTTTCGTATTTCCTTCACTCTATCTAGGGATTCGATATCCAGCATATTCTGGCACTCTTCGCTTTGCTGCGCCCTTTTTTTTTTTTTTTTTTTTTTTTTTTGTGCCCCACACCCTCTCGTGGCTAGTTGCGACTTTTGACGTGTATATTTATAGCCATTTCCTTGCCCTTTTCCGTTGCTATATGGTGAGATTCAAAAATGTACATTACATGCATGTACAAATTTTATAAGATGGACCCTTAATTTATTACCGAATCGCAACTTTCTTGGATATCAAACATCAGCTGAAAAACCACTTGGTGCCAGTTCCCAAATGGGAATAAGGACAGCGGAATCCATAAAGACCACCCCTTTTCTCCCTCTCAATCACCTTTGATCAGGACAACTCCCTTTCTTCACTTTGGAGCCTTCCAATGGCTTGATTTCCAATGGAATTTCCCAAGATACCTGTTGGATCTTAACTTTGAGTGGTTACCAACAAAAAGCAACAATACGATCTAGAAAATATCAGAAAGTCCCCTTTCATACTATCCCCACTCTCCCATGTATTGACACACCGCAGAACGATCTGGAAGCTATTGCCTGGGGGGACGGCCTGAATAAAAGCCCAGGTTGCCCCTAATCCAAGCACATCGCAGATTCAATTGCAATTGCAACCTGGTCCTAGTCCTAATCGTCTTCTCTTCTTCTTATTACCCGAACACTCTTGGTCCAATCACTCAAAACGCTAGTTACAGCTCTAGTGAAACGTTCGATCTACCCATTAGCACATCCATCCATACATTCACCCTACACATCGGGAGGAGGTTGAACAATGGACAGCAAATCCCAAACACAGCCAAAGGAACAAATTGCAACTAGCTCCGAAATGACAAAGGAACTAGCGACCCATCTAGCACTGGTCGACAGAAGCCCCACCGATGTGGAGAAACCAGCGAGAAGTCGGATGATAGAGCAACTGAAAATCTCCCCGCTGCATTCCTCAAAAGTGCGCGCTACGTTCGAGGTAAACAATAAAAGTGAGAATAACGAAAATCAATCCGAGGGAGAAGAAGTCTTTCCGCAGTACGGCTTACTGGGCCAGCGTCTCCAAACGTATGGGTACGGAAGCGAAGATATTCCAGTCGGGGAACCGGTAGATAATTTGATCTATACCAATAGCAATGCGCCGTGGTCGACTTTTATCTGTGGGAGCCAAGGTAGTGGGAAAAGCCATACCTTGTCATGCATGCTGGAAAACGTCCTTGTAGCTCCATCGCGAACGGGAAAATTAGCGAAACCATTAACGGGCCTTGTGCTCCATTATGACCGATTCTCCAGCATCGAAACTGGTCAGCCGTGTGAAGCAGCATATCTTTGTTCGTCCGGAATTCCAGTCCGCGTTCTTGTATCTCCAAGCCATTATCAAGCCATGAAGAAGCTGTACGAGAATCTGGAAGGGCTACCGGAAGGCGCGCCAAAGCCAGTTGTATCAAAATTGAAATTTGTGGAAAAACACCTAAGTATCTCGATGATGAAGACTCTCATGGCCGTGGACAGCGAGAGCCAAGAGCCATTGTACATGGAGGTAAGTCCAATGCAAGAAAACCCATTGATAAGACTTCGACTAACAAAAAGTAGATTGTGACCAAAATCCTCCGCGAAATGGCACAAGAAGATGGGAATAGTAGCATCGATTTCAACAAGTTCAAGTCCAAATTGGCTGAGCAAGCCCTCGCTCCCAATCAGAAATCCTCGCTAAATCTAAGGATGAGCCTACTTGAGTCCTTTCTCGAGATCGAGCAAGCATGGGGTTTCCGCCGAAGCGCAAAGGCAGCGCGATCCGGCACCGCTCGCCAGCTCGATGAAAAGTGGAAATTCAACGAGGGTTCCCTGACCATTGTGGACCTTAGTTGTCCATTCGTAAATGCCAACGATGCTTGTGCCTTGTTCAATATATGCCTCAGCGTCTTTCTGGAAGGTCGGGGGCTAGGGAACCGGATGATAGCACTGGATGAGGCCCACAAGGTACGGGAAATAGCCACAAGCAGCCATAACTTCCCGTCAGTATTTTCACCAACTAACGAGTTAATGGGATTAGTTTCTTGTCAACACCAATCGAGAAGCCAACGAATTGACGGAAAGTCTTTTTACCATAATCCGTCAGCAACGGCACTTAGGGACCCGGCTAATCATTGCGACACAAGAACCTACTCTCTCCCCAAAGCTGCTGGATCTCTGTGATGTCACAATTGTTCACCGATTCACGTCACCTGAATGGTTTAAAGCCCTCCAAGGCCATCTAGCGGGAGCGGTTGTCGGCATTTCCTCAGAGGAACGGTCAAAATTCAGCCCGAACAGTTTATTTACTAAGATAGTGTTGCTGGACACGGGAGAAGCTCTAGTGTTCAGCGCCAATGGGGTGCTGGATATTCTGGAGCCTGAGGGAAACTGCAAGAGAAACTCCGAGAGTACAGGATTAGAACATGACGAACACAAAGATGAAGTACTGGTGAGCAAAGATAATGCTTTCACTACGTGGAAATTGGGTCCACGTTATATTAGGATGAAGGTTCGCATGCGGACCACTACGGATGGTGGGCGGAGCATCCTCGCGAAATAGATCTGAGCAAGCGGTGGAAAAATGATCGAAATGATACCTTGATCACTCATTTCCTTGGCCATTTTCTTTCATTCACAGGGGAACGAACCCCTTTTCCAATTCCTTTCTTCGCGGACTATCATCGACAAGTTTTTCCTTTATTCGACTACCGGTTTCCCCAATCTGACATTCATAGAATACTTCGCCAGACATTCACTTCCTCTCTTGCAATTTCCAGTCATAACAGTTGAATGGTGGCCTCGCGACATAGCGGTGTCCTCGTCGTTCACTCTTAAAAGACTCTAAGGCAAAAATAGCTTAAAGGTGAGCTTCAGGTTTAGCCTTTAGGGCTAAGCATTGACTTGTTAGCCACATTATACTGATGGAAAGTGGTAAAAACTTAAGAGGAAAAATCAATTGCCCGTTACTGTCACGTTCATGAGCAGAATCAATCACTTAGGCATATAGACGCTCGGCACGCGTGCCTTCGCCCTTCTCGTAAGTGCGAGCTGGCACGGAGAATGCCCGTGAATTGGCCACCAAGAGCCCCGCTGCGTAGCTATCTCTCACAGCCTACTTTGAAAAATCACCCTGACTGAAAATGATGATATCTGGAGTTATTGAAGCACTGGGCGGCTAGCTCCCGAAATTGTATTCATGAGGCTTCCGGGATTCCATGGACGCATAACGTCGAGCTACCGCCACGCCAGTTACAGGTATATGCAGTCTATAAGCATCAAAACCGTGCAATGCTAACAGGATGACATCGTAGCCGCCGCCCGCAGCCGCTTTTTCTTTTTGCCCCAACAATTAGTTTGCGACAGACATTCAAAGGCTCAGGGGAGGGGGGAATGAATAAGTATACCGGAATCAGCGCCTTCTTACTGCGGCCATCAGGTGTCAGAGGACAGAAGAGATCATGGCGCTCTTCGAATATGTTAATCAAAGCGGGCGATGGTTTGCCCCAATCCCAAGGGTCACTAATATTTGAATCCCACAAAGGCCGATCCCCTGTTGCCATGGCTATCCAGTGGCTAGTGAGAAAAGTTCATGACCCTGCGGCAAAATCTCGTGGCGAGCTCAGTTGCTGTCGAATCCACCGTCCTGCAAAGTGGTTGATGAGCCGGCTTCCGTTAAGTGGAGCGTCTGACAGGGTCATCGTGATGCTGGCCGGGATAAACCATGAGATTGCAAGCTCAAGCTGGGTGGGTGATTGGCTGGGTGGTCGTTCGATCCCTGGCCGTCGGCCCCCCCTCATGGCATCACATCGCCATTCTCAAAAAATGGAGGGGTTTCCGTAATTACTAGAAGGATTACACATCGCTGTCTGTTAACCTTGGCTACATGCTTAACTGCATAGTTCACAGCCTGTATTGAAGTAGACCATGAACGAGTTAAATAGTTATACCGTGCTTTATTTCCACCTGAGAGTCCTTGGGCTGGCAGTTTGCTCCAGTTCGATGGCTGTGGGGGCCTTCCCGCTCACTGCGCAAGCATCACCGCCCGGATCCATGCACCGAGCGCCTCTCGCGGCTTTGTGAGGTGACTGGATGACACAGGAGAAAAGTCAAAGCGGGGGGTGCTGACACGGAGGGGACCGCCGTTCAACTGAACACATCGCTGGAGAAAGCCAGGTCACTCTCTCGATGATTCTGCCCACATGCCAACACCAGATATTATTTATATCATTTAGGAACCCATAACACTATCATGGCAGCCCCATTCCTCGGCCAGCTTATGAGCGACTCAGTCGCGGACTACATCGGAGGAACACCTCTGGTGCGTCTGAACCGTGTCCCCGCCGCTCTTGGAATCAAAGCGCAGGTATATGCCAAGCTGGAATATTTCAATGCCGGCGGCTCCGTCAAGGACCGCATCGCCAAACACATGATCGAACAGGCAGAGCGGGATGGCGTGATCAAGCCGGGAGATACCCTGATTGAAGCCTCAAGTGGCAACACGTAAGTCCTCCTTGGGATTAAAAAGAAAATAAGAAGGCAGAAGGAAATGCCAAAAGAAGTGGGCAAAAAAAATCCAATTGTCAGGCTTGCCCACGTGTGCTAAAATACATCCCAGAGGTATAGCTATCGCGCTCATGGCAGCCATCAAGGGCTACAAGTGCATCATCACTCTGTCTGAGAAGATGTCTCTAGAAAAGGAGCAGATACTCCACGCGCTGGGTGCCAGGGTCGTCCGCACACCCGCCGGCGTGCCCATTGATTCACCGGACTCCATCATCAGCGTAGCAAAGCGCCTCCGAAATGAGATCCCTCGTTCTTTTATCCTAGACCAATACACAAACCCCGCGAATCCTGCTGCCCATGAATTCGGAACGGCGGAGGAAATCTGGCATCAAACACAGGGCAAAGTCGATGCGGTGATCAGTGGAGCTGGGACTGGGGGAACCGTCACCGGCATCGCCAAAGGGATGAAAAAGCATAATCCGGACGTCTTTCTTGTTGGGGTTGATCCAGTAGGATCAATCCTTGCGATCCCCGAGAGGCTGAATGAGACCAAGGGAGAATACAAAGTCGAAGGTATCGGGTATGACTTTCTGCCTGATGTTTTAGACCAGACGGCGCCGGACCTATGGGTCAAAACCACCGACAAGGACTCCTTCAAACTCGCCCGGAGGCTGGTGCGGGAGGAAGGGTTGCTATGCGGTGGATCGGCCGGCGCCACCGTTGCGGCCTTGGTTCAATTCATGGAGCAGCGTCCGGAATTCAACAAGGAGGAGAAACTCATTGTGCTGATCCTTGCAGACGGCCTCAGGAACTATCTGACCAAATTCGCGGACGACAATTGGATGAAACAGAATGGTTACGCAGTCGATGCCGGCGCATAACAAACAAGCCGGTGTCTTCCAAGAGGGCTCCGGCGCCGCCCAAGGGAACAGCGAAGACCGAACTCCGAAGGATGAAAAAGAAGTACATGCATGAGGTTGGCATTTTCGCCAATGAAAGGACGTGCCATGGGGAAAGCCATGACCAGTTTCCAGGTACGCAAACACCGCAGGAATCCTTGCGAGGTTATAAGCGATGTCATATTAGATTCTCAGGGAATGTATAGAAAAGAGAGATGAGAGAGAAGGGGGGGTTGGGGTTTGAAGAATCCGTGAAGAAATACAAAAATTATAGCAATTCTCCTGTCTCATCAGGGATTCCCAGGCTTGGCCAAAATTGAGAATGTCGCCATCTGCAGCTATGTAACCGGCTCTTCATGCGCAGCGGGATCGACCAACTGGTTTAACAAAGCACCGTGTGGCCAAGTTGGCATGTCGCACGCGTTTGAGGTTCATCCATGTTTTGCTTGAAATGGCAATCCCGGCAGGTATGTCGGCCCGATGTAATTCCAGATATCGGGATAACATTTATCCATGCCAACCAGAAAATCCATTAATTTCCTTTTTTTTTTTCCTGTTTTTCTATTTTTTTATTTTTATTTTTATTTTTTTTATTTATTTATTTTTTTTTTTTGGTGCTCGAAAGTCAATTCTAGCCCCACAGTCGCCGGGGGCGTGCCAGCCACAGCCTAAATAAAAAAAAGCCGCAGGGGAGATATTTTTGGAAACATAGCCGAACCGATGACACACGGACTGCGAGTGTGAGAGAGAGAGAGAGAGATGTGGATGTGTGTGTGTGTGTGTGTATATGTGTGTGGATGTACTCCGCACAGAGTGGGATATATGACATTCTTGATATGGCCCTCAGAACCAAGTGCCAACGTGTGCCCTTCACGCCGTCAGGAGGCTCGTGGAGGAGCGGTTCGTGATCAGGAGAAAGCGCCGGGTCGATTCGCTGGCCGCGTTGCTCTCTGCGGGTTCTCTGTTAGGGCGGGTCTCCCCTGTGCTGACAGAGACGCCAAGATGCTCCTGTAATTTAATCGCGAAATCCAACGCAGCTGTTTCATCCAGCAAAACCCCCCCCCCCCCCCCCCCCCCACCCAATAATTTTAAAATATGCTTTTTCTTTCGTGGCTATCTCGACGTACGGAGTTTGGAGTATTACGGAGTACGGAAAACAATCCGGCCATCTTGGCTAATATTTGTGTACTCCCATATCTGTAGTTATCGCCCTTTACGTCAAAAGTCCTTCCCATATGTTCAACGGAGTCTTCAAACCCAGTGCAGATAGCCCAGGATCAATCGCGCCAACCCCTGAGAAAAGGTACGCCTCGGCTACTCTATCTTCGCCTCTCCAAACCCAAGAGTCTGGGAGTCGTGGCAACTGGAAACTTTTCGCATCAAAAAGTCCCAGGCCCTTCTCTACTTCCCTCAGCAACTGTAAGCTTTTTTTCCCACGAGGTACAATAACGTTGGCCAAGTGGCAGATGGAAAGCAATCTCGCCCGTTGCTCTGTGGAGGCGAGAAAGCCTCCATGTTGCCACAAACGGTAACACGGACAACTGGAATGATGTGCTCATAATATCGCATGGCTGCTAACTTGAAGCAAGGGTGATATAGATCCCGCTGACGTTTCGGAATCACAAAGTCCGTGGTGAGGGTGTTGGGAGGAAATGAAAGATCGGAAAAGATTGCTCCAGAGCATGGGGCGCCCGTACAGCGTACTCTATATATACAACCTACATTAGATCATGATGGTGAACCTGGACGTGGTTTCCTCCGAGCTTATCGATTGAGCATATTGAGATGGCTTGAGGGGCAAGTGGTCTTTACGACTCGAGCGCGAGGGGGCGCTGTGCTATGATCATATTCTTGTTCTCTCGGTATTCACATGGAAAATGGTGTTGTTGCTCCCGGGACTTGCAACTCACAAAAGAAGCAGCAGCACCAAAGGGGCTACTCCAAAAGAGATCGATGATGAGGTGAATTACGGGATGAACGTATGAGACGGATGTATTTGTCGTGGTGGGATCGGCGGGTTCAATTTTACCTTCCTTTTTTTTACCTGTTTTTTTTTTTTTTTTAAAGCCAATCGGACCGAAGAAACTTCCTGCTGACAGGCACGCGAGGTGGTCGAGTCATGTTCAGCGCTCACCCTTCGCGATTGACTTGCTGACAGCTCACATGCGATCTCGCTGGTGATGGACCCGGACGAAGTGATAAACGAACGCAGCTACGGAGCACCTCGGAGGAAGATGATGATTGATTACTTCAGACGCGCTGTCCTGTCGCACGCCGTTGCACGATTTCAAGGCAGCCTTATTCTATGCAGAGGGCAGGATTTGACAGGTCGAGGATATCCGGTCGCGAAGGAAAAAAAAAAAAAAAAGAAGAAAAAGAAAAAGAAAAAAAAAGAAAAAAAGAAAGGAAAGAGTTGGGGTTCTGTTCAGTTGAAACGGCCCTGAAATCTTTTAAATTGACCCACCTCCTCCAGTCTCCGTATAAGATTCTTTTAAGGGATAGACTTCAACGGTCTCAAATGTGGAAATTCTTGAATTCATAATCTTCGCATACCTTCTTGTCACATATCATGGAAGAGAAAGAAGCAAAGGAAGAAGGCCCTGAAGTCAGGCCTGAGATCTGTCTTGTGTATACTTCTGTGCTCTGTACTCCGTAGTTACCCTTGCTCCGTGTACTCCGTACTCCCTACATATTTTCCCACAACACTGCAACGCCAAAAACTCTTCAACCAGAGAAAAAAGATTAAGCCAGCGAAGCCAGCGGAAACTTTTACCAGGAAAAATAATACGCCAACCGAACAGGGCGCTGGTTGGCTCAAGTTTGGCTTCCTCCGTACTAGCGGTAAAGAAACCCGGAAAATTCCCAGCGGTAGGGATCGCCGGTTGGCCGACTAGCGGGCTAGGGCGAGCTCAGCCGCGCCTTGACACCGCGCAATGCAGCCCACACGAGCCAGCTTGGAGCAGCGGCGCATCGCGGTTCATTTCACTCCGTCTGTACAGTTCAGTTACACATACGGAGTACACCATATAACTATGGTGTTAATGTACGGAGTACTCCGTACGGAGTATGGACATACATACATACAGCGTACTCCATACCGTACAAGAACCTCTCGCGCCAACGGGCTTGGGGGTCTACATACCACGCGGGGCCCGCCAGCCCGCCCAACTCACACACACCGAACATGAAACCGCATGCCCAAAAAAATCCCACATGTTTCGATACGGTATCGGGGGTGGGTCTGATACCGCCTCCCACCGCCCTGTCCATACGGAGTGCATACAGCAGCAGCAGCAGCAGATACAGTACAGGATACAGCAAGCAGACAGGATAACTAACGGTTGCTGGGCTTGTTCCTTTCATCAGCCCCAACCTAACCTAACCTAACCCACCCAAGGTTAAGCTGCACCACTGCCGTCCGGCGAACCTCGCCCGCCTTTCCCATCGAGGCAGGGGATCATTTTTTCTCTCTCTCTCCCTTCTCTTCTTCTTCTTCCTTTAAGTCTTCTTGTCACCTCTCTCTCTCTCTCTGTCTGCCTCTCTCGTTCAGCTACCTAGGCACCTCTTCACCTTCTCCCTCTTTTTTCCTGCTTTCTTTTTTTTTTTTCTTTTTTTTGTTGTTGTTGCTGTTGTTTGTTCCACTACCTCCCATATCATCCACCCCTTTGTCTGCACGTCACTTCGTCTGCGGCTTGGACGTTCCTCCATTCGCCCTTCGCCCTGTGACCTCGAACAACTACCTGGCTTCGCTGTCAGCAGGCCTTGTCCTTCCCACTACCAATCCTGACCTCTCGCTCCCGCAACCTACCCTTGGCCGACACTGGTTCCCCATACCTCACCCTCTGATCGTTCCTTGCGATCTTCGACGATGGCCTACCAGGGCGGCGGCGGTAACTCGCCAGGAGGTTACGGCGACCATCGCCTCCAGGATATGCCTCCAAATGGAAGCGTAAGTTTTTGCCCTGCTGTCTCTTTTTGTTTTCTCTGTCTTTTGTCGAAAAAGAAGGAAAAAAAAAAATTGTTGGCGTGAATTCACATCCCTGCCTCTGGCATGTTTCAGAGTTATATTGATTTGCTCTGCTGACAATCCACCCCCTTTTTTTGGGCCTACCTTCGCGGTATTTAGCAATACCACCTGCCGCAAGATGATGATGCTTCGCGCTCTTTGCTGAATCAAGGACCCTACGGTGGTCCCTTCGACGATCCCCATCAGCGGACCGCCTCCCCTGCCAGACCAGCTTCGAGATACAGCTTGACCGAGTCTTACGCCACAGACCCACAGAACATGAGCCAGTACAATGACCCGATGTACGGCCAGCAGACGGACAATCCCGCCGCTGGCTTCGGCGTGCCTGGTCGGGTAGCCTCCCCGTACAGCCGGAGCGAAACCTCCTCCACAGACGCATGGCGACGGAGGCAAGCTCCCCAAGGAAACCTCCGCCGCTACGCTACCAGAAAGGTCAAGCTCGTCCAGGGCTCTGTCTTGAGCGTGGACTACCCCGTGCCCAGTGCCATTCAGAATGCGGTCCAGGCAAAGTACCGCAACGACCTCGAAGGAGGAAGCGAGGAATTTACGCACATGAGATGTGGGTAGCCCCGTAGATTGATTCTCAACACAGGGATATCCACTTGCTCACTGACGGTTCCACACAGATACCGCTGCTACCTGCGATCCTAACGACTTCACCCTGCACAATGGCTACAACCTTCGTCCTGCTATGTACAACCGCCACACCGAGCTCCTGATCGCAATTACGTACTACAATGAAGACAAAATGTTGACTTCTCGTACCCTGCACGGCGTTATGCAAAACATTCGCGACATCGTGAATATCAAAAAATCCGAATTCTGGAATAAAGGTGGTCCCGCCTGGCAAAAGATCGTTGTCGCTTTGATCTTCGACGGTATCGACCCTTGCGACAAAGACGTGCTAGATGTTCTTGCTACGATCGGTGTTTATCAAGATGGCGTCATGAAACGTGATGTTGACGGGAAGGAGACCGTTGCCCATATTGTCAGTACCTTTTCTTTTCCTTTTAGATCTTAAAGCGATTTCGACAAGCCTCGTCCTAACACAGACACAGTTCGAATACACCACACAATTATCCGTCACCGCAAACCAGCAGCTCATCCGTCCCCATGATGATGGCCCGTCGACTCTCCCACCCGTCCAGATGATGTTTTGCTTGAAGCAGAAGAATAGCAAAAAGATCAACTCTCACAGATGGCTCTTTAATGCGTTTGGTAGGATTCTCAACCCCGAGATTTGTATTCTCTTGGACGCTGGTACGAAGCCTGGTTCGAAGTCCTTGCTCGCTCTTTGGGAAGCTTTTTACAACGACAAGGACTTGGGTGGATCTTGCGGTGAGATTCACGCCATGTTGGGTAAGGGATGGACAAAATTGATCAATCCGCTCGTCGCTGCCCAAAACTTTGAATACAAGATCAGTAACATCCTCGATAAACCCTTGGAGAGTTCCTTTGGATATGTCAGTGTCTTACCCGGTGCTTTCTCTGCATACCGATTCAGAGCTATCATGGGTAGACCCCTTGAGCAATATTTCCACGGTGACCACACTCTTTCCAAGCAGCTTGGTCCCAAGGGTATTGAGGGTATGAACATCTTCAAGAAAAACATGTTCTTGGCTGAAGATCGTATTCTCTGCTTCGAGTTGGTGGCCAAGGCTGGATCTAAATGGCACTTGACCTACGTCAAAGCTTCCAAGGGTGAAACTGACGTGCCCGAGGGTGCTCCGGAATTCATCTCCCAGCGTCGACGTTGGCTGAACGGTTCCTTTGCCGCCAGTATCTACGCCCTCATGCACTTTGGTAGAATGTATAAGAGCGGACATAACATCCTCCGCATGTTCTTCTTCCACATTCAAATGCTTTACAACACGTTTACGGTTTTTTTGACTTGGTTCGCTCTGGGTATGTAATCAACGTGAACTTGAAACGCGGAGCCCGTCCTGTGCTAATGGGTTTATAGCTGCTTACTGGCTTACCACTTCTGTTATCATGGATCTCGTTGGTAACCCTAATCAAGAGGGTCAGAGAGCCTTCCCCTTCGGAAACAAAGTTACTCCCATCCTCAACACGGTTCTCAAATATCTATACCTTGGTTTCCTCCTACTGCAGTTCATCCTCGCCCTAGGTAACAGGCCAAAAGGGTGAGTGAAGAGCGTCTTATTGAGTCTTTGCCACAATGCTTACCCCGTCGTAGGTCTAAACACTCGTACATCACGTCGTTTATCCTCTTCGGTCTTGTTCAGCTGTACATTGTCATCCTCTCAATGTACTTGGTCGTTCGGGCGTTCTCTGGAAGCGTAGATTTCGAAACCGACAAAGGCGTGGACGGTTTCCTGAAGTCTTTCTTCGGCTCCGACAGTGCGGGTATCATTGTTATCGCTCTTGCAGCAACTTTTGGTCTCTACTTCGTTGCCTCGTTTATGTACATGGACCCATGGCACATGTTCACATCCTTCCCGGCCTATCTGCTCATCATGTCCTCGTACATTAACATCCTCATGGTGTACGCTTTCAGCAACTGGCATGATGTTTCTTGGGGTACCAAGGGTTCAGATAAGGCAGATGCATTGCCGTCCGCACAAACGACGAAAGAAGATGGTGGCAAAGCTGCCGTTATCGAAGAAATCGATAAACCACAAGCTGACATCGACAGTCAGTTCGAGGCAACTGTGAAACGAGCTCTTACTCCCTTCGTTGAACCAAAGGTCGATGAAAAGAAATCTTTGGAGGATTCTTATAAGAGCTTCCGTACTCGACTAGTAGCTTCATGGATTTTCTCAAATGCTTTGCTCGCTGTGCTAATTACAAGCGACAGCGTTAATAAGCTTGGTTTTACAGTAAGCTATCTCCACAATGAAGGGTGGTTTTTACATGATCATGATATACTGACACTGCTGGATAGTCCCAAGCCACAGATCGAACCGCCAATTTCTTCCGAGCTCTTTTGTGGGCTACGGCCGCTTTGTCTTTGATCCGTTTCATCGGAGCCTGTTGGTTCTTGGGCAAATCAGGCATTATGTGCTGTTTCGCCAGAAGATAGTCAAGGTGGCTTCATCTTTCGGACTCTCTTTTGTTTTACGACCTGTGTTCTTTCAGCCTGGAAAATTGACGCCAGTAATCTGCTTTCCCGCCCTGACATGATGATATTCCCTACACAAAATATGGTCCTGTTCAATATCCACCAATATTCTGCCATGCCCCTTTTTCTTATTTGTTTCACTGGTAACTATTTGTGCCTGTATTCTATTTTAGATGATGGGTTATCCTTTCTCTTTGTCTCTGCTATTCCTGCTCATTACTCTGGGATTTCCCAAAGTCTAGGTAATGTTGGTAGCTTCATATCTTTTTGCTTTCCCTTCCAGATAACCCTGTTTCCACGCATTAATGTTTTGACTTTTGCTTACTATACCTTGGGCTACTTGGTTCCCCTATATTACCCAATGTCTGTGGCATGTTCTATGAGACCCCATGGCAATGTGAGTTCCAGACAGAGTGTTTCTCAAAATACGTCACTCCTTGACTATGTAGCCGGGCCCTCGTGTCCGAGCAGTAAATAACCTTCAATGTCTGCTCGACCGATTTTCCGGCCAATGAAAGGCGCATATTGCGGCCATTTCTAATAGGTTATGCTGGTCTTGATGTTGGGCAGGCAACTTCTCGGAGTTGGACAAATATATCACGTGCACTGCCCAAAGTTTTGGTGACTTCATTCGGCGTCAAGTGTCAGAATCCACGCCGCCGCCGCTTGACAGCAGACAGATTTGAACAGCCCGATTGAAATTGTGTTTCTGTTTTCCCTTCCCAATTTTTGAGGCATAATAGATATATATTTTTATATATTTTGTTTTTTACTCTGCATAATTTGCTAGTAGACATCTGGCTTCCGTCTCCAGCATATATTAGTACTCACGACTTTTAACGCCGCTCTCAACATCTCCACCACTCGGTCCCTTTTGCAGCCTGACCCCCGAGACTTCCAAAAGGAATATATATACACCCACATATATTTGGTCCCATAAAGAGGTGCAAAAACTGTGTATATGTGTTCTAGAGCTTGAACAAGCAAGGCTCTACTGCAAATAATACTAACAGTTCGCGCATCTATTTTGGGCCGGCACGCTCTGGCATTTCCCGCCGCTCCTGACATCGGATAAACAGGCACACGCCCACACGCAGCTCACACCTTTTGTCCTTTTTTTTTTTTCCGAATTTATTTTGTTTAGCCTTCTGGCTTGGTTGGGGCTGCCTTACTAGCGGATTCCCTAGAGTGTTTGGAGGGAGATTTTGAGTCAAGATGTTGAAGATATGGTCAATGGTACGTGGCGTGATGCTCCTTTGCCCCTCTCTTAGCCCATATGGATGTTGACGGGGATCCATAGAAGCAAAAACAGCAACAAGCTGAAAATGCTGAAGGTACCGGTGGTCCGAAGAAGAAGAAGGTCACCGCTGCGCAGCTGCGAGTGCAGCGAGGTGTGTTTATGAACCTGCACGGCCCCCGCACCAGGTATTCGTCAGCTAACGCCTTTTATCGCAAATGTACAGATCTAGCAGAGCTCTCCCTCGGTTCAACGATGAAAATGAGCTTCCCAAATGCCGACGATATCCTCCACTTCATCCTTACCGTTGAGCCCGACGAAGGCATGTACAAAGCAGGCACGTTCACCTTCAACTTCAACATCAACCAGAACTTCCCGCACGATCCACCTAAGGTGAAGTGTAACCAGAAGATATATCATCCAAACATTGATCTAGAGGGGAACGTATGCTTGAATATTTTAAGAGAGGACTGGAAACCTGTGCTGAATTTGAATGCGGTGATAGTGGGGCTGCAGGTACGAGATACAGGGTTATTGTACTACGCTCCGGGCTTCTCTTGATGACTGATGGCGCCTCCATGAAACAGTTCCTTTTCCTTGAGCCTAATGCATCCGACCCGCTGAACAAAGAAGCCGCCGAGGACCTTCGCCTGAATAGGGAGCAGTTCAAACGCAACGTGCGTAACGCCATGGCCGGAGGGACAGTGCGGGGGATTACATATGAGCGAGTTATGAAATAAACAGATGATAGATATGAGGACTTTAGGACATGAATGATGAAACTTAGCCGTGCTCTATGCCTGCTGTGAAGGAATATGGACACAAGGGCTATTAGCAACGTAAAATGACCCGTATGCGTGTTCAACTCATACGGATATCCTAATCTTACAAAATGGGAGCTCAGGTTAGATATTACGAGGAGCGATGTCATCTGCGATTTGCTTATTTAGAGAATATTTTGCCTCGGTTGGTTATTCCTAATTGGTTATGTTAGTTGGGAAGCTGCCTATACGGTAGAGAGCATCGTAGATGAAATTCCAACGGAAATAGAGCTGTAAGAGTGGAGAGTAACGAATATGCATTCTTTCTTTTTTTGTTTTTCGTTCTTTTCAAAACATGTTATATACACAGCTCGTTCGTGTTACAAGGCATGACCCACCGCCACCGTCGAATCCCCCAGCGGAGTGTTGTATCCGTTCGTCGGTTTCGTGGACTTGCTCCCTTGGACATCTTTTGAGCCCATGGGCAACAAAGTGCATCATTCGAGGGCGTGTATGGAGGAAACGTCTGGGCAGAACGAATATGCTGAAGGGAAGGAGGTCGGTGAATCGATTAGAGAGCAGCTTCACTGGCACGCTCTGCTTCTAATGTAGCATAGAGGTGGTCACGGGCCCGGACGCGGGGGAGGTGGTATCCTTAATGTCATCTCTGTGTTAGAGGGAGATTCCCGATCTGTGGGAGAGAGGTATCATTTTGCGAAGCAATTATTGTCCTACGTACCGTACCACCAGAGGTAACCGAAAGTTGTTCCGAGGCCTGGAATTGAAGGTTAATAAAGATTCGCTCACTGGGAGAGTCGCTAAAGATGGAGGTGTGTAATCGGGGAGGTAAAATCATCCCCGGGGAATTGAATGAGCGCAGCTCCCAAGCATTGAGATGCGCAATGGAACTTTCGATCAGGAAGGGAATCGCTCACCAAAGGCGGTGCTAATGTCCAGAACGAGGCCCTTGCGGAGCATCTACACGAAATATCATCAGCAAATTGGCGCCCAACGTAGTGTTGACATCGACCCTCAATTCCATAGCACACACACACAGACACAGCACCAAGCTAGGGAATTGCGCTTACACCAGTGATTGGTTGGATGGCCATCTTGGGCTGGAGGGAAGAGAAAAGCTATCGGGAGACAGTGAGAAAAAGGAGCTCGTGAGGATCCCCAGGCAGTGAATTGCAGCGGGCTTGTCGTGCGTTGTCTTCGTGCTTCGTCGTCGGTTTTGCTGGTTTCGGCGGCACAAGGAAGGTCACGTGGAAAATCGAATTTCAATCAGCCCACTGCTGAGTCAGGAATTATGTCAGCGGATCAGGGAGCGAACGAGGAGCCCCAAACGCGAAGCAGAGCAAGCCATGACAGGCAGAGGAAGACGAGGAACCGCCGGCCGAAACACCAGCGAAGAAGACAGAAGAAGAAACCCGGAGATGAGCTAATGGAGCCTGGGCTATGGTGGTAATCTTCCAAGCTAAGCTTTGAGTGGGATGACAACAGCTTGCATTCACTTGATCCCGCAAAATACATGCCTGCCATTCAACGCCAGTCCTATTGATCCATTGAACGGAGACTGAAAGGCGCTAGATGGTTCATTCAGAGCTACTCATCTAGGTGAAGAGGGGAAAACTTTCTCTCATATCGCGCACCCATAAGATCGAAACAGCAAGTTAACCTACTCCAACTCTTTCCATATACCCTCCACTGTCGATCCTGGAATCATGTCCTCCAAGAACGCGTCGCTCAAACGTCCATCCCCGGACTCAGACAATCCACCAGCAGTTCTCTCGAAGAGGCAGAAGGTTGAATACCACCGCGTGCATCGTCTGCAGTCTCCCCTAGACATTGAGCCCCTTGACTCCGCCGTCATCGCGGACGATGCTTCCGTGGACCAGTTGCTAAATATGGCCATTGGAGTTTCACTGCGCGAAGCTGGCTTCGACCATGCAGAGCCCGTTGCGCTGGATAGCTTCAGAAATGGAGTTGAAGAATGTATGGAATTCCATTCTCGGGTGTGGCTACGTGACAGCTGCCTTTTAAATTTCACACTGCTAACCTTCTTGGAGATATGCTTCATTTCCTATCTTACATTCGTGCATCAATGGCTTCCTGCCGCAGAACACAACCCATCCCGCAGGACTTTGAGCATGCCCTCGATCAGCACGCCATATCCTTGGATTCACTTCGTCCACACCTCAAATGCCCCCGCAAAGCCACACAAACTCCGGCCATCCTACCCTCTCCACCTCCCGACGAAGGAACTCCACAAACGTATTTACCATTCTTAGGACCGGAGCTGAGTGCCACCGACGATAAAAGAACGTACTCGTACATTCCAAAACATTTCCCCAAATTCCCGAGCAAGCATACATACCAAGACACGCACGTCTATACCGAACGAGAGACCGACCCAAGAAAAATTAGAGAGAGAGCAACCGAAGAAGGACGTCTAGGCGAAGAGGCATTGAGGAAATTAACACATGCGGCAAAAGAATCGCGATCGAGGAACCAAGTGGAGGCAGAGAAGACCTTATGGGGAAGAGAGGAGGAGAGCATGGAGTCTATGTTTGAAAAGACGCTGGCTGCACTTCTTAAGAGCCAGGCAGAGGAGAGGGCAAAAAGAAGGAAGGATAAGCAGAGAGCTATGGATGCGGAGCTAGATACGATAGAATTTGGGTTTTCGGAGCCTGTGAGGGAAAAGACTCCGGTAGAACCTGATATCGAACCGCCAAAGCTTGAATTGGGCCCTGTTGTGAACTGCGAACGTGTGTATTGGCTTAAGAGCGAGGCAACAGACGGGCGCGGAACGGAGCGTCAGAAGAGTACGTCGGCAACAGCTAGAAAGGTGTGATCGACCGAGCTCCTTTTTGTCCTATCGCAGCAAGGCGTTTGGGTTATTCATATATTGGGCGAGCATTTCCATTGAAAAGCGTTGCATATGCGGTTCCAGATACCCCGGGGAATATCATTGTTGTAAACTTCTGTATGGATCAGAGTCATTCGTTGCCTCATTCATGTATTCGTAGCTCATAATCCTTTGCTTTCGCGAAGCACGACATCTTTATATTTATGCCCTTCGAGCGCTGTAGTTTCTGCACTGACTCCATTTGCGCACCTACGCCCCAATAGTAGTCAGCCCAGCGCTTTACCCCATTCACGCACCAGATTAGGACTTACCGTCTGAAGATCCTCACAACTGATTCGCATCTCACCACCCCTGGCGCTTCTGGTACGCCTTTACGTGGCGGATTGCACGAAAACTGTTGCATTGCGAACAGCGGACAGGAGAGGAGGTCTGTTGGCGGTCCTTTCCGTGCTTTAGGCTTGAAGCCGTGGGTGGTGGTGTGGATGTGAATAGGGAGCGACGCGGCTGGGAAAGGAGTGACGGGCGGTGCCATTTTCCTCTAATAAATCTGAAAAAGGATAGCTAGGTATGTGTGGAGAGTGTGGAATTGGGTTGAGGCTTAGGAGAAGGGAGCCTTGAAACCAGAACCTGCAACTGCCGCCGGTTGAGGCGGACTGAGTTTGATCGCAGGTTGTTCTCTTGTTCAACACCCTAGCTCTAAACCCTCGACACTGACGGTGATAAAGCGCCCCTTTAGATAATTGAAGTCTGCGGCAATGAGTGCTCTGCGGTGTGCTGAGCCCAAGCATCTCGAAGAAGATGGGCGCTGAGTTTTTTGGGGCAAGGTTGCTGGCGGAAGTCAAGGAACAGAATCTCTCCGATGTCAGTACTGGCAGTGATAAATATGCAAGATTGAGCTCAACAATTCTCACCTCTATGCTTTTGCTTGACTTCTACTAACGTGCAAACTCCGCTTTAGATCCTACGAGAGTTTCGCGAGTCTCGCGGCGACAGCGTTGTAGGTCGAATTCTACTCGGCATTGAGCCCCTCGACGACATCCTCTCCGTCCTCGCAAGGAGCAATACTCTCCCAAGCAATCCGGTAATAGAAATAACCAGCCCCTTCTCTGCCGATGGCAAGACATCATTGCTCTATCACATCGCCGCTCTGGCAGTGTTGCCGGCGCGAGCTGACGACGACGTTCACGTTGGAGGCCGTGGTGCAGCGGTGATATGGCTAGATACAGATGGACGCTTCGATGCCCTCCGTGTTAAACAGGTGATAAATCACATTGCTCAGGAGAGAATTGTGTCTTCCCACGGTAATAGCGATAAAAGGGACGACAAAAAGGACGAGATAATGTTACGATGCCTCGTCGACGAAGCTCTGCGTCACATACATGTCTTCCGACCGCAGTCCTCTGCTTCTCTGCTTACGACCTTGGAATCCATAATCGAGTATATGTTTAGCATAAGACACTATTCGCGGCAGCGTTGTGTATACGCTACCATTCTCGATAGTGCCAGTGCGTTTTGCTGGCAAGATTGGCGTGAAGCCGAGATCTCGCGGATTCCTGGCGCAAGGAACGAAGGACAAATCCATACGCAACACGAAGCGTCGTCTATCCGGCAGAAGAAGGATATACATGTCCCCACGGAGATCGTTTCCTGCCTTCGTGCTATACAAAGCACGTTTTCGTGTTTGGTTTTCTACACCACCGCCGGATTTTATCCCTCGCGCTCGATCTCCCCTTTGTTGGGTTCGTTTAAGCCATACCTTCCGCATCCATGGCCTACATTTCCTACGATTCGCCTCATTGTACGACGAGACGTCGTGCGGCCGTTTGGAGAATGGATGACGGTTGATGAAGCCAAAGCGGATGCCGCCTCGAGACAAGCGGTTGTTCTGAGCGGTCGGTTTTCCGGGTGGATCGACCCATCTAGTATACCTGCGAGCATCAAGAGTGAGCTCAGTGCTAAAGGAGCGTTTGGATTCAGGATCCTCAAGGAAGGTATTGAGTTCAATAGTTGATTACTCCAGAGTAGATTATTTGAACAGTTATAGTGGCAACCCATTGAGAGGTTGTGATCTAAATCTACGTATCTGTAGAGCTTCACGTCTAGTGATAAAATAAAAAAAAAAAAGAAAAAAAAAAAAAAAAAAAGGAAAAAAAGGGGGTCTACACCTGTTCAAAATCATATTATGTTAAGTAGAAAATAGCTCTCGAATCGCCTCGACACTGGTATTTCCCCCGCTGAACACCACGCCAATATCCCAGCCTTCCTTGCCCGACTCTTTCTCCACGAACGTCCTGAAGTCTTCGTTGAACAGAATAACCGCCAACCCTACAACGGCACTGGGCTCCACCACCACTTTCATTCTCTCGAGCACCAGTCTCATAGCGGCCTTTATCTGCTCCTCTGTTACGGCGTACACGCCTCGGACCTTCTCTGGGTTCGAGATGACAGACCAAGGAATGGCACCGACCGGTGTGCGTAAACCGTCGGCTATGGTGAGCGACGAGACCCTCGTGATGAGGGCTCCGGCAGCGAGGGAGCGACAGCAGTCATCAGCACCCTGATACGATGGCTCGGCGCCAAAAACAAGGGTTTTAGCGGAAGATTCGCTCTTCTCGGCGGAAGAAAACCACGTTGCGACGCCGGAGTTCAATCCCCCGCCGCCCAGGGGCGTGATCACGGCATCCAGCATGGCATTTTTGCCCGCCACATCCACATGCACGCTCAATCCGGGGTTATTCTGGACCAGTTCTTTCACCTGCTGTTCGAGCTCCAGCCCTACAGTCCCTTGACCTAGTATTATATCCGGATGATCGTACGGCGGCACAAGGATGGCGCCCGTGTCGTCAATGACATGTTTCACGACCTCTTCGCGCTCCTGGCTCGTCGACCCGCTGAAGATCACCTTTGCACCGTGGGATTGTGTCCCGGCGATCTTCGAGGGGGTGGAGATGCGTGGCATGACGATGTACGCGGGAATTTGCAAGGTAGCAGCGGCCAGAGCGACGGCCTGGGCATGGTTTCCTAGTCACAACAGCAAAGGACGATCCGCGTTAGCAAAATTTGAACGTCCTCAGCAGTAGCCGAGGTCCGGTAAGTTCGTATTTGGGATGTGCGTGCGTGTGTGGGTATGGCAATGGGATGTATACCAGAACTATGCGTCACGACTCCTCTCTTCCTTACTTCCTCTACGCCCAGACAGTCGCATAGCCTCAGAAGTGCGTGGAAGGCGCCCCGTGCCTTGAAGGCACCGATTTTCTGCAGATTCTCACATTTGAAGAACAAATTGATCTTGGGGCTGGCCGGCGTGCGTCCTTCGAACGGTGTACCGCGGAGGGAGTCGGCGGATTGCGGGGTGGATGCGAGGCGGTTGAGAGTGCGGCAGGTCAGGACAGGGGTGGTGTGGACGTGGGGTCGGATCACAGCGTGGGCGGCCTGGATGTTGGTGGCGGAGAGTGGCAGCCAGTGGGATTGGTCTGTCATGTTGGCGGTGAATTGTCCTCTATGAATATTGGAGTGAAAAAAGGAAAAGAAAAGAAAAGAAAAGAAAAGAAAAGAAAGGGAGGGGGGGGAGCAATGGAATGATTGACAATTTCACGGCGCGACAAAAGACAAGGGTTCTCGGTTGAAACGTTCTGTGGTTGCGAGGGAGATTCAACTACGCTGTGGTCTCGGCCCTTTTTTCTCTCCAGGTCGCGGGGCCGAATACGAGGAATAAAACGTGAAAGCAGGGATCCAAGGAGCTCCAGAGGAGCAAGGATGAGGTTGAAGACATAAACTTTTAAAGAAAATGAATTAATAGCTCTTTCTCATTATCACACGTTAAAAAAAAATATTTGGAAAAAAAAAAAAAGGTTGAACAAAAGAAACTATGGACCGGAAGGTATCTAATGTTACAGCTCCTATTTCTGATTCTCCGGACGGAGGGACCTATGGAAGAAATTAGCATCGATTGGAGAGATTAAAAAAGAGAGTTGAAAAGAAACAAAAAGGAAAGGGATTTTACCTAACTGCCTTTCCGGCCCTCCAGATCTCCAAGTCACGGATGTCCTGCATCTCTTTTTCGTATCTCTCACGATAATCAGGCTGGGAGTTGTAGTCGAGGGAGCGCTTGGTCTCGCTTCCGTCTTTGACGCTGTCGTACAGCTCATTGAAGAGAGGCTTGAGTGTATCCTTGAACTTGCTGCTCCAGTCGATGGCGCCGCGGCGAGCGGTAGTGGAGCAGGCGGCGTACATCCAATCCATGCCGTTGGCACCGATCAATGGGTACAAGCTCTGGGTGGCCTCCTCGACGGTCTCGTTGAAGGCCTCGCTGGGGCTGTGGCCACGCTCACGGAGGACCTCGTACTGGGCGAGGAACATGCCGTGGATGCCGCCCATCAGGCAGCCACGCTCACCGTAGAGGTCGGAGTAGACCTCCTTCTCGAAGGTGGTCTCGTAGAGGTAACCGCTGCCGACGGCGACACCGAGGGCGACGGCCTTCTCCTTGGCCTTGCCGGTGACGTCCTGGTAGACGGCGACGGAGGAGTTGATGCCACGTCCTTCCTTGAAGAGGGAGCGGACAGTGCGGCCGGAGCCCTTGGGAGCGACGAGGATGACATCGATGTCTTTGGGGACATCAACCTTGGTGAGATCCTTGAAGACGGGGGAGAAGCCGTGGGAGAAGTAGAGGGTCTATTGTCACAGAGTAAAAAAAAAAAAAAGGCAATGTTAGACTGAATCGAACCAATAGTTTGATTGATTGGGGAGTTAGGGGTTATTGTTATTACCTTTCCCTTGGTCAAGAGGGGCTTGATGGCGGGCCAGGTCTCGCTCTGGGCGGCGTCGCTGAGCAAGTTCATGACAATGGTGCCCCTGTTGATGGCCTCGTTGACGTCGAAGAGGTTCTTTCCGGGGACCCAGCCATCCTGGACGGCTTCCTTCCAGGATGCACCATCCTTGCGAACACCGACGATGACGTTGAGGCCGTTGTCACGGAGGTTGAGGCCCTGGCCGTGGCCCTGGGAGCCGTAGCCGATGAGGGCGAGGGTATCATTTTTGAAGTAGTCCTTGGACAAATGTTAGAGATGGTCAAACTGAAAGAAAAAGAAGATTAGGAAACCGGGGAAAAAAGAGACATACCAAGAGCTTCTCTCTGGGCCAATCCTCACGCTCTAATTAGGAAAAGAAAAACAAAATTTAGGTCAGCTATAGATCCAAAAAAAAAAAAGAAAAAAAGAAAAAAAAAAGAAAAGAAAAAGAAAAGAAAAGAGAAAAGAGAAAAGAGAAAGAAAAGACAAAAAAAGAGAGAGAGAGAGGGGGAGGGAGAGGGAGAGGGAGGGCAGCGAGCAGTACCGTAGACGGTTTCCTTTGTGCCAGCAAAGTCGATTGTCTTTATGCCACGGGCCTGCTGGGCGAAGGGGGCAGCAATGGGAGCAGCTTTGGCGGCGAGGGCAGGGCGGGCATTGGTGGCGGAGATGAAGGTACGGCGGGAGGCCTTTGAGGCAGAAGCCGCGAGGTTGCGGGAGAAGGAAGAGCGCAGGGCTCTGGCAGCAGGTCTGGAGGCCATCGTTGACGGGCGGAGGGGAGATTAGAAAAAAGGGGGGTGGAGCAGGGAAGCAATTGACCTGGGAGGACCGGGGGATGTGGGTTGATATATGACCTTTTTTGGGGGGGGAGACCTTTTGTTTTTTTGAGTCAAAAAGAAGAAGAAGAGCAGGACGAGAAGAGGAAGAAGAATTGAGCAGGTTGGCGAAGTTGGCCAGCCCCCAAAAAAATAAGAAAAAGCAAACCAAACCAACTCAAACCAAGTCAAGTCAAGCTCCAACAAACAGCAGCTCTCGATTTTATTTTTTTATTTTTATTTTTTTTTCCGTTTCGTTTTCTCGAATTCTGCCGATGTCGGAACTCTAAATATGCAACTAAAATTTCCCCAACATGACTCAGCAGCAGCTCTTTTTCTCTGTTCCCCCAAATTTTTCCCCTCTTTTTGTTTTCTTTTTCCCCAACAGCCGCCTTTTGGTTCTTTGTTTTTTCCCCAATAGTTATACTCCATATAATATATATATAATATACGATCATCGCAAAGTCCGGTAAAAAAAGATAGATTGGAGGGAGGAATTTTTTATTTTTTTTTTATTTTATAGGTAGCAGAGTAGGGAAGTGCTCCGTTAAACTGCATGGAGCTTTTTTTTATCATGCAATCAATTGTGGAAGACAGCAGGAAAACGGCTGTTCTGGCCCGAGCAATCCCCTGCACAACCCTTGCAAGGATGGCCAGTCTGGGCTGCCAGCGGGAGAGCAGAGTACTCTGTACGGAGTACGGAGCAAGCAAAAAAACAATAAATAAATAAATAAATAATAATAAAAAAAAGAAAAGAAAAGAAAATAATCCCACCACAAGCAGAAAAAAACGAGTTAGTTATAATCAGTGGTCGCTCGCCACATTCACCTTCGACACAAAAATATAAATATATATATACAGAGTATATAACTATACTACTCCGTACTCCGTACTAAAAATAAAAATAAGAATAAAAACAGGATTAAAACCGAATTTAAAAAACAAAGCTCCCCCTTTGCTTGCTGGCCCTGCTGGGGCTTCTCTTCTTGTCTCGCCATCATGCTGCCTCCCGACTTCTTCCAGAATATCCCCCAGATCTCCACCCGCCGCGCCCTGCTCGTCCTCGACCTCCAGAACGACTTCGTCTCCCCCGACGGCGCCCTCTTCGTCCCAAACACCCCGGAGTTCCTCGCCCGCATCCCCGACCTCGCCTCCCACTTTCGCTCCTCCGGGAAGGTCATCTGGGTGCAGACCCTCTTCACCCGTCCCCGCGACATCTTCAGCCCGGCCGCCGGCGGCGACGTCGCCCTCGTCAGCTCCGACAGCTCCAGCGACCCAGAGGCCTTCCTCGCTGAACACCAGCAACACGCCAACCCTTGCTGCCTCCCGGACTCCGCCGGCGCCCAGTTCCCCCCCGCCATCCTCTCCGCCATCGACTCCCGCGCCGACACCGTCCTCGTCAAGTCTGACTACTCCGCCTTCCAGTCCCCCAACGTCCTCCTCTCCTTTCGCTCCCAGTTCATCACCGAGATCTACATCTGCGGCGCCCTGTCCAACGTCTCTGTCTACGCAACCGCCCTCGACGCCGTGAGGAATGGCTTCACCGTCACGCTCGTCGAGGACTGTCTGGGCTTCCGCCGCTTCTCCAAACACAGAGACGCCCGGAGACGCATGACCGAGCTCCTAGGCGTCTACACCGTCAATAGTGCAGAGCTGTTGAGAGAAGGGGAGGGGGAGGGGGAGATGGGACCCCTTCGCCCCGACCTGCCCGCCGAAACGACAACAACAACAACAACAAAAGAGGGCATCGCTCCGTCACAGACTATCGAGGTCGATGACGCTGAGCCCCCCTCTCCCCTGCTATCGAGAGCCCTCCGCCGTCTGCGGACAGATGAAGACGACGACGCTCACATCAACGTGGACCAGAACCAGAACCAGAACCAGAACCAAGACCGGAACCCACCCCGCTCCTACAGTCACACAACCAGGGCGAGGCCCGCCAGACGGCAGAGGACTTCCGCGGTCCCTACCCTCGGCCCCGGTGACACCATTGGCTCGGGAGACTCAAAGGTCATTTACGACCTGCCTCTCCCAGAGAACTCCTTCCGGAAGCTCCGGGACGAGGTGAACTGGCAGAAAATGTACCACATGTCCGGCCAGGTTCCCCGGCTGGTTGCAGTCCAGGGTGCCGTTCAATCTGACGGGTCAATTCCCATCTACCGACACCCTGCAGACGAGTCACCTCCACTGCTTCCCTTCACCGCGACCGTAGACGCGATTCGAGAAATCGTCGAAAAACACCTTGGACACCCGCTGAATCACGTTCTGATCCAGCTCTACCGCAGCGGAGAAGACCGGATTTCTGAGCATTCGGATAAAACCCTCGACATCGTCCGCGGCTCGTCCATCTGCAATGTCAGCCTCGGCGCCCAGAGGGTCATGACTCTGCGAACAAAGGCTTCCGCGACCCCGCGTTCGGAATCTGGAGATGCCGGTCGCCAGTCCCAGCGGGTTCCGCTGCCCCACAACTCTCTCTTCATCCTGGGCGAGACTTCCAACATGAAGTGGCTACATGGAATCCGCCAGGACAAGCGTCCGGAATCCACCAAAGGCCCCGAAGAACTGGCCTTCAATGGAGAACGGATCTCCCTGACCTTCCGGCATATCGGCACCTTCATCAACCCCGAGCTGGATACCATCTGGGGTCAAGGCGCGCGCTCCAAGACTCAAGACAACGCCGGGAAAATCATCCACGGAGAGGCGTCTGAGACAGAGCGACTGATTCATGCCTTTGGGCAGGAGAACCAGCAGACGGTGTTTGACTGGGATGCGCACTACGGCGAAGGGTTCGATGTTGTCAACTTTGTCACAGTCACCAATTCAGCCAAGGTCGTTCTCACCGGCGATGAGGTTTCGAATCTCCAGGTTCTCCTGTGCCTTGTCGAAAATGGAATTCGTTATGATGTATTGCAATCCGCGAGTGACCTCCCGCCTTCAGTCCGAGAGACTCTCGATCCCTCACCTGGCGACGATGTACCGATATACCTCGACTCCGACGACAAAACCTGCATTTCCGGAAGTATCAACATACTAACCCATATTGGCACCCATCGCCGGGCCCAGGATACCCCTGACCCAAGCATACCCATAAACGACTCCGGACCGCAGGACCGCCTGGAGCGTGCAGGCAAACTCCTCGACGCTTGGCGCACTATTGTTAGTCGTCCGCCATCTCCATCTACGGAGGATCTGTTGGTTTCTCTCGAACCCCTCACACCACATCTTGACTTCGTTGCATCTTTCCTTCCGGCGGGCCAGACATATATATCTGCTCCAATCACCTTTGGAATCGACGACTGTGCGTTTTGGCCGGTGCTGCGGAGCATTGCGCTGGACAACAAGGGGAAGATGCTGCTGGATCGATACCCTGCGTTGGTAGGGTACTACTGGAAAGTAGGAAGGCGGGCCTGTGTGAAGAGCGTGTTGGAAGAGATGAAGGCCCGTGTCTGATGGATATTTCTCTATACGCCTTATGAGTTATGATGTCTATGGGTGACGGCCTTTTTTTTTTTTTTTTTTTTTTTTTTTTTCCTTTTTTTTTTAACACATATGAAGGGGTACAAGTGATTTTTTGGGGGGTGTCAAGTGAGGCCAGAAGAGTATGCTATATACGCATGACACGCAGCAGTGCCGCCTTTGCTCTAGGGATGACTTTTTGAATGGCCACGCTTGCTCACCGTACCCATCCACATCTCTTTCTATCTGTAAAGGACATGGAAAGGGAGGGGAGGGACGCGTCTTCACTTCTAAATAATCTCTGAGGGTGCAGCCTTGGAGAAGGTAGGTTTGTTGTCAGGATTTCCCTTTCCAGCCTCGTAGCCTTGCCTTAACTATGAACCAAGAAGCCATTCAGTGAAATAAATCATCCAACAGCAAGTTTTGATATTTTGAACTGAAAAAATAACTCTCTTTCTGCCACCAAAAATGTCCATCACTAACGCTGAAACAACCGCTCTTGATATCACCGGTCGTTGGGCCTGTCAAAGCCAACTAAATTAATATGTATGAAGGGAACAGTAATATGTGTCCTGGCTTGTTCAATATGCAACATCACTTTTTAATTGCCCTCCTTGCACTGTCTCGAGCGCAAACGAAGGTCTGTCCTGTTGCCAACGAATGTGCTGTACATCCATACGTCTCCCCCACGGAACGCACGGGGGCCCCGACATTCGAAGCTACGAATCTACATAGCTAAGAACATGCCCTGAACGAGAGACAGAGCTGAAAGAGACCTCTTATCTCTCTGTCACTCAAACCGGTGACGAGCACGAATGGTTTAATGTGGACAGCTTACAGGGGGTCGTGTTGAGGTACGTCAGCGTGGCTTTCGGCTGGGCACCAGCGTTCTCCCCCGCCAAATAGTTCACGACGACATATGTATGTATATGGATACGGGCAGCCCATGGGAGATCTACGGAACTACAGAGCTGGAAGCTATTTTTGGACAAGCCGGCAGAGGCTTTATTGATGGCACTGACTGATGGACGCATGGAGATGATTCTGAGATGTCCACGACGACGGACGATCAGTGTCTCGGCAGATGGGCAGGAGAGTCGGGTGGTGTCGGTGAAGATGCTTGGGTGCTTGCTGATGGTGCACCCCCCCGGGGGGCGCTATCGATTTGTTGGATATTCCTTGTCAATACGGGTCCAAGGTCAGGAGATTGGGACGATCAAGGTTGAATTTGGGACCGGGGAAGTTGCAGAGTTCAAAGACATTAAGGCACAGAGGAAGAGAAATGTGCGACAAAGAGACGGCACGGTAGGGGGGTTGAGAGATAGATAGAGAGAGAGAGAGAGATACACACACAGACAGGAGAGGGGATCGCTGATGAATGGGGATCCAGACCCTTGGGCGCAACCACGCAAGACCATTGCTCGCGGCGGTGGGACGACACGGCGCAATGCAGGGTTCACGACGAGGGAATCCCATGGATGCGTATGGCTAGGAAAGGGGAGGAAGGGGATGATCAACATTGAGAGACGGACAGGTTGAGGATTGCGGGCAGCGTGTTGTTGTTCTGGAAGTGGACATTTGCAGCTGAGGGGGACGGAGTAGAGCGTTGCCCGCATCTGCCACTGGGGGAAGCTGGCTGCTTGTCGACAGGCGGTTCGAGGCGTTGGGCGGTGGACAATGAAGCGGTGTTTTTGTTTCACAAAGACTGACTGATGGAGCGAACTGGCTAATCAGTGTTGCTGGAATTTCAGCATATGGGGCACAGCCTCTGGCCATTGTTGGGAGAAGTCCAAATGATGACGCTGCCCGCAGTGGCCGTGGGAAGCACACACACACACACACAGAGAGAGAGAGAGAGAGAGAGAGAGAGAGGGTGTGTGTGAAAGGCGAAGCCAGAAGATGCGCTGTTTACTCTACACTGATGATGATCGCGATGATGGAAGCTTTTGATGTGTCTGATTTGGGGAGCGATACAGCGTAATTGGTACTGGCTCGTACCGTACTGACAGGGCTTCGAGGGGTGTGTCTGCGTATTGGCGTTCCTAGCGCATTACAGCTGTCGTGGGTGTGATTTGCGGCTGCGAAACGCAGAAACAGGCAATCGGAAATGAAACGATACGGCGGATACGGTAACGACGGGGATAGGCTGGCCGCATGGGAGGGCGGTTACGGCCGCTGACTGGCTGGAAGGGCTAATTAAACCGTACCGCCAAGACGTAACAATGTAACGGTGATGTATTTCCCGCTGTTCTGCGCTTTTTCTGACTTTCCGCTCTCTCTCTCTCTCTCTCTCGGCGACTCGATCTTCTCTTCTCTCCCTCTTGTTTCTTCTTCTTCCTCTTCTTCTATTTCTTTTTTTCCTGCTTAAGCGCTCATCCTGCCCACCATCACCACCATATTGGATCCATCTTCTTCTCTGGCTTGATCTCTCTCTGTTGTGCCTTTTTTTTCCTTTTTTTTCCCTTTGTTTAACCCATCCCTGCCCAACAGTTGTTCAACCGCTCTCTCCCCCCTTTTCCCCCATCGACCGCCGTCCCGCAGCGATGTCCACCTCCACCCTCTCGAAGTTGATCTTCTGAATGTGAAATCCACCAATTGTCCAACTCTTGACGCTCGTTTGACTGCTTTCTGCTTTTTGCTTTCTGTTATTCACTCCATCTCTCGCCTGGCGCTGTTGACTGGCTCGCTCTCTTTCACTTCCCGCCCGATTCGTCTTCGCTGCTTGATGATATACCCATTCTAACCCTCAATCTCCCCCCTACCGCTCACACCCAAGATGAACCCCAATCATGAATGTAAGTGCGCACGCTTTGGGGCCTCCGTGGTTTATTTTCACTGACACTCTTGGTGTGGTGCTCTAGTCTCACGCGCCATCTCATGGCGCCACCCCTTCCGCCGCTGTGTTGTCGGCTGCCCTGACAAACCTGATCCTTGCCCTAACTGTCCCGCCGGCCAGGAGTGTGTTAGTCGACCTGCCACCTGCGACTCATGTATGGTAAACGTCTGTGTGGAGGCTCTTGATTCAGATCCATCCCCCGCCCCATCCGGACCAAACGTCGGCGCCATAGCCGGTGGTGTCATCGGTGGACTCTCCATCCTCGTCGTGCTTTCGGCCATTGTATGGTACTACCTGAAGAAGCGAAAGGCAGACCAGTACGACGACTGGAGCCCGGAATTCGCTGAGAAGCAGGCCGCCTTTGCAGCTGAACGGCGAGGGCGAATGTCGGCCGTTGGATCCATTGCGTCCACCGTCCTCACCAGAGCCTCGAACGTCATCCAGATCGCCTACATCCCCGGAGTCACCAATCGCTCTCCGCCCGATTCCCCTTCCATGGTCCCTCCCGTGCCCCCCATCCCTGCTGTCCAGGGCAACTACGATCAGCGCTACTTCATGCCTGGTGATATTCGTGACTCTGTGTGGTCGAGTACCTCCGAGGAAACCCGCAGGAGTATCGCTCCCAGCCTGGCACGCAGCAGCGTCGCCACCACCATCTACCGCAACAATGCCATCGTCAGCCCGATTCCCGCTCAACAGGCCCTGCGTGCCAAGGCTGCCATGGTCAGCGTCAAGTCCGGCTCCAGCACACCCGTTCTCTCCTCAAATCCTTCACCCACCACTTCAACGCCCGCTGTACCCGCCATCACCGTCACACAGATCAACAAGGCCAACGCTGTTGCCGCCAAGCTGGAACAGTCAGAAAAGATGCCTATGGGTTCCTCGATTGTGGCACGGACGGCGGTTGCTCGACCAATCAACGTCACGAAACCAAAGGGCAAGAAACCCGCAGAAGATGAAAGCAAAAACTCTCCAGCCACCCCAATCGACGAAGATGCCAGTTCACCCCAGGAAAAGGGACAGCCTGGCCTTGTCGAATTACCGTCAAACGAGAAGGTTGTGCGCCAAGAACGAAGACCCAACGTCCGAGAGTCAGTGCAGTCGACAGCATTCACAGTAATCGACGACTCGCCCACTGAGAGACGTGGTCCCTTTACCGACTCTAGCGCTGTCGCCACACCTTCTGCGACATCCTCCGCCATCCCCGAAGGGATCTCCAACCCCTCACGCCAAAGCATCGATTCTAAGAGCACGTCGACACACCGCCATCGAAGCAGCCAATCCTCCAACCGGATCTTGGATGGTCAAGCCCAAAGATCAAGCGATTCATCCGATCAAACTAAAAGATCGAGTCCATTCTCGGATGATAATGAAATCAAATAGAGTTTTCGACAACGTGACCTCTTCTTCGTCGTTCGTTATCTACCTTTTGCTTTTACCTTGTATATGTGATTCTCCATGACTGCTTGTCGTGGACGAGACTATTATCTCGTAGAGAGAGCATGACGAAACTCAGACATGGATCCGGAACTTTTTCATATGGCGTCGCTTGTGGCATTGGTGTATGGCTTATAATTCTTGTTGGAGGATACATCTCTTTTGTATTATTCGGACTTTTCTGTCCCTATACCTTTTGGTTCAATACACCCAGTACTTGGTGATTCTCGCTAGTATATTTTTCCTTTCTCATACCCAAGGCTGCTTCTATGAGCCGATGCAGACGGTACACCGTGCATGTATTTTCCGTTTTGCACGCTGCTTGAAATAATTTAAATGAAAACGCTTCTGTACCACTTCTTCCAATAGGATGCTCTCACCTTTTCGCTTAGTTGCCTGATGGCCTGCGAAGCGGAGCCTACCTTCTCTCCTTGTCTTTGGCCGGTGTCAGGACACTCATCGATTTATTGGGACAGATATTTGCATGGGCCCTATAGGCGTACATTGCTTGGGTTGACAACCACAGACGTTCAGGACTATCCTCCCGGTCATGCAGACAAGTCCACAGTCAATGCTGCTTCGAATTTCCCCACAGCTCAATCCAAGATCTTGGAAACCTTAAATACGAGGGGACTTTCAGGCATCCATCCAGCAAACTCCCAGTCCAAGAGCGAAGCGAAGGAGCCACATGATTTCGTGTTCCGCCCGTGTCGCAGGATAAGAGGAACTAAACCGGATCCGGTTATATGAGAACGCGGTTGACGTGTCAACGGGCCCAGTTCGCTCTGCTTGACCTTGCGATAAGACCTGTCTTGCAGCAGAGTGGCGAAGAGATTTCCCCCCGATTGGAGGCCATGCTTGAGGAATGAGGAGTAAACTGAGTCATTCTGCAGGCATTTGAAGCTCCGTTGCTGAATTTTCTGGGAGAAATGGCTGGCAAACCTCAGATATGGAGCTCGTTGTGGAGCGGAGGCCTCGTTTTTGGATGCGAGATCAATTGAAACTCAACGGGGATGGTAGGGCCTTGGTGTGCTCAGAAGACCTTGCTGGTGCGTGCAAAGAAAAGTATAAAGTCTCCGTCGTTTCCTCACAGTTTGCTTTCTCTCCTCATTGCATCAAACACTCTTCTCTGCTCTGCTGGTCATTCCACATTCATCCACAGCCTGTTGTCCACCTTATATCACACCACCAAAGACACTAATAAAGAAACCTACCTCAACCATGGCTCCTTGGACTCCCCCGGCCAACGGCTCACCCTGCTGGATCGAGATCCCCGTCACAAACGCCGAACGAGGTATCCCTCTCCTCAGTTTCCTCCCCTACTCCCGTCATCATCCACACTGCTAACTCCCCAGGAAGCGAAAAACTTCTACTCCAGCGTCTTCTCCTGGACCTTCATGGCCGTGCCAGAGAAGACAGAAGCCCAGCTTGCCGCTGAAGAGGGCTCTCCCTGCAATGAGACAGTCGCGATATTCCGATACCCGGACCAGAGCCTCGGGAATCTTGGCGGGGGTCTGAGTCTTGTCTCAGAGGAGGTGATGCAGCGATACAAGCAAGCCGACGGTAGCTCGAATTTTAGTAAGAAGGGCGGAAAGCCTGGTATTACTATGTACTACATGGTGGCGGATTTGGATAAGTCCATGGAGGTATGGTCTTGTGCTTTTCTTGCATCTTTTCTTCTTTGCACCCGTCCAGTGGAGAGGCTAATCAGTTCCACAGGCCATAGTGGCGAACGGCGGGAAGAAGCTGAGCGGCGAGTATCCAGAGGGAGACCATGGAAAGATCATGTACGCAGAAGACTCTGAGGGGAACGTCCTGGGAATCTACAAGTTTGTCGGGGCCGGATGCTAAATCGTTAGCCTCATGAAGACAAGGAGCATCTGACAGGTTAATGGAAGGATGAAATAAAAAGATGAGAAATATAGTATGTCTCTTAAGGACTCGTAGTTTATTAACCTAGTGGAAGTGGATGTTATCGTTATGCAGTAGTATTAAATGAATCACTTTTTTATACAATTATATCTCATAACATCGTTGATATACAGCCCAAACGATCGAGTAGTTAACCGCCCACGAAACACCATTCTAGCCAAAATTAGCCACTATGCTTTTGTATTTATACCTTTTTCTTCCTCCTCGCCTTTGCTGGTGCTTCGATAATGTCTTTCCAGACATCTTCAAAGACAGATTTTTTCTTCCCAATCTGGCCTTCATAGAAATTCATCGCCCTAACCATCTCCATCGCTCCTGTTCCTAATGATACACTTTTTCCCAGTATAATGCACTCCGACACACCCTCGACCAGATCGGTCCTACCCGCACCACCAGCATCAAAGAGATGATCAGCAGTTTTCTCAAAACTTGCCAATTGTAGAACAGAGTCTCGCATTTTAGCCAGTCCGAAACGTGTGATTCCTAAAACTTCACCTTTGTAAGTCATCACATCGGCGAGCAGCTGCATGTGACGCGGATCTATGCCCATGTCCTTCATCACATCGCTGATTTCATCAACAATAGTGGTGCGCGCCGCTTCGATTCCTAAAACGTCCTTGGTTTCCATAATATTATTGGTTCGCGTGCGGGTACCGAAAATACCGTCGGTAGTCATGCAGGCACGGAGACCGTAACCTTCAACAAGTAAGGTGTTAGTGGTGTTGGTTTCGTCCGTACGGATAATCGCACGCGAGCATTGAGGGTGACCAAGAACTTGGATTGTAGGCAGCAGGCGTTTCAGGTGTTTGAGGCGGATATAAGGATCTGAACCGGTGGCGGCTTGTTCGGCTTTGGTGAGTGAGGTTTTGGTCGTGGCTTGGTCTACAAAGATGTGAATGTGCGATCCGAAGGAGCGGAATTTCAAATCATCGGATCTGAAGCGTTTATGCTTCTTGATCGCGTTGAGGATGTCACGAAGTGTAAGTTCTAGCTGGAGAGCTTGGATGGTGGAGAAGTCGATTTTGATGTTGATGTATGCGACCGAACTCGTCCATGCTTCTTCTATGTAGTATATAATGTCTTTGATGAAGGTCTTTTCGACACGGCCTTTGACAATTTGAGCAGCTCTCACGTCTTCCTTATTGACAAGCTCACAAGTGATGATCGGCGTACTGATCTCCTTTGAAGCGTTGATGATTTCCTTGATACGGGGAACACCTTGTGTTATACTCATGCCAGCAACACCCGCAAAATGGAAAGTCTTCAAAGTCATTTGGGTGCCGGGTTCACCAATGGACTGTGCGCCGACAGCACCCACAGCGTGGCCGGGTTCAACCTGGGCCTTCTTATATTTGGTGAGGCACGACGTGATAAAAGTAGTTAACGTCTTTGCGGAGAGCTTCACCGTGTGTGATAACGCCATCTGTCCTTCAAGCGTGTCTGCTTCAGTTCCGGTTACAGAATGAAGCCTATCAGCCTTGGCTTGGATGTAATCTTCAATAGACTGCAAGAAGTCGCGGTTACTTTCGAGTTGATCAATGCCATGATCACTGCGGTCAGTATATTCGAGACTATTGCCGAGTAAATCAAAACGGTCAAGCTTGGCACGTTCAGGAGCAAGCATTTGGCGACAGAGGTCTATAACCTCCGACGGAAGTAAACCTCGATCTTCTTTGCTGTACGTGGTAGTTTCTGCGTGCGTAAACGTCCGGTCAAAGTGGACCGGTTTCGCTTTACCTTCCATGTCAACCGGATCAAGTTTATCATCACCGTATTGAAACTGAACGATGTTCGATGAGGAATTTCTTACGGTGTCATCGTAACGGCTCGACAAATCCTCAAGCGACTTCATGAGTCGACGGGACATGTAACCCGTTTCTGCAGTCTTGACCGCAGTATCAATCAGACCTTCGCGTCCTGAGATTGCGTGAAAGAAGAATTCAGATGGTATTAACCCGGAGAAGAAACTGTTTCGAACGAAGCCCTTTGCAGGTGGCTGACGAGCGTACTTGGGAAAATGCGGCAGGGTTCGATCCTGGAAGCCGTCTTGTACACGTTGCCCTGCAATAATTTGCTGACCCACGAGGGCAATCATTTGCGCAACGTTGATAGTAGAACCCTTCGACCCAGACGTAGCCATGATGAGAGGAGAGTTCCATTTGCTTAATTCCGCGATACACTGTTCACCAGCTTGTTGACGAACTTTACTGAGAATACCAGAGATCTGGCTCTCCATGTTCTGCTGTTCATCACCCCCGGGAGCCTTTTCGAGCTTGCCGGCTTTGAATAACTGAATCAGCGCGTCACACTGCGCATAAGCTTCTTCAACGAGCTGCTTCTTTGCCTGAAGCAGTGAATCGCCCGGATAAACGTCCGTAATACCGATGGAGAACCCAATGTTTGTAAACCACCGAGCGGAGAGTCTTGAGAGTCGATTCATAGCCTCTGCGGCTACTTGCGGTCCAAAGTCACGAAGCATGACATAAAACACTGAATCCTTTTTACCAGATCCGATAGTCGATTTGTCCATGACACCACACATTATTTCGGAATTTCGAATACATAGCCAACCGTCGTTGGGATCAAGATCTCTTGGGGTCCCTTTGGGTGCTCTGAATTCTCTGCATGCAGCGTCTAGGTTGACAAGAACAGGAGACTCTTTACTCGGACGCATCAGCACATTAAACACCTGCTTTCCGGTCCATAACATTTGCGGTTTTAGCACTGCTGGCGGAGGAAGATCGAATTTGGTACCCGGTTGCAGCATGTAGCCACAGGTCTGAGTGAACGATCCCCGATCATAAAAATTATCTTTGCTACTCAGCAAGTATGCAGCGGTGATGAAATCTTGGATGGCGGCGATGATAGGCTCTCCGTTCTTGGGTGTAGCTAAATTGTTCTTAACCCCCATCAGTTCCATTGCCTCAGCTCTGGCCTCCTCCGTCTGGGGAACATGCAAGTTCATTTCATCCCCATCAAAATCGGCATTATAAGGATTGCAAACACACTCGTTCAGACGGAATGTTCTGTGTGGTCGCACTTTGACAAAGTGAGAAAGAATACTGAGTTTGTGGAGTGAGGGTTGTCGATTAAACAGTACGATATCGCCATCCTCCAAATGCCGTTCAACAACATCGCCCTCTTCTAACTGATCTGCCATGAGGTTAAGGTTGCCATACTTCAAGAAGACCTTGAAAGTCGTGCCTCTTTTGGACAGGTAGTTTGCTCCAGGCCAGATCTTCGTCCCGTTCCGAACTCGTTCGCGGAGCTTTTCTTTATTGTATCTTGTCACTCTCTCGGGATATGTCATGTTCATCGCGACAAGCTGCGGTACAGCAACTTCATCAATTCTTAAATTCGGATCGGGAGAAATGACCGTTCTGCCGGAGAAATCAACACGTTTCCCTGAGAGATTGCCTCTAAATCTGCCCTGCTTTCCCTTCAGACGCTGGCAGATGCCTCTGATAGGCTTTCCAAAGTCCGCCTTCTGTAGACCGGGCACATCACTGTTAATATAAACCGCAATTTGAAGCTGCATATAATCCCAGCATTCAATAATAGTTTGTACAGGTGCACCCTTATTTATGGCATTCTTCAGATTGATATTGCTCTGAACGATGTCCCCGAGTTTCGCAGTCAGGTCATCTTCGGTACTTGCACCCTCTTGGCCCACTGACGGACGAATGGACACCGGTGGAGCAGGAATATATTGCCAAAGGAACATTTCCGGCCGCACCTCCTCCGGGTTCAAGCCGAGTAACTCGCAGTCTTCATCCGAGATACGGCGGAATAGTTTCAACACCCGGAGGGGATTAAGATCATCCTGCACCTTTTTAAAGTGTTTCTCGATATCCGTGTTCGAGCGTTTGGCCTCTTCAAAGGACCGGTCGAACACCAGCTTGCTCGGAGGCGGTACCTTTTTGGCAGAAGTAGAAGCGTTGAAAGCACGAAACTTATCATGTGTGATTTTCAGGGCGCTCGTTCCCGCCTTTTTAACGACACCATTGACGGCATGGCAGACATAGCACGTTCGAGTCTTCCGGCACCGGTCATTAATCCGCTTGTTGATTTGCATGCGCCGTAGATTATCGATTCCCTGTCTCCTCATCTCTTTCAGAAATATACGCCTCTCATTTTCAGGCAACAGGATTCGTGAGCAATCCTACGGTTTGAGGAGTGACATTAGCCCCAGCTTCTGCATGTAACAGTTGAGATCAATATCTACCTTGCAAATCTCCTGTAGTATGCCGATGACTCGCTTGAAGTATCCTACGTGGAAAGCCGGTAGAACGAGTCGGACATGACCGAAATGGCCGTTGCACTCCTGCAAAGCGCCTCCGCAGGTCTCACAAGTGCCGGATTTACTCGATATGCCCATGCGCCCATCCAGCGGGCCATGACGAGCAACAGCACGATCATTATCAAGGTCAAAAAGTTTTCTGTCGGAGACTTCGACGAGAGCCTGGCTTACGATATCTTGACTCGCTCTAGAGGATTTTTGGGTGATTGTTAGCTCGTCCCCATCGAGCCGCAGAGCGATGTAAATGGTACTTACAGAACGCCGAATTTGATTTCCTTAATAACTTTGGGAACCCTATCGACGACCTGGGCTTTGCCAGGGTCTATTGGCACACCCTCCACAGCTTGCATCGTGCCGGGATCAAGAGGGGATCATGGTAAGAAGCTGTCGATTGGGGGCCGCTCAACGCTGTTTTAGGTGGTATAACGGGGGTATTGCAACAATGGTTTATTCCTGCAGAAAGATGCCGTTTGCGGTGCAAACGATAACCACCTCTTAGGAGCCGTCGCAACGTCGCTTCTTTGGCGCTTGAATCCAGTCGATGGCGGGGTTGGCAACGAGGATCAGTCCGACTCCTAGGTGTAATACTATGTATATAATACAATAATAGCAACCGGTGAGAGACAAATTCGCTGGAGTAAGGCCTCTGATCTTGAAGCAAGCTAGCAGGACACAGCTCAACGCTCCCCGTGTTGTCTCGCTGTTCGCTGCCCGCCCGCGATGACTCCAAAATTTCTCGCTGCGGGCCGGCTACATCACGTGACCATATCTATCCGTTAGCCTTGGCATCATCCCCGGCTGCGGGCGGGAGCGGGAGGAATTGCGACGGAGAAAACGATGCAAAGACAACACAGAAATTCCCATTAATAGACTCAATCGCTATGAAGTGTAGTTTAACTTGTCCCATACGCCAGTTCCATATACCCAACCCCCCGGGAACTCTCCATCCTTCCGTACTCCAAACCCTACGGACATCATTCGGCAAGCCTGCACGCACGCGCGAGAGATCGTCAGTCAAAAAGCTCATTACAAAGGCTCCGGGATCAGCAGGGAATGCTTCAGTCCATACCTGTAGCTAACCATCGTATCGACACGATGACTGTCTGTGCTGAAGCTTCTCAATTGAACTTTCTCCCCGTTTTTAATCTCCTTGGCATCGCTATCACCCCATTCAAGAGGAACCTCAGAGTCGGCATCTGCATACACAAGAACGTTGAATGTGCAATTGCCGTCGAGCATAGGCAGAAATGTTACGGATGCGGTGATCTGGCGGAAGATCGCCTGGATCTCCTCCTGGATCTGCTTCTCGGACTTCTCCGGTTGTGCAGAAGCGCTCATATCACTGGATTAGGGGGGCAGAGCGTGTCAGCTTGCAGGAGCAACTTCTCCGTTACTGCTAGGGAGAGGTATAGTGATGCACGTACGTCGGAGAAGCATTCTCTTTGTCTGCTTTCTTCTCAGAGGATTTACTCCGAGGGCCTTTGCTGAAGATTTCAACCTATGACGCGATAGTCAGTCGCGCGATTCCCAATTAAAGCCAACGGCTGAGTGTGTGGTACATCAAACTGCCATCGTTCAACATGCTCTCCTGTTTCCTTGTCTGTGATAACGACGACGAGCTTTGATATCTTCCCACCGAGCATCCATTTATTTAGTTGTGACATGATCCGTTTAATATAGGCTTTGACCTGGTCGTCGGCAGACACTACACTGCCGGTCAGCAAGCTAGCAGACAAAGTAGAATCTAGACATACCAAGCATATTAAGCCCATACTTCTTAACTCTGCAAAAAATTTGTTAGCAACCGGATCATTGGTCACATTTGGCTGCTGCTGCTTACGCTGTGAAGTCGTCTGCGGGATATACACCTCGTTGAAACCTTCTCCGAGTTAGCGACGATGGATGTGGCCTGGTCGTCAAGTGACACCTACAGGATGGAATGTATCGAGTATTCAAACTTATCGACGTTAGATACCAGTCTTGGGTTATTGAAGGGCAGAGACTCACGAATTCTGCGACGAGCTTCGCTGAGCCTACCGGAACCCCTCAATCAGCCCAAAACAGATAAACACTCGGGATTTCACCGCTGTAACTAGTACCTTTCAGCGACAACTTGTGCACTTTGCTTTTGTCCTTTTGCGAAGCCATTGTCTCTGTGTGGGGCAGATCCGTTCCGTCCTGCTCCTAGACTCCCTTCCCGGGCTGCAAAACTCGTCTCAAATGGTCCCAGCAATTAGTTTGTTGGTTAACGCATCTCCTCTGGTCGCTGCGGTGATAATCGGCGATAAGGGGCTATCAGTCACGTGCCACTATTGAAAATCTTCAAACGCGGAAAACTGCCCAAACGCCCTGATTCGAGAACCGGAGATCAAGACAGGACGCCGTTGAGCTTCAATGCTGCTACCCCGATGCGAGGATGTCTGCAGTCGGTCAGATGGCTGACCACGGCACTGAGGCGGCCTGCGCCTCAGCTTTCGTGCCTCCCGTTCCAACCGTTCGCAAGCACTTCCCGTCTCTTCAGCAGCTGTGCGAGTAGAGCGGCCACCGCCGCAAGAAAGCCTCCCTCGGAGCTCGAACAACGCATCGCCGCTATTCCTATCGAACGATTTCGCAATTTTTGTATCGTTGCCCATGTCGATCATGGCAAAAGCACGCTCTCTGATCGCCTCCTGGAGTTGACTGGGACCATTGAACCTGGCTCGAATAAACAAGTTTTGGACAAGCTTGATGTGGAGCGTGAGCGCGGGATCACGGTCAAGGCACAGACTTGCACTATGCTCTACAACTACAAAGGCGAGGATTATTTGCTGCATCTCGTCGACACGCCGGGCCACGTGGATTTTCGTGCAGAGGTTTCGCGGAGTTACGCTAGCTGCGGGGGAGCCCTGCTGCTTGTCGACGCCAGCCAGGGCGTTCAGGCTCAAACCGTTGCGAATTTCTACCTTGCCTTTGCGCAGGGTCTAGAGCTAGTACCGGTTATAAATAAGGTCGATCTCCCCTCTGCGGACCCTGATCGGGCACTGGACCAAATGAAAAGTTCATTTGAATTGGACGTAGAGCAAGCCGTACTTGTCTCTGCGAAGACAGGCTTAAATGTCAAGCAGCTTCTTCCGACAATCGTTGAACAGATCCCAGCGTGAGTGACAGCGGCTACAGCCAGAAAAGGAGCATAATCTTATTGACAAGGTGCACAGTCCGGTTGGCGACCATACGAAACCTCTCCGGGTTCTTCTTGTCGACTCGTGGTACGATACATACAAGGGCGTCATCCTTCTCATACGCGTCTTCGATGGCGAGGTAAAGGCAGGCGACCAAGTCGTATCCTTCGCGACCGGTAAAAGGTATATTGTCGGTGAAGTCGGTATCATGTATCCAAATCAAACTCCTCAGACCGTCCTACGCGCAGGGCAAGTGGGTTATGTCTATTTCAATCCCGGCATGAAACAGAGTCAAGAAGCAAAGATCGGAGATACCTACACCAAAGTTGGCTCCGAAAAGCTCGTAGAGCCGCTCCCTGGCTTTGAGGAGCCGAAAGCGATGGTTTTCGTGGCTGCCTATCCAGTGAATTCGGATGATTTCCCCCATCTGGAAGAGAGTATCAATCAATTGCTGTTGAATGACCGAAGCATCACTGTGAAAAAGGAGTCTTCTGAGGCATTGGGTGCAGGCTTCCGTCTCGGTTTTCTTGGGACATTGCATTGCTCCGTATTTCAGGACCGACTACAGCAGGAACACGGCGCTAATATCATCATCACGCCGCCAAGCGTTCCTTGTAAGATCCTCTGGAAAAGTGGGGAGGAAACCGTCATCACCAGCCCCATCGATTTTCCCGACGACGACTCGTCGAGGATGAAAGTCGAAGAATTCCAGGAACCGTATGTTCTTACGACGCTGACCTTCCCACAGGAATATCTCGGGAAAGTCATTGAGCTCTGTGAAGGTAACCGCGGTGAGCAAGTCAGCCTTGAATTTTTCACCGCCACTCAGGTCATTCTCAAATACCAGCTCCCCCTTGCTCAGCTCGTCGACGACTTCTTCGGTAAACTAAAAGGATTGACCAAGGGATATGCAAGCTTGGACTACGAGGAATCCGGCTGGAGGAAGAGCAACATCGTCAAGCTCAAGCTCCTGGTGAACAAGGTACCCGTTGACGCCGTCTCACGGGTCGTCCACACCAGCCAGGTTGCCCGTCTCGGAAGGCAATGGGTGACCAAATTCAAAGAGCACGTTGACCGGCAAATGTTCGAAATTGTCATCCAGGCCGCCGTGGGCAACAAGATCGTGGCAAGGGAAAGTGTCAAACCATTCCGGAAAGACGTCCTAGCAAAACTCCACGCCAGCGATGTCACTCGGCGGAGGAAGCTTTTGGAGAAGCAGAAAGAAGGTAGAAAGAGGCTGCAGGCCGTGGGGAATGTGATCATTGAGCACAAGGCATTTCAGGCTTTCTTGTCAAAGTAATTGCATGTTGTATTTTCAAGCAGTGTATTTCAGATAAATGTATTATTATGATGAATTGTAAGGTAGAGCAATTTGTCAATATTCTTAGCCAACCACTGGGCTCCTTGTTAACAAGTGACTACCTACAAGCGGCACGCACAGAAACTGTGAAGCAACAAATGGGCATGGGATTTGATGACACAATGTGGTACAATACAATAGCAGTGGAGACCAGGACTATCACACTGATTTATGATCATTGAAAAGAAAAAACACCTCCCTACTTGACCATGTGTAGTAGGCAGACATCGGCAGAGGATGAACGGAGAAGATCCGAGGACTTATAAACGCGCAGAGGAGTGAATACATCACAGTTAACATAAACAGAAAAAGACACTCAAACCCAACAACTCCAAGCACATCTCTAGCGTGTCAGGAAGTGAGCAACAGTAAGACATTACACCGCAAAAAGAAATGCCACCAGATCCCGGTAAGATACAACACCATATTAAGCGCAAAGCCTGTCTCTCCTGCTGTTTCGCCACCATAAAACTAAAAGACACGCCCATCCTATCCATCCATGTATATGATTGTATGCAGAACTAGACGCCAAGCAAGAATGAAATGCGGGAGGGGTATCGAAATGCTTCGAACAGATAAAAATGTAGATAGATGCAATGCAAGTTTGGCGGGTATGATGACTTAATCGAGAGGATCATGTCTAAAGGTACAGTCTGAACCTTTCAGGCATTTGCCTTCTTTCCAGTAACGGCAGGGAACTAAACCTGCTTTAGGCTGTAGAACGAGTATGATTAGCACTAATCTAGGTAAATATACGGATGAAAGATGTCCTTACATGTTTTTTAGACTTTCCGGAATCGCCGTTCGCCCTGGAACGCTTATTATATCCGTAGCCATTATCATCTGCATCCTCGGTTTCCGCGGCCTCACGGTAGCGCTTCCGCTCTGGATTTTCGTAAGGAGTTGCAACCTGTTGGCTAAAGTCAAACGACTGGGCCATCTGCTGCTGTTGCTTCTGCTGTCCTTGCTGCGTGCCTGGGTTCAACTGAGCTAAGATGGCAGCCAAATCAGGGCCTTGGGTGGCCTGCACTTGCGGAAAGGTCGGAGCTGGTTGCATTTGTTTCTGAAGCGCCATGACATTTAGCAGCTTCTGCCAATCGAGGCCTTGAGTAGCCACCGGCGCGGCTGGCGGTTGTTGTTGTTGTTGTTGCACGGGGGCTTGGTTCGTCTCGCGAAATTGATTAAAAATTCTTTCGAGGTCAGACATGTTGGATTGCGGTGCGGGCTGCTGTTGCTGGGGTTGAACTGGGGGTAATTGATTGTGTTGTAGGACTTTGAGCAACGAAGAGATATCCATTTGTGCCGAAGGCTGGACCTGTGGAGCTGGAGGAGCTGCTGGAACTGGCGGCGCCGATTGTGGTGCGACGCCAGCACCAGGAGTTCTAGCACCAGTCGCTTTGGCGGCCATGGCAGCCATGGCAGCAAAGTATTTCGCGGATCGCGCCTATAGGTGAAAAATCGTTAAAACTGCCTAAACAATATGTGTGCGGAAACAGCGTACCTTGACCTGATCGCTGGGCTGTCCAAAGTCATCTTCAGGCTCATAGGCTTCTTCGTCCTTTTCAGGGGTTGGTGGTTCTTTGGGAGAGACAGGGACATCCTCAGGAGATGTATAGAATACGCTTAGAGTGTTGACCTCTCTCTGGTCCTGGTCTTCCTTCGCAGGACTCTTCGGTGCCTTTTCGCCGCCAGTCTTGACAAAATTCCTTTCGCGATCGCTGGCCTCAAGGTCGGTAAAATCTATTTCTACGGTGATGTTAGGATTGAAATAAGGAAGCACATGTTTTTGACATACCTGAAGGACAACGGTAAGCCAGCATGTCGTCGTCATCATCATCCTCGTCCAAATCGTCCAGACCGCGATGCATTTTGAGTGTTCGACCTTCTCCAGCAAGGTCACTAACATCGCGCTTGGCACTGTCATCTCGGCCGATTTCCTCTTCTGGATCATGAGTGAACAACCGAACTTCGACTAGACTATCATCAGGCTTCCAAGAGACTCGAAGTTTACGCCTTTCCTCCTTTCTGAGCCTCTTGGCCTTCTCTTCTTCCGTCTCTGGTGGCAACTCCTCGACTGGTTTTGCCGAAGTGATCTCTTTAGGCTTGCTCAAATCAGCCAACGTTTCTGCAAACGAGAAGGCTGGCCTCGGCGGAGGGCGTGGTGTTTCTTGTTCAGTTCTGCTTCCATTAATAAAGATATTCAAAACTGGGGATATCTGGGGACAAGAAGGGAACTTACTTTGCTTTTTCTTTAGCAGCAGCGGCGGCAGCGGCAGCACGGGCGGCATTAGACGTTCCCGGTTTCTTCGAGGCGGACATTAAACTGCTGAAGAGGCTCGGAGTCGGTTTAGGGGTAACGATGTTTGCCTTGGGTTTGATAGGCTGGGTTGCATTTTGTGACGCCGGTTTATTGTCACTACCAGAGGCAATGCCACGCTGTGTGGTGGTTGCACTGGCTGCCAAAGGCCTTGAAACTGTCTTTGCATTTGGTGGTGAGACTACTCGTTTTGGTGCTGGGCCATTGCTACCTTCAGGCTCTCGAGCTCGTTTCTTGGCATTGGGCTGGCCAGGGTTTCGATTTAGGGCGTGAGGATAAGGGACCTCGGATAATTCTTTCTTAACCTGTGTTGTATTTTCTTTTGTAGCAGCCTTGGCCGACTCGGATTTATTCTTTGTCGCCAGAGCTGCATTCTCGAGGACGGCTTGTGCGAGCTTCTTAATGGTCTCGCCGCCCTTTTTGACAAACCGGGAGAGAATCTTATCGTTTTTGGTCTTTTCAAGCATAGCTTGATCCATTGTTATGAATTTGGTCATCAACTACGAACATGTTAGTTACTACTTGAGAGTGTGTGGACGGAGTATCTGTAGGTACCTTGAGTATATTGACCGTTAATGCACCATCGCTATCGGCAGCGGTGTGACGGTCCAAAAGAAAAGAATAAAATGCGGAGACGATAATTGGATGTTCACCGAATCTATATATTAAACAATAAGTATTTAGGTCTTACCATATCCGACAAGATAACAAGCGAAAAGGGGGACTAATAAAAGCGCAAACAAAATTCAAAGGCTAAGGCTGTTTCTTGGGTTTATGGAGTTCCATGGTGTAGCCGAGATAACCTCAGGCAGCAAAATCCACTCAACGCTATCCCCATCCCACTCAATGGTATCGAGGGGAATTGAGGGAAATCCGTAATATTAAATTATTTGTAGCAACATGTAGTTGTATCAGTATTTCGTGAGCAATGGCCATATGTGCTCATTCAATACACCGCATGCAGCTTCTCCAAGGACTTATGCCCTTGTTAGAAATGGCAGCGTTCGTTTCTTAGATTGAGATGACATGCTGGAAGTCCAGACATTGACACGGCTACATAATAACCTTTCTCCATTTTGTTTCAAGCTTCTATCGACAAACTGACGAAGCAGCCAGCCATGAAGGAGGAGAAAAAAGTATCGAACAAGTACGTACCTTTGAACATAAGAAGGGTGGCCGTTGACAAGAGTGGTGTTGATGATGATATCCAGCAATCGTCGCTGCATGATGACCTCTCTTTTGATTGCCGGGATCTTATCCTCTTGATTTTGATTTTCTGCAGCTTTGAGAGCCTCACTCCGAGACTTCCAAACGTCGCGTACACCTTTTACTAGGTCTGAGAATAAAACCATCGCGTTTCGTATAGCGGGAGCTGATGGCTGTCGGTTCCTCGGAAACCAGACAATTTTCATTGCGTCATATTTGACGCCACCATCGAGGTCGGTAGGTCGCGATAGAGGAAGAGGCGACTGCTCCGGCGGTCCTTCCGTCTCAGAATCTGATGAGGTGTCGCTGTCGGAGATGCGATCGCCATCCTGCTTTACTATTTTGACCTGATCCTTTTTTGCGGGGGCCTTCGCCTTGGCCACAGGTTCTTTTTTCTTACGTGGTTGAATTGGCTTGGGAATCGCCGGGATTCCTTAATAGAAGTTGTGGTTAACAGGAGATACTTAACTACCAATTGCTAGGCACGGGGAGGCTTACCATTTTTAATCAGCTGCGGTTGGATGAGGTTTGCTTGTTGGGATGAGAGGACAGTGGATTTGGCCACGCTGCCGTTCCGAACCTGGACATTTCTGCCTTTGGGGTCAAAACTGATCATCCAGATTTGGGAGGGATTAGGAGGCAAGACAAACCTCGTAGTATTAGTGCGTTCAAGATCTGCCGGGTTGACAACGAAGACATTTCTCTGGCCCTGGTCAGGCTGAAGCATGGAATGTCGGGTAGCTGTAAGAAACTGAGGATCAATGGTACTGTGATAGCTAGGGGTCGGATATGTGGAGGCGAACGCAACCGGTCGCGGCTAAATCAGGGTTAGCTCACCTATCTTCAAGCCAAAAAAAAAAAAAAAAAAAAAAAAAAAGGGAAAAAAAAAGTAGAAATAAAAATAAAAAAAAATATATATATAGCAGGGGATTTTACCTGGATATTCGGTTGTAGAGGTGGAGGAGCGGCATAAGGGGCGGGGTGGCTTTCAAGAGAATTGTCTGGGACACTTTGTAGAGTCGCCCTTTGCAGATCCACCTGAGATTGTGCAAACGATGTGTTATGGGCCGGGAGAGAGTTCTGGTAATAGGGAGCTGGTTCGAAGGAGTACGTTGGATATGCCGGGTTGGGTTGTGGTGGATTATCGTAGGACGGAGGGGGGGATTGCTGAGGTGGCTGCTGATAGGTCATTCGAAAGTGGCTCTGAAGTTCGAAGTTCTGCTGTGGCTCGGTAACCACGCCCTGCTGGATCGGAGGTTGGTGCCATGCGTGCTGAGGATGAGCATACAGGTCGGGCGTCTGCGACTGAGGGTGTGGGTGCGGGTGGGAATGCGGATGTGGATGCGAGTCATGTTGCTGGAAAACGGGGTGATCCCACCCGATGCCAAAAGGCTGGTCGTGGGGCTGATTGGACGGGTATATGGAGTTCACGCTATTCCAGTAGTCGGTTGAGAACGAGGGTGCTGGCGGTTCGACCGGCGGTTGAGGGTTTGAGTCGGTCGCGGCGTCCATCGCGTCGTTTTGCGGACGATTCTGCCGGGCGGAGAGCGTCGTGGTCACGTGCTCGAGACTACACGGATAAAAGATTTGCCGAATAATGATAGGCTAGTCGGATCGGGACTAGCGGTTGGGAGCTGCGGGCGAATCCGCGCCGAGCATGTGATCGCCGTGCTTGGCTGGCTGCCTGAAACCGGGCTGGGCGGGCGAGAACGACGCTGCGCCTTAAAAAGCAAAAACAGGGGCAAAAATGAAGGGAGCACCGCAGAGAAGAGCCAGACGGGCGAACCCTGGTCGGTGCGTGGGGTTAGGGGGTGGACGTCGTGTCTCTAAGCAGGCTGCAGCCACAATTCCAGACCAGGAACTTGATGTCTGTCTCCCTCTCTCTGTGTGCCTCTCTTGACAAAACCGCCACCACGCACAGTTGTTGCAGTATTGGAGGGCTTAATCAAGGGGAAATAATGTAATAAAACAAAAAGAGGAACACCAAGGCCTTCGTAGAGGTTTAATCCATTTGCTAAGAAGAGAAATTTTGGAATGGTCAGGCGTGGGTCACCGTGAATGGGTGGCGATGGTCGATTCAGGCTGGCGATTTGCTTTGTACCCACCACACCGACTTTTTCCTTATTTCCAGGCCGCGCGCTTGGTTCCCTGTTTGTCGAGAGCTCGCTCTTCAACGGTGGCCGCTGGTTTGCTTAATTAGGGGATTTTGCGCTTCAGATTTCAAAATAGTACCTGAACAAGGCACAGTAATACAAGGCTCTCTCCCTCCCCCTCTCTCTTTTTTTTAAAAAAAAGAAAGGAAAAGAAAAAAGAAAAAAGAAAGAAAAAAAAAAAAAAACAAACGGTCTCTCAGTAAGCTGTCAAACGCTGTTAATCCAGTCGCTATGAAGCAGACCGGCGTACACCCAGGGACGAAGCCCAGCTTCCCGTTTCTCCTTCTCTATGGAGATGCTCCGACTTAACTTCTCCGATGTTATTAATCCTCCATCAGACTACCGACTTCGACGCCGAACTTTTCGGAGTTGTTTCTGCACGCGCGAGGCAAGGTGTTCTTACAGAGCGCCAAGGGGAAGGAAATTCAAGCTCAGACGTGCGACATTGCTAGCGTTTGCCTTACCGTGTAATTGGGGAGCAGGAAAAGAAGAGAACGCAGGGCACAGGCCCGGCTGATGATATAAGGACGCAGACAGGCGTTATGAGAAGAAGTACGTGTGAGAGAGCGAGGATGAAGATGAGAATGATGATGGGGAGAAGTGAGGAGTTGAGGTCGAAAACGGGCCGTCGCAGGTTTGCAGGCGTCTTTTTATCGCCCTGGATGACTAATGGCGCAGCTGGTCACGTGGAAGCCGAGATGAGGTACATAATGATTACGTCAGCGACCGCTGGCCGCGCAGCGCTGGCAGAAGAGTGGCATCTCGCTGGCAGGTCGCGGAGTCCGCGAGATGGTATCGACGCGGACGGTGCCTTGTTCGAATGATGAATTGGGTCGTCTAGTTTGAATTGTTCACTGCATCCTCCCAGCTGAGCATACCGAACGCATAACTCTTTATACTTTCCCAACCACCGTATGCTCCGTGTCGTCATCAATCCAATCCTATAACGATGGCCGCCAGCCCGTTCTCCCTGCGGCAGCGACAGATTGGTAAGTCTTGCTCTGGTCCAGGAGCTGCTGCTTGCCCTCAAGTTGATTTTGATGTCCCCGAGCTCCGCTAACTCAGTGATAGCCGCAATTGAGAGAATTTTAAACCTGAACCACGACCCTCCCGAGACCACGGAATTTGGCAACGAGCCGCCTGCAGCCAACAGAGCTATAACTCACACTGCCCCTCTCCTGAACGAGGATGGCGATCCGATATGGAAGGTTCTGGTATTTGACAACCTGGGCAGAGATGTTATCAGTAGCGTATTACGTGTGAACGACCTTCGCGGTTGGGGAGTCACCATCCATCTGTCTGTCTCGACCGTGCTAGAGACAACCCCGGTTCGATCACGTACTAACCGCTTCTCAATAGTAACGTCAATTCCCGCCGCTATCCCATTCCCGATGTTCCGGTGCTTTACCTTGTCGAACCTACGGCCGACAACGTCCAAATGATCACAAATGACCTTTCCAAGGGACTATACGCCCCCGCATATATTAACTTCCTTTCGTCTGTTCCACGGCCTCTCCTCGAGGATTTCGCCGCCCAGATCGCCACGACAGGGACGTCAGAGAAGGTGGCACAGATATACGACCAGTATTTAAATTTTATTGTCGCAGAGCCAGAGCTCTTTAGCTTGGGGATGGGCAAAGATACGTACTGGAAAATTAACAGTGCACAAACACGAGACGAGGACTTGGATGCATTGATAGACAGAATCGTTAGCGGCCTGTTTAGCGTCAGCGTTACTATGGGTGAGCATTGCGATATCGCAGACTGGACAGTCTTTGGTTGCTAAACGGCGAAATAGGCGCCATTCCTATTATCAGATGTCCAAAAGGCGGCGCGGCAGAGCTGATTGCTACGAAACTCGATCGCAAGCTTCGAGACCATATCCTTAACTCTAAAGATAACCTTTTCACCAGCGGCAGCCAGAGAGGTCTAAGTGTGCCGTCCGCCAGACCAGTTCTCATTATAGTGGATCGTAATGTCGACCTGGTTCCCATGCTGTCACATTCCTGGACATATCAATCCCTGGTTCACGACGTTTTAACGATGCATCTGAATCGCATAACCATGGAGGCTCCGACTGATGATTCGAATCCGACTAAGGGTGCAACGAAGCGCTCGTACGACCTCACAGCTAGCGACTTCTTTTGGTCCCGCAATGCTGGAGCCCCTTTCCCACAAGTTGCTGAAGATATCGACGCAGAACTTACGAGGTACAAAGAGGATGCCAACGACATCACCAAGAAAACAGGAGCTTCTTCCATTGAGGATCTTCAGAACGACACTTCGTCCTCAGCGCAGCACCTGAAAGCCGCAATCACTCTCCTACCTGAACTTCGCGAACGCAAGGCTGTTCTTGATATGCATATGAATATTGCGACTGCATTGCTAAAAGGTATAAAAGACCGCCAGCTAGATAATTTTTTCCAAATGGAGGAAAACATCGGTAAACAAACCAAGCAGCAAATGCTCGAAATCCTTGCCGACCCCAACCGTGGAGACGATCCAACCGATAAACTCCGCCTCTTCTTAATATGGTTCCTCAGCATAGAATCCGATCTTTCGCGCGCTGAATTAACCCGATTTGAGGAAGCTCTCGTCCAAGCCGGATGCAAAGACGTTAGCTCCATCGCATACGTCAAACGTGTTCGCGAAATTACGCGTATGACAATGATGACCACTTCTGCCGCCACTCCTCAGCCTCCTTCCTCCGACCTCTTCCGCGGCTTCTCATCTCTTTCCAACCGCCTAACAGACCGTATCGCATCAGGTGCACTCGGTGCAAACTTTGATTCCCTAATATCGGGAGTTAAGAACTTCCTTCCTGTAAACAAAGACCTCACCCTAACCAAAATCACCGAATCCATAATGGACCCGGCGTCTGCATCGAGCTCCGCTATAGCGAAGACTGAAAATTACCTTTACTTTGACCCTCGCAGCGCCAACGCCCGCGGCGCTATGCCTCCATCGGCATCGTTACGCAACACTTCACAGGTCGGAATACCCGGGTCTTTAGGAGCACCCGGCCCCGGAACAAGTGCCACATTTGGCCAGCGACGACAAGCGTTCAGCGAGGCAATTGTATTCACAGTGGGTGGTGGAAGTATGGAGGAATATGGGAACCTCCAAGATTGGGTTAAGCGGACTGGTGGCGGAACAGGTGCAGGCCAGACGTCTACTGGCGGTGGTGCCAGCGCTGTTGTCAGTGGAGTTCCCCAGCGGAGGGTTGTATATGGTAGTACAGAGCTTTTGAATGCTGGTGATTTCTTGAGGGAGGCCTTAGAACCCTTAGGGAGGGAGAGTTAATTTTTCAGGACGTGTGAGCAGTTATTGCATCTTGCATACACTCTTCGTCACGTCTGTCGGCGCCTGTTGACATCATATATATGTAATTACATGGGTGGGAGTTCAGCATGTTTGGTTTTCCCATCTGATGCACCGTTTCGGGTATCAGCTTTGGTGAGCGAGGCAGCAAGGCAAAAATGATCAGATAGTTCCTGGCTCAGAGGACATCATACAAGCAGTTGACCATAGAAACAAAACAATATGGAGATGATAGTTTGGATATGCGTGCGACCTCTGCACAAAGAATCCCCAAAAAATGGGAAGAAAGCAATACCAGACGAAAGTCTTCACCCACTCTAAATGGTGTATCCTCCTTTGCAGCTCTACCACCCAAAAAAAAAAAAAAAGGAAAGAAAGGAGGAGGAAGAAGAAGAAGAGAAATCAAAAATGAGGAGAGAAAGAGAAAGAGAACAAGACATCATGGGATTCCTAATTCATGTATCATCCGTTCAACAATATTCTTGGTAAAATCTCTGGCAAACTGAGTATCCCAACTAAGCTAAGCACCACCAACTTCTCAGCTCCTGGTGCCAAGTCCCCGAGAGGAAGCAGCCGGATCATGCCTTTCGCCCGGGCCAGTAAAGCGGGAGCCAAACTGGGATCTAGAAGTTCCACCGTTGGCAGAACCGGAGGGGCTGGGCTGGCAGAGCTGACAAGGGTGTATGTGGTATCCATACCCCTTGCAGGAAGTGCATGGCTCACTTCTGACTCTAGTACCAACAAAGGAGGAAAATAATTGTAATTAATTGACGTTTTTGTAGGACTCATAAGGAGGAATAACCTACCGGGGAGGATTCCCGGCACAAGCACGGCATGTTACGACAGTCGTGCCGTTAATACAGCTCTTCATGTGTGCTTCCAGCAAAAACGGCGATGTAGAGCTGCTTTGCGACATTTTCAACTCGCAAAAGTGTGTGTTATATGTGGCAATAGAGGATTCAAGACGCGAAAGGGGCAAAGTCTGTTACCAGGTCAAAGGTTGCAGCGGACCTTCCAGCTCGAGATAGCTAGGAAAGGAGAGATGGTATAAATACCAGGAGGTTCTAATTCGAAGGCAAAACTTGTGGTTTTCTCGAGGCCTAAAATTGAGAAAATGGGGGGAGCTGACAGGACATTTTATACTTCTCCAGGCCATAATGTAAAGGAGTGCCCCCAACCGAATAGTTAGGACGAAATAAGGGAAATGAGCCAAGGGTGACAGAAATTGATAGTAAGGCAACATTTCAACATCCACGATGGCAAAAGGCCGTGTGACTTCTGGTCCAAGGTAGACCATAAGATGCGACGCTGGACGGGTATATCCCGCTGTGGAAGCGCTATAAGGCCGAAAAGTATAGTGATGAACGGGTCTTCCGGAGATCCCGTCCAATCATGACCTGCAACATCTCATCCCACTTTTCTACCTCATACTCATGCCGGTTACGCGATTCCAAAAAGCAAAAGAGTCCAGCGGAGCCTTTAGCCCAGTAATGTCGGTATTGGAAAGGCAGAATATTGCTTGGAAGGGAGGACCCGAGGTCGGACCATAGCAATATCAAATCCGCTTGATATACGAGCTGATAGACCAACATTGACCATATTCACACGGGTTGTGATAGCACCAGTCAGCCATTGGCATTCATGGCAGAGTGAGGGATACGACGGCACGTGGCATAGAAAATGACGTATGGACGTCAGAAAGCTGACGTGAATATTCCTTTCTTGGTGCTCAAGCGGGAGGATGAGAACGAACATAAGATGCGAACTGACATCCGGACAGACTGGAACCGAAGAAAGGCCAATTCGAGTGCTGTGCAACCCGGAAAACACGGAGGCACATCTGGCATCGGCACCCAAGCCTAAATCGATTCCACCCGAGCGGGACCCAGTCAGCAGCGGAGAGGCTGTTATTCGGTGGTACAGGCAGCCCTGGTCAGTGTTCACCGCCAGAAGCGCTGGGGGTTATTCCCCTTTTGTATGACACAGTCAAATACCGCAATTATCATGCCACAGCTCGGCATAATTTTGTGGCGGTATCCGAGGCAGTTTAAAAAAAAAGAAAAAAAATGCAAAAGTAGCAAGGCCATTGATATCATTGCACGCCGCCATTTACCTCAGGGCCCTTGGAGATGAAGCAGGTCAGATACCCATCGGGAATGACGACAGTCCAAGGAACATTCCAACGGAGTCTTCAGGCTGGTTGGGTATCGAAATCTGTTGTATTCTCGAGGCCAGCAAAGGGCCTGGAGAGAGAAAATCATTGCAAAAAAAGGAACGATAAGAGCCCGTCAATTGGAACCGCTGCCAAGTAGCTCATATGACCATATTTTAAAGCACCTGCTCTCAGGGTGCCGCTTTTCCCTGGCTGGGATGTTGTCAGTCTTTTGACTAAGTGAGAAGGGAATAAAGACAAATGTCCAAGACGAGGTCAATAACAAAAAGACGGAATTGCCCGCTGCTCGTCAGAATTGGCATTGTGTACCCCCGAAGGTCATTAAAGAGACTGGGTGGCCGTTTAACGACGGATTAATATGGAAGAAGCGTCTGAGGCGAGGCTGAGGTGATGCATGCATACATATACGGCTATACAGACCCAAAGACCAACCGGCGCACGGGAACAGGCGATGGGAACAGGCGATGTATTCGCAGGTCGATTCAAACGCCGTTCAACCAAACCTCATGGTGACGGGAAGCCTTCCAATGGCCGGACTCACCGTGATTGGCTTTGAAACATCAAATTCCAACTTTTTCTGAGCCGAAAAGGCCAACAGGAGTGGCTCATCATAGAATGTTTCATGCAGTTATCCGAAATTGTAGTGTATGCACGCTCAAATACACATACATACTCCATACATATGTAGATGGGCAACCAGCTCGTATCATGTAATACGGTGACGTTAGGAGCCAAAAAAGCAGTGAGAGTGATCATATTATCTTCAGCAGAAGTCACACTCACGGTGTTTGAAGGGTAGAAATGGTTGTAGAGATATTGTCTGCCTAAGGCAAGCAAGGATCATCAACATGTAGTTAACTACATAGTTTTCCTGCTTCCAAATCCTCTCTTTTGCACCTCCTGGCACCTCCTGAGGTCTGTCAGTGACATGGCGTGGGATTCAGGTGCGGATTGTCCTGGTGAAGATGTCGCGGTTCGACGCTCTTTTCAGCATCTTCTCCATCGCAATCCCGAGGCAGACTAATTACATAGTCAGTTCGTTACCCAAAACCACGAGAAATATGTTGTTCAACTCACCCCATTCAGTGCAGTGCACCCAGGTCCCATCCCCAAAGTCTCAATTCCGTCCTACTCCCTCGGAAGATCACCCAAGGCAATAGACACAGAAAATGAGCCTTCCGGGTAGCTATCCATAGCCCAGGGTGTGTTGAATGATCATCTACGCCCGGTGTCTGTTTCCGCTAAAAATGTGTTTCGAAAACTAGCAACTTTATATCGATAGGGCCCAAATGGGACCTCACTACTTATCACCGTCCGTGGTGAGCTCTGTGTTTCCCATCATTACTTCTCGTCGGGTTCGAAGAAAACCGGTTCCTCCATTCGTGAACAAAGAATACACATTGATCGACACCTAAGCCCTCCGCCTGTCACAAGTCCGAGAGCCAAGGTATATCACTCGAATGCCAGTCGGTGCCCACGCGTCATTATGCTGTCTCTAAACAAAGTCCGGTGCCACGAGGGCGACACCTGACATAGCGAAGGGCAAATCCCGAGGAGCTATTTTTGCCAGATTGGCCTGGATCCATCGGAAAGCGACGAGTCTCCCAAACAAGAGGTATGTGACTATATCCTCTTGTTGATCGCCTGGAAGGGCACTTGAGCGGGTCTGTGCAGTGTGCCTGATAGGGGCCGGTGTCACCCATGAATCCGACGTCAGTCAATGCCCGAAAATAAACACATACTTCCACGCCAAACCGTTGACTGTTCATTATTCCACCACTTTGCGGTACTTTCTCCTGGAGGGGCATTTTGGTCGTATCCATGAGGATCCGTCACCGGAGCCATATCAGATCACACTGTGTACTTTGCAATGCCCGTCCCGAACCGCGGACTGCGCGTCGATAAGGACTCCGTACGCTACCCTGCCATCAGGACCAATACTCCATCGTCCGCGACCCCTGTGCATTACCTCCTTTTGGCTTCCTCTCTCTCTCTCTCTTTCTCTCTTTCTTTCCCCCCTTTTTATTTTTTTTTCTTTCCTTCTATCCCCCATCTCCCAAATTTCGTGTGACGATTGCCAATATACGGGAATATCTCTCGATCCCGATCTTAATTCCGATGGTTAGAAGAATATAAGGCATCCGCGTAATTCTCCGTTGCGGTTTTCGTGGGCTGCGTTCCCTTTTTCGGTACCGATCCTCGCTGCAATTTTCAAGCAGCTTTCCCTATTTTTCCCCTGCGCAGTTTATTTCGGTGCTCCCTCTCAAAGAAAATTTCCACTGATCTGCGAAACTGCGGGAGAGCCATGCAATCATCAACTTTCTCCGAAGGACCCTAGGATCAGTGCCTGATTTCAGCTCGTTGCTCTCTCTCTCCTTCGTCAGCCACACGACCCCTCTCTCGTTCCGTGCTCCGACGGACTCCTCATCTTCTCCCATTATATTGTGCTTCTACGGGGTGCATTCATCTGCACCCAAGAGCCTTGAATTGTGTGAGTTCCATAAATGTTGGTAACCAGAGAGCTGGGGGATAGTTGTACACCTTCAGAGCTGACAGAATTTATTAATGTGTATTTGTTATGGAGTACTCCATAGAATGTTGAACTAAATTGGTAAAAAAGACATGAATAAAAGTCAAAGGAACACCCGCCAAGATCACTAACGCCCCTCACCATCCCTCTGGAAATATGAAACTGGCGTCCGCGCCATGAGTGGAGGGAATCGAACGTAAGATGAAGAAATTAAAATTTTTTACTGAGGGATAAATTAGTAGAACCATGCAGGTACTCTGTGATAAGATAGGTGACATGAAGAATACCCATAGCAAGATTCAACTGCCCAAAAGGAGCAATTAGGTTTTTTAGCTGAAAAAGTCGGGAGGCAAAGACGCCAGGGCCACAATGGCTCCCACTCCCCCAACAAACACGCCGACCGCCGCGGTCGCCGCGTATCGAGCAATACTCTTCATCCGCGCAGGTCGTTCATTGTCAACTTTTGTTCGTTTGCTCGGCTGATGAGTGTCAACAGGGGCAGGATCAACTTGTTCCTTTCTTGCTTCCGTAGAACCCGCTTCATTACGTGGGGAGTCAAACTCTGTTTTTTTGGGAGCAGTGTCTCGTGGTTGTTGATAGGGCAGCGCTTCACCGTGAGAGAATGAATCGGTGCCTTGCTTGATCGATATGTCTGCTTCCTCAAATTTCCTTTTTAGGATCTTTCCTGTCGCTGCCCGAGCGGTTTGGCCCGGAATATTCTCTGCTTTAGTGTTGGAGTGGCTGGATTCCGCAGTATTTCCGGTGTCGAAATGATTCGCGTCTTCTTTACACTGACACGATGTTCCCCATGGCGGGTTATCGTAGTCGGCGCCCGGAGGATCTAAAAGCGCTGAAGGCCTGCCGAGATCGAATTCGAATTGGGGAAGGAGGGGGGCTGCTTTAGACGAGTAAGGCCCTTGCCAAAAATCCATGTAGTCGGGCCGGGGCTCTCTGCGAATAGCATATGTCTCCGCCGGCATTTCCCCTGGAGTACTGCCTGCAAACGGACCCTCGGTATAAGAGGGTTTCGGCAAGTCAAGGGGTCGCGATGCAGAGGGCCAAGAAGCCCAGCCGTTTAAGCCTGAGTCCACGGTTCTGAGAAGCGACGTGTGGCTGGAGTCTGTGAACGCTCGCTTTTCCGACCTTCCGCGAGTGTCTTTCTTTGTGGGTACTTGCAGAGACGGATAGGATGTGGTACTCTCCTGGTGGGATGGCTCTCTGGGGAATGCTCTTGGCCATTGTGGCAATTGACTCATGCTCGGGGACGGACACAGCGGTTCATTCTCCTCTGTTGACTGAGGCATCGGCTGCGCATGATTGGGCACAACAACAACTGACTCATCGCGTTGCATTGACTCGGGGGTAGAGGGGAGGACAGCTTCACCAAGGCGCGCAATGACGGTCGCATTTTGGGTTACAACACGGTCATCTGCATCTGGAATCTGAGGGTTACCGATAACCTCGAGTTCATCAGCTTCGTCCCCAAATTCATCCTCGGAATAGATAGACTCGACGCTGGAATCCTCTAACACGTCGGACAAGAGGTCTTCAGCAATGACGGTGTAACCATCCTTTGGCGCATCCTCTGCCGGACCAGTGTTGTTCTTGCTGACCGGGATGGCAACTTCGATGTCGTTCTCTTGGACAAATAGGCCAGAGGCGTCTGATCTTGCATATATATCTGATGAGGGTAGATTTTCCTTGGGGCATTTTTCGGCACTATGATCGATAGGGGACGTTAGTGGAGAGTCATCCTCGTCCTCATCATCACCGTCGTCATCTCCCTCCTCTTTTGAGGATAAAGGAGGCGAATGCACATTTGACACAGCATCTGGGCCGGGAGCTATTTGATGCTCGGGTTCCGGATCGCATCCTAGGTCTCTTTCAACGTCAATCTTGCCATCTTCTGGGTCGTAGTCGTCATCGGGCACAACAAATGTGTTTGTCGGTCGAGGAACAGATTTCTTCGCTATTGCTCTTTGATAATACCCGAGTTAGTAGAGCTCTGCGGGGCATAGTTTCATTGAAAGAAGAAAAATAAAATAAAATAAAAATAAAATAAAATAAAAATAAAATAAAATTCTCACTCATCACTGTCTCCTTTCGCCCAAGAGAGCCCGAGGCGTACTCGGAGGGGTTCAAATGCCTCTGGATGGCGTTTGACGTTAGACCCAAGGAGAATTCAACCTCTGATTATCTATGGACGTACCTGTGCCTCGAGTAACTCTGGCTCCAAAAGTTATAATGTCACCATCCTCCAGTAGAGCTCTTTTGCCACTCGAAAGTTTGTGATCATTCACCCATGTTCCATGCATTGACTTGGTGTCTATCAGGTACGCTTCCTGAAAACATAGAAAGAAGAAGAGTATCAGCTACAGCCATCGAGAGATGGGTTGGGAGACGGTAAGGGTACGGTACCTCCCGCCTTGCGATGATAGTGAACTCTGCATGGTTGCGAGAGAGCACGGGGTTGTCGAACCATAGGTTGTTGGCGTAAGGAACGAGGTTCTTCGCTTGAACTTTTGAAGAACGGCCAAGGACAATCCGATGGGTGTTAGAGTCCAAAGAGACGACTCGATCGGAGATTGGGTTGTGGCCACCCAGGCAGTGAACGGTCAGGGTTACTGCCGACGAAGTTGCATCAGCACATCAACACATTGTAAAGTATCCCAAGAAGTCAAAAACTGGAGCATCAACAGAGCGGCGAAGCCTGCATACATTGATTGCTCCCCATGGCTCGCTCTGCAGAAGATCTAGACGGCAAAAATCGGCAAGCAGCTACCGCGAGGCGAGGATGCGGGGTCGGTGGACTGAGAGTAGATGGGGAGGGGGAACTATTAAAATGAAGGCAGATCGATGACCAGTTAGCTGGGGAGTGGAGTGTTAAAAACGAGATGATGAAGGGGGAAAAGAGCTGAGCGTACTGATAACCCCGCTAGCAACCGGAGAGACCTCCACGTGTACGTGTGTACTTGATTCGAGGAGGGTCCGGGGCAGCGTTTGTGGACGGAGAGTGGTAATAGAGCAAGTTGATAGTGTGGAGAGCAGCAGGTCGTTCAATCTCTGACGATGGAGAGAAGAGGGAGAGAAGAAGAAGAAGAAGAAAAAAAAAAGGGAGAGAGAGAGAGAGAGAAAAGAGAGAAGATGGGAGAAGGGAGATGAGAGTCTGTGCTGATGGGACGTCGTTTGGGCGAGGTGGAGGTGGGGTACAAGGCCAGTACAAGTTAAACACCCAAAGCAGAGTTTACCCAGCCAGCTACGGCTGCCTAAAGCAGTGGTTATCTAATGGCTCGCTGCTCGACCGACTGCCTAACGTTATATGCCGTGCTCTCCTGTACATAGCTACATAACTAGGTAATCAAAGCGGCTGAGCAGACAGCGCAAGGGCGCGGGCATCGTGCTGCTCCCCCCAGGCAGCTTTTCTCCTTTCCTCCCCAAGTTTACATCATTGTGTCCACGCACTTGGCGGAGCTTGCCGGCTCAGGCTGGCAGAATAGGCTTGCTTCAGGATGACAGGCGGAAACAGAGACGAACGATGGACAGATCCAGCTTCAGGATCCATGGTGCCGTGGAGCATCTCACTCTCGCACCCATGTCTGACGGTTCACTCGTCTCCGGCGTGTGTGTGTAGTACGGCGGGCGTAGACACATCGTCGAGACCGGCCCGGCCTCAAGAGCTTTTCTATGGTCCGCACAAGTCCACCGGTAGAAATCTGAAAAGTTACCCAGACCGGGGTCTTCAACTCTTTTCGAATTTTCTCAAAAAAACGTTCTCTCCCCGTCGTTTCACCCCCTTTTTCTCCCCCAAGCTGGGTGGTGATTCACAATGACATCAGCCAGCGGCTTATCAGCTCGAAGCTGAAACCTTATCGTACCCCACGCGCTAGACCTAACTAGACCAAGTGGACCCACTGGCTACTCTCAAATGGCTTAGCGTCATTTGGGGCGGCATCGGACAATGAATTCCTCCGGGCACCTTCGAGGCAAACCTTCCACTTCCTTTGAAAGTCCAAGGGCTGGCCCAACAGGAGTCAGAGAACCGCCCCATGCTTCCCGAGCCCATCCATCCCCGAGCCTGTCTCTCCGCTTGCGGCCGACGAACTCAATCCTCACATGCCATGACCACACCTTCCACCTTCCCCCTTCCGCATTCCCCCTCTGCACCGTGCACAACCACGCATTCTCCGTTAGAGCGGTGGTTGTGTTCGCGCCCCGTCCCTTTAAGAGACTTGCAACCTGTCTAGGTGGTTCCAGGATGGATGGGCAGGATGATCCACTCCTCAGCAGAGGCCACTGTTAAATCGACGTTTTATCTTTTCATATGTTATTCCGGAAAAGATAACTAATCCCTAGAATTTTTCGAACCCTGAGTTCCAAAAGTGTCAAGGACTTGAAGCACAGGGCGCATTAAGCTAAACATGACGAAACCCAAAGAGATCACCAGACGCCTTGTTAAGAGGGTCGCCAACAGTACCCAATAGCTGATACCGCTGAATTTGACTAAACACGTCACTCATTGATACTGCCGTACGGCTGAGCGTCGCTGGAGGAGTAGCTGGGATCCGGCTCGCACATGTAGTCCTCAATGCTCCGTGCATCTGAAATAGTATTACTACCTTCCAACATGGCCGGTCGGCGAGGCTAATGTGGATAGACGGGGATCTGCCCTTGATTTGGAGCAGGACACATATATCACTGTTGACACAGGAGGCTCCAACTCGCATGTGCGGAGTCACTTTGAAATAGAATTGTCAAATGGAAATTCAACATACAGGGGGTTCACCGTAAACCAGACATCACGATGATCTGATCAACATATATGAGATGGACACAAAGGACTATATCTTGGTGGACTCTTCTGGCATGTTATTCTCTCCTGATCAAATCTTTCTGGGTTGAAGACATTGTAGCATCTGTGACGTGAGTTTTTGAATATATCTGGATCCATGCTTGGTACCTGTGTATTCATTACTGTGCTAATCAAGACCAGTACCAAAAATTCTCTTTAATTCCGATTAATCCAGAGTCAAGAGCCAGACCATAACGCCTCCATTCAACATAGAAAAAGTTATATACCTGGATATACCTAATGTACATGCGGACGTGAAGTAACTGAACCTATGGTCTTTTCAGAGTGCCGCAATGATCAAGTATACCAATGTAAACCCCAGCTTTCAATGAAGCCAACAGTCCACCAGGTATCCTGTTGACAATGCATACACCGTCTTATGTAGCAATTCATAGGCTTGCTCGCTCGGCGGCCAGTTCCTTTTTGAATCGCATATTGTTAACAACAGATCGTATTAAATCGATTGAGAACTAAAATTTGCTCACCAAGGCCACGAGCCAACCCCACTCCAAACTTCCAGGGCCTGATCAACTGCCAGCCTCACCCCGACGAACAAGAAGTCCGCAATGGGCCCCCGGATCCCGTGGAAACTCATCATGGCACGAGCCACACCCGCCACGGCGCCCTGGGTGTAACTCATCAAGACATTGAGCGAGAACATCTGGCTGTCGGGACGCGGGGTGAGTTTGAGGAGGCTTTCGAGAGCGCGGCCGGGAACAAGGGAACTAGGGCGGCCGGTGAAGTACTGCTCCACCTTTTCGCCAACGGTCATGCTGGTGGATCAGACGTTGTTAGCAGCGCAATTGATAAAGTAGTAGTTAATGTGAGTTCAGGGGATATATAAAGGGAACCCATACGCGGCAACGCCCAGGAGCCCGGCTCCAATGCCGTACATGCACATTCCCATGCAGGTGACATTCGGCTCTGGCTCACGCCGGCTGGTTGGACGCCGAGAGGTCGACATGTTTAGGAGTATTTGGGGAGCTGAATCTGTAATGCTAGCAGTCAATCGAACAGAGTAAACCTATCAAGATGCTGCAACAGCCGTTCAATGTGTCGCTGCGAGACAGAACTGAGTATCGAGCAGCAATTGGTACACGCTCTGTAAAGTATGAGCTCTCCATCTGTTCGGTCGTGGCGACGAATGACGTCAAGCTTTCCCTGCGGATATCCTATCGAGCGGGGTGTTAGTTAATTGTGGGAGACCCGGCAGGAGACCTGAAAAATCAAGATTTCTGACACGGGCTTATTTTGATGTCTGTTGACCAGTGCCGAGGGCGATACATGGAAGACAAGGTGTTGATGTTTGCTGTGTTTGGTCTTGGGGGATTTTCCTTGACTTATGATGAGGTTATTTCTCACGATAACATTTGCAGCATTGCCGCACCTATGGACATTGGTTGGCCTACCAATTAAGGCAATGCAACCGACTTCATGCTGCAGTTCTGGAGTCAATGCCCGCTCCAGATTTCAAGAAGAATGCTGCCCCTTCCGCGGCGATACGAATGTGCATATTTGGTACTCCCCAAGGTAGACCGTATAGATGACTGGTGTAGGTGTTCGGTATTTACCCGGCAGGGAACGCGTCCACTCTAACCCTTAAAGCCACGGAGAGAAGAGTCGTTCGATTAAAATTCATTTTATACACGGGCAGTCCTTAAATATTCCTTCCCACCACAATCCGAGCCGTATCCCCCTGTTTAGTTTGTTCTTTTGGAACAAGAACGCCCCGGCAAGGGAAAAAAAAATGGATCTTTTAAGAAATTGAAAGAACAGCAAAAGGAAAAGAATGTAGCAAGGTAAAGTACAGCAATTCATAATACAAAATCTGAACAAGAGAAGTTGCGGGGAACATATCGTTGGGGCAACATTGCATGTACATCTGTGGGTACATACAGATAGATCACTAGGCAATATCATAAGGCCCACGCCCATGTCACAAGCAGATCGGAACAATAAAAGAAGCTCAGGATCAGAGGCAACAAGAAGCCAGGATAAAACAAAACATGGTTTATTAAAGTACAAAGTAGCGCGAGGCACCTCCGATCTGCTGAGAGTCTTGAATCTTGATATCACTGTATTCACACCATGGGCTTAGAAGACGCCGCCGAGACCCGGAGCACCGCCCATCTGGGCCAATCGGGCTGCCAGCTTGGGATATCGTTCCTGGACGTCGAGTTGCGCGCGGGTGGCTTCAGCGTAGGAGATGGCATTGACCACTTCTGCTTCGGTACGTGCTAATTCGGCTGCTCGCTCGAAATATTTAAGTGCCTGGGAGACTTTGCCTTGCTGGAGGAGCAGCTGGGCCAGAGTGGCAACAGCGATGTCGCATTCGGGATCAACTGGAATCAATTGTCAGCATCATATGTAAAATGGGTTAAATGATGTGTGGTGGAGTGTGCATACTGATCAATGCCTTCTGGCAGAGGTTTTCAGCTTCTTGAAAGTCATGCTTCCACTGGAAAAGAGCGAGGGCCTTATTGATGAGAGGAAGCACATTGATACCCCAAGGCTTGTGGCTCTTCTCTAGCTCAACTGCTCGATCGAACTTTTCGATGGCCTCCGAAAACTTCTGCTGATCGAGGAGCAATTCTCCGTAGTAGTTATAAACATCCGCAACGTCTTCAAAGTTCTTAAGGGTTCGTCGGAATGTTGCCATAGCAGAAGCGACAGAGCCCATCTTATACTGTGCCACACCAAGCTGAATATGTGAGTAGATAAAGTCCCGGTCCAAATCTATTGACTTTTGATAGTCCTTGGCGGCTTCGGCGAGTTCACCAAGGATGAAATGTAACTGGGCACGATGGTAGTAGATATCAGGGTCATCCTTGTTCTGTTGCAGGGCCAGGTCAAAGTTGTCCGCGGCGGCTTCCCGGTTGCCCATCTCCAGATGTAAACTGGCACGTTTGATGTAGCTCTGGACCAACGACGGGTCGAGTTCGATACTCTTGTTCAGGTCTTTCATAGCACTGTCAGCGTCACCGGCTAGGTACGTAAAAGTTGCACGCATGTTTAGCGCGAGAGCTTCAAAGTCCTCCAATGCACCCAATTCTAGGGCCTTCTCAAAAGCACGAGCAGCCTCTTCATAACCATCGCTGGTATGTTTGGCAATGCCCTGGAAGCCGTTTCGTAGCTGGCCCTTGCCGCTCTCTTCATCCAGCTCTGCCTCTTCACTCAAGCCTTCTGGAGTTGCCTTGGGTCGGAAGCTCTGGAGGTAGTTGGAAACAAAGGTAGCACTTGGAAGCTTTTTGCCTTTACCCTCCATGATAACTCGGGCCTTCTGTTCAGCAAGCTTTTTGAGCAATCTTTCAACGGCTTGTTTGCTTGACTCCTTGGCAAAACCGTCGATGATACAGCTAGCAGTGTAATCCAAGAGCGCATCTCCATACTTCTCAAGCTTCTCGTAGGCGTTTGCTCTTCTATTCATTGCTTTGACATATTCATCGTCCATCGCAATTGCCGCCGTCGTATCCTCCACTACTTTGTCCCATTCACTCAGCGCGTTATAGCAAGCAGCGCGGTTAGAATAGTAGACGGGGTCGGGCTTGCACAAAATAGCCTTTCCATAGAGTTCGATCGCTTTGTTGTAGTCTTTTGACCCGAAAGCTTTATTGCCTGCAGCCTTTAATTTCCCAGCGTAGAGGGCCAGGGTCTAGGAGTAGCTTGAATTAGAACAGCACTTCAGTGTAGTCCTTTACCCATACATACCTCTGCATCCAAGGCTTGAACGGTTGTCTCATCGACTTCTGGAAGCTCCTCCGATTCTTCTGTTGGTTTCGCCTCTACAAATCTCAAGTCAGTTCAATCAAGAAGTGGTACGATCATCTAAGAATTTGACAGAGCATACGCGATTCAGAAAGCTTTGCTGTCTCGGCCTTTTTCTCCTCCTCGGCCTTCTTCTTCTCTCGCCTCCGTTCCTTCTTGCTCTTCCGCTTTTCTGTGGGCTGGATAGCGGCCTGCACTCGTCCGGAGTCGGACAAATAATACACAACTCCAGCGCTCGTTACAACGACGGCAACACCGGCAATCGTATAGACGAGGGCTTTGTGTTCAGATGCCCACTTGGAGACGCGATCCCAAAGCGAAGAGGAAGATGATGAGACGGGTGTGGTGACGATGGTAGTTTCCGCGGCTGGAACCGGGACGACTGTGGGCTGGGAAGGCTTAGCGGAAGACATGATGTGAGCCTTAGAGATGAAATCCGGATTGGGAGGAGCTCAATTGGAAGCCAGAGGGCGGCCGTGGGTTGCGATGAGGGTGCCAATGAAGGATGGATAGAAGGAAGGTAAGACAAAAACAAAAAGAGGATTGTGAATTAACTCCAGCAACGGATCAGAATTATATAACGCATAAAGGGTAACGCAAACACGCCAATTGGGGGCCTCTTTGAAAGCAAGGGGAGATGACAGAAGCACGGAAACCACTCCTTGGTCTTGAAGGATATGAGGGATAGTTGATATGTTAACACAGAGCTTCTTGTTCCTTGAGAATTCCCGGAACAACGAAAAAATTGCTGCGATGCTGCGCGTGATTATGTAACCCACCTACGTAGTTGGTTCACCACGCTCGCGACTCCAATTTGCCGACCACAAAACGTCTTGCCACTCAGTTAAACAACACAGAGCTGTGTTGTTATCTTGTCTTTTCAAGGCATAGGTTTGGAGATGTCCTTTCTGTGGAATTTTCAGTGGGAGCTTAAATAAGTCATCCTTTGCGTTAAAGAAAACGCTGAATAAGTAGCCATCGAATACCGAAACAAAAGCCCAAAGACATACCACCAACAGCGACTCAGGGCCTCGCAGAGCAAGCAGAAAAGTTTCTGTCATCTCAGGTCAGCCATGCCAAGCCAGAATTCAGCATGTGGGATTTAGACCGGGCAGGGTCCAATCCAAGCCTAGTGCTCTTTGCAGAACAAATACATCTAACGAACGGTCTTGTGGGCAAGAAAAGCAGCATACAAGATTTCCGGAGTGGGCGCATGCTAAACTGAAGTCAAACAGGCCTTCTCCGTACTAACTTGGGTGGTAGATTAACTAGGAAGCGGTAAGAAAGGCGATGCACCAAATCCTCAATTCGATTCGCGATAATTAATAATTGTGGCAGTTAATACAAGATTCCGTCCAGAGTACTTTGCCTAGAGCCTCTGTTCGAAGTTTCTGTTTTCGATATGGCGGATAATGACCCTCCAGTCGGCTTTCACCTTATCTCTACCCTTTGCTATGACCCTGCTCTCGCAACTCTGCGCTCGTCCAACAATTCTGCCTACTACCTGCTCCCTTACCACTATGACCGCTTACTATCCGCTGCAACCGACTTTCAGTGGACAAAAGCAGTGTCCCGCCTGCGAGAGTGCGGGCACGGGGGCCTCTTGAAGCTCTTCGACCAGAAGATCCCTTCGCAATCGCAGCGGTGGCGGATGCGGATCCTGCTTGACCAGGAAGGTGATATTAAAGCCGAATTCACACCACTGACAGCACCTCTGCCAGGCGCTCTCTTTCTGCCCACCCTCGATGGACCATCTCATCCATTCTCGTCCGCACCTTCATATCAGTCCTGGGTTCTCAGGCTAGACTCACAGCCCACACAACCCTCCCTTTTCACACGACACAAGACTACCCAGCGTGAATTGTACGACGCCGCACGGAAGCGGGCAGGAATCAAGTCGCCCCAGCAGACAGTTGAGGTACTACTATACAGTCCATCGGGAGAAGTGATGGAAGGGAGTATTACGACTCCGTACTTCAGGCGGAGCCGGATCCACTCTGGCCGCCATGGGCACGGACAGGAACTGGAAGAGGTGTGGGTTACGCCGCCGTTGAGCAGTGGAGGAAACGCGGGTACAACGCGTCGGTATGCTTTGGAAGAAGGACTATGTGTTGAAGAAGTTGTTGGGGTCGATGATCTGGTCGATGGCGAAGAGGTTTGGTTAAGCAATGGCGTGCGGGGCTTCATCAGAGCCGTTCTCGAGCTTGGATGATCCAGCTACACATACGGAGTACACAGTGCTTACATATATTTAACCATGGAGGACTATGGATACATACATACATCTGCATTGGAGCACACACGTGTATAAATCAAGGCCCCTTTCTTGTATGCTTTCACCTTATAGATACAGCTGGCCAAGGTATTGAACATGTGGAAATTGTACGCAGCACGGACTACTGTACATATACATGCTTCCTCTCGACCGTCGCTTCGACCAACAACTGCATGCAACGCCCAGCCTAGCCCAGCCGAGCCCCCCGTGGCGGGTGGGGCCCCGGGGTGGCTTCTTTCCCGAAACAGACTAGCGGGCCGCGATCTCATCCAACCAGGACATCCAAAGTCGTCAGCGAGGCTTCAAAACTTGTTATTCAGCGGCCGGAGTTACTTTTCATCCGCCCACGCTGCGGTCTAGTCCAGATTTGGCCTAGTCCCTACACCGATTCTGGAAGCTCAATTGGACAGCCAAAAAGCAAGAAAAAAGTGAGCCAGCAGGGAATACACCGACAAGCACGCACCAACTCGCACTCCTCGCCCCCAATTGATCAACTGCCATCCTGTCCATCGTTCGCCTGCTCGACCCTCCGCCTCGTCGAACAATCTCTTTCTCTCTTTCCCTCTGTGGGGAGAATGTTGATGGCTTGAAACGATGAAGTTCTTCGAGAACACTTTCAATTACGACTACAGCTTCCCCGCCGTCTCCCTCGCCTTCTTCCTTCGCTACCCCAATCCCTACTCTCGTCATGTTCTCACCTCCGATGTCATTGACCGCTATGTCGACCCCGAGACCCAGCGGCTGCACACCACTCGACTGCACCTGAAGCGGTCGAAGATCCCCTCGGCGATGCTCAAGTTGCTGCCCAAGGGCATTGGCGGCGCCGAAAATTCTGGACAGAGCTTTATCCTGGAGACCAGCGTTGTGGATGTGAAGGAGGGTTGGATGAAAACTGAATCTCGAAACATGGAGTGGACCGGCATCTTGAGCGTGGTGGAGAAACAGGTCTATCGGCGTTGTCTTCGATCGGATGATTCTAGCCCTGGCACGCCAGCGTTTTCGTCGGCTCTCAGCATCGACGACAGACGGGACGAGTGGACTACCGTCAAAACGACGGTCACTTTCCGATCTCGACTCGGCCAATCGATGCTCAACCGCTCCACCAAGGCCGATTCAGCGTCTGACTCCGACGAGGACTCTCACAAGAAAGGGTTTCTTGCCGCATGGTCCACGGCCGGCCTCCAGCGAACCATCGAGCTTATCGGTGTGAAGCGAACCCGAGATGCGGTTCACAAAAGCAAGCAGGGTATGAACATTGTGCTGGAGAGGCTACGCCATGGTGGAATCGTAGCTGTTCTCGAAGGCATGCGCCAGGATCGCGAGGCCGCCACTCTTGGCCATCACCATGAAGGTCCATGGAAGCGAGTTTGGCTTCACGGCACTAGCGGTGGCGACCTCAACGAAAAGCATTCTTTCCCGCACGTTGAGGTCGATCATGCCGAGGACGACGGGTGAACGAATGCGGGGCCTTCCGAGAGGCATGCGAACCGCTTCTTAACTGATCACGTCTTTTTTTGATGTAGCGCGGCGTTTTTGGGTTTTGGGGTTTGGCGACGGAAACTCTCCTATTTCGTTGAAATCTTTCTTCATTCTACATCTCCTTTCTTCCACTGTCTTATATATTTCTGCTTTTTCTGGGGTTAACTACCTGTTCCCCTATTCTACTTTTCAGCTACTAAGCACAGAGCTTCTCGTTGCAGGCGGCATTGTCGGAAATGGATGATTGGGCAATTCGCATGGACAAAACATAGCGGCATGTATGGGAAAATGGCAGAATACCTACCATACGTATGTACAGTAAATGCTGTTTGATATGTGATATGGCATGGATTAAAAAATAATTAAAATATTGAAAGTCTTGAGGATATCAGTGAGCTTTTAGAAAAGAGAAGCAAACCACAGAGTATTGGGACGTGCAGTTTGATTGCCTTTCTTCCTTAAAAAGCCTTGCTTCATGTGACTGAGTGGAAGCAGCCCTCTATCTATTCTGCTCCATCGCTTCAATTTCCCAGGGCATAAGGAGACAGATCCTTATTGATGCTACAGCAATTAGAGTGAGTTTGCCGCAATAAGGTCTGCTGAACATGTCATTCTGCACCAATGAAGCTGGCTGCTGGCATTGTGTAACTTAATGGCATCTCAGGGTTACATACCCATAATTTGGGCGAGAGCTTTCCTGTCTAAGTTCCTTCACGTCGGTGCTGTTCAATCATAAATTAGTTGAGAGCTTTTGTAGCTCTAGTTAAGATGATTGCACAGAACGTCAGTCAGTATAATTAACTTACGTTGGTTGTGGCAGTTTTGGTTTGAGAGAGAAACTCTGGTTGTTGGGCGGTGGAGAAAAAGCATGTTGGTTCCAACAAAACAAACGCCAGTGGAAATCGCCGTCAGGAGAATCACGTTCTTGAACTCTCCCATTCCCCTAAGACCAAATGCACAGCAGATTGCTGGCAGCATCTACAATCATCTAAAACTCAGACAAGCTGGTATGTGAGTGCATCTCTTTGCTTCAGAGTTCCCCAAGAGCAAAATGAAAATTGTGGGGTTTTTTCAAATCTCCGCCATTGCGCCATCCCACTTTTGACCCGTTACGGAGCTCACCACCCTGCAACTCCACCTCCAAACGATTGGCCAAGGGCAAAAAAAGAGGCATTTATTGATGACTTTTGGATAGCTGCACACCATACATCCTCCATCAATGGGCATCAGGTCATCCTTCTTGAGAAAGCGATTACAGCAACTCTGAATCGGCGCTGCCAACCCCGCTAGCCTACGGCTGTCATGGCTGCGGCCTTCGACGATGAAGACCTCTCCATATCTCTCCCGTCCTTTGACCGAGACGGGAAAGATGATCGAACTCCCCATAGCCGTCCCTCCATGCCACCACCCTCGAGACCCTTCACGGTCCCTCCTGAACAGTCACCTGCGACGGCCCGAGACATGCAGCGCTTGGAGCAGTACAAGACCGTGCGGATACTCGGCGAGGGGTCCTTTGGAAAAGTTAAATTGGCGATTCACCAAGCGACCGGCAGGGAGGTAGCCTTGAAGATAATTTCAAGGCGGAAACTCTTATCAAGAGATATGGTCGGACGAGTAGAACGCGAGATTCAGTACCTGCAGCTCCTTAGACACCCGCACATTATTAAATTGTATGCTTCGCTGCGTGCTTGGAAAAAAAACAAAAAAAGGTTTTGGGGATCCATTTACTGACTGTTCGATTTGCAGATACACCGTCATCACTACGAAGACCGACATAGTCATGGTACTGGAGTACGCCGAACGGGAGTTATTTGATTACCTTGTAAGTCGCGGGAAATGCAACGATGACGAAGCACGTACATTCTTCCAGCAGATCATTTGCGCAGTGGAGTATTGCCACCGTCATAAGATCGTGCATCGAGACCTCAAACCGGAGAATCTGCTGATGGATAGAGAGAAAAATGTCAAGATTGCTGATTTCGGATTGAGCAATATCATGACGGATGGGAATTTCCTAAGGACCAGCTGTGGCAGTCCTAATTATGCAGCGCCCGAAGTTATCTCCGGCAAACTCTATGCGGGCCCTGAGGTCGACGTCTGGAGCTGTGGTGTGATCTTATACGTGCTTCTGGTAGGAAAGCTTCCCTTTGACGATGAATACATCCCCAACCTATTCCGGAAGATTTCTGCCGGCAATTTTTACATGCCATCATACATTTCCACCGGTGCCGCCAATTTGATCAGGCGGATGCTGCAGGTTCATCCTGTTCACCGGATCACTATTCCGGAAATTCGCCGGGACTCTTGGTTCAAGAAGGACCTTCCACAATATCTACAGCATCCTGCAGAGGAGTTTGTCGCAACTGGAGCTGATCCGAATAAGGCCATTGACCTCCGTTCGATTGCACCTGGGAAGCCAGCTGCGGTTCGAGAGCGGATACGGGAAAATGCGGTATCAAAATTAGAGAGGAGAATGGGGTATGGTAAAGAGGATATTCAAGAAGCCTTACGAAAACCTGAACCTAGTGCTATCAAGGATGCGTTCTTTATCGTGGTGGAGAATGAGATGATGCAGACAAACTGTGAGTTTGATGTTTTCTATATTTCAGCCTCTCGCATGTTACATGGCGGGCGTAACTTGAATTGGCGTTGAGACCATGGAACTGACAAGCTTAGCCCCAACGGAGCTGGATGGCTGCCCTTCATCCCCTCAGCCTAGAGAAGGCCAAGATGCCTCCTCCCAAGGCCCTGGCACCGCGGCCAGACCTGGATTTTCCACTCCTCGCGACACACCTATTACGCCCCTTACGCCCTACCGCGTCACCCCGATTAACACCCCGGAATCTCGTGTGAGCCATGTGAGAATTCTCCCCACCAGTCTTCCATACGTTCACGACCAAATCATGGATCAACGAACCAAGGATATGACTGCTCGTGCTGCTAGTCCGCCACAGGATTATTCTCAGCACATTGAGGTAGCCGACCTTTCAGGGACTCCTAGAGAGCGCTCGCCCGAAGAACAAGCTGCAACTGCTAGGGCGCTCAAGCCCCACTCACGAAGCGTGGTCGACCTGGAAAAACTTCAGTATGAACCTCCTGAGATGTTAACACAGGTCCCCAGTCAACCCAAGCGCTCTCGCAAATGGCAATTCGGTATTAGATCGCGCAATTTGCCGTATGAGGCGATGCTATGTCTCTATAAAGCGATCCAGGCTGAAGGGGGTGTCTGGGAAATACAACCAGCAGAGCCAGGTAAGTTCATTTTGCATGTTTCACTTTCATGGGTTTCCATGTTCCTCGCTTATCTGATGCTATAGACAATCATGACGACGACCGAGTTCCGGAGATGACTTCTGAAATCCCTGGGCCGTTGCAGCGTAAATATCGGGACGTCCCATCCGAATATTATATTCCAAAAGATTTGTGGTTCATTCGTGCTCGTCTTTTGAAGCAAGGCGTGTTGGCTCCTGGCCCCGCAAGCAGTGCCCACAGCAGCAGGAGTGATTTAGAAGAATTGCGCCGGCGCGTAAGCCTCAAGGGTGGAGTGCTACATCAGGAGGACAGATCTGTTTCCGGGAGTGCGGGGTTTGGAGCTGGGTTGTCAGCAGCTTCTTCTTTATCATCCCATTCGGCGACCTTGAGTTACGGCGTTTGGGTGTTTATTGATATTCAGCTCTACCAACTTGAACGGGACAATTACATGGTCGACTTCAAGTGTGACGGCTATCAAAATGTCGTGCGCATTGAGGGTGATGGCAGTGCAACTGAATGGCGGCCCATCAGCAAGCGGTTCCGGAATAAAGAAAAGGAAATTACGAGTCCATATCCATTCTTAGATGTTGCATCGGATTTGGTGGCGCAATTAGCGGCAGCGACTTAGATCGTCCCCTTTTTGCAACTTTCTGTTTCCTCATCCAGCTGGCCTTTCTTTTTGGGGTGGGGTACGGCGTCGCTCAGCCAGAAAAAGGTTTGCTTTTTGAGTGTCTGTTTTTGTTGGTACAATGGCATTATGATGAATGAGCATCATGATACTGATGACTGTTGGGCCTCGTGGACTAACATGCTTTAAATTGGGATATAAGGGCATTCGTCTTTGTTTTACATTCAACGTCATTCTTGGCTACCTGTATAACACAACGGAGTATATGTTGGTTTCTTCAAACTGTCCCGAGCCGTCAAACCTAATAATGGTCGTCATTTCCACGGCCATATATCGGTGCGAGGACACCATCAAATTAGGGTTACGGGCAATCAATAAGCTGCGTGTTAAGATTTTTCCCACATGGCTTTTCCTCCACTTGACAAGGAGCCTCCAACGGTCCAAAGCATCTCGTGCATTGGTTTTTCACTAGATATTCCACTTCGGGGACCTTGTTGCAACTCGACAAATCAGGGTTATGACAACCACTGGTCCTCTTCTATATGCTTCTAAAGGACAAATCTACTCCGTACGCTCTGATGAATAAAGCCACGTGGAAAAGTTTAACAGAGGTCGCCGAAAAAGTTTAGTGAGTCGGCCAGCATTTTTGGATTGTGAGCAATGACGTATGGGAGCCAGGTTGCCCATATCGTCATGACTGGTCCGCGAGGTCCGGAGTTCGCGCGGACCGGGATAAAAGCTCTGCACTCTCCTATTCCCTGATTTCTGGTACAGCTCGTCCGACGAGTTCTTTTTACAAGTTGATGCAATTCCATTGTCGGAATTTGAACGATTCGCTTTATCTCAGTGCATTTCGGATACTGCGTACAAAAACCGATCACTCTAATTCTAGGACGATTTCATCACAGTCGATACTGTACTTGGCTATAGTGAGCTACTCGCTATTAATACCGCCAACATGGTCCCAATGAAGCCATTGAATTTGTTCCTCAGGGCGTTGCAGGTATGCACTTATCCAAATTGACCGTGATTACATTCGTCGTAGCTATGTATGGGTGTTTTGCTGATGTACGTGATTCTATTTGATCTAGGTTGCATTCGCAACCATTGTGATGGGCCTGATCGGTGATATGTTGAATGACTACGATGACCACAGTCAGTCGACAGTGAACTATGTTATGTTCTCAGTAGCTTTCTCATTGGCAACGCTATTCTATCTCATAGCTGCTAATGCCAGTGAGATGTTCATGATTCACCCAGTCATTTTGTTCCTTGTGGACTTGTTGAACACACTTTTCATCTTCTGCGCTGCTGTGGCGCTGCCATCGAAATTGCATGTGCCAGATTGCAGTAATGATGTATGTTCATGATTACCTTGGGGAAAAAGAAAAAAGGCGAGGAGTTTTGAAAAATACTGACGCCTTTCATTCCAGGATGAGCTCCGTGACAACTCTATCACGAAGAAGTCACGATCCCTGTCGAAGACTTGCCGCGAGGCCAAGGCATCAACTGCTTTCCTTTGGTTCTTGTGGTTTACCTTCCTCCTCACCACGATCTTCTCAGGAATGACTATGACTGGGGGATGGATGGGTATTAGACGCCGGGCGCATCGACGATCATCCCGAGTTGCGCCGCAGCCAACCATGTCTCAAGTCTGAACGAAAGTATTGCGGGCTATGGGTATATGGTTGGCAGTGACTGGCATGCTCGATCACTACCTTCTAGAACCAGTTGACTGCTTTAGAAGAGGGGAGATAACGCATAAGATGGAGTTGGGGCGGAAAGGTATCTCTTCGTATAAAGTTGGAGTTTTGATATGACTTTGGTTGATTGGATGTGGGTGAGTTGTACGAGAGTCATAGGAAGACTTTAGGGGAAAAAAAAAAAAAAAAAAAAAAAAAAAGGGAAAGGAAACTGAAAACATTTTAAGCATTTGTCATGATACTCCCCAGGACAGAGACGCAGGCTCTTATGTATTATTTGAGCTCTTCTTTTTTCCCCCATTCGCATACACTCTACTCCCCTTGGCATATTCGCTCGTTGTGGACTGGTTTCAGAGCTTGTGAATTTCGGGACTCATGTTGTACTAATATCTAATGATTTTGCGTCTCGATTTTCTTCGATTTGTGTGTAATCATAACCAATGCAGTACATATATGTATGTAGTTTCATGAAGTTAATTCCATTCATTCTTAAAAGGTTAATTGGATCTCAACATCAGCGATGTTGTGGGGTGTTGTTACCTTTCAATTTTGAGTGCACAGTTGAGAGCTGTAGGTCGAAGTCTTCTTAACTGGGAGCCTCCGTTCAAGGTTCAGGATGATATGTGGCTCTGGTGTTTGACGTGCGCCGTACCAAGCTCTTTCCGCTGTCACGAGTCATGTGGGGCCGGACGCTAAACACCATTGTCCAATGGCAGCCACGGAATGACGATACAGCGCGGCCACTGGTTGGAGCAAATGGATTACATCACAGCCACCCGCTGGGAAACTGCGCCATTGCCAAGGTCGGACATCCAAAACTAGTGTCTTGGCATATGACTGCTTCGAGCTTTCTCCGGCTCCTTTCACCTTCAACCTCAATGATATCTAGAAATTCGATCGGTTACTGTCTCATGACATGGGAAAAAGCAGGTCTAACCCCCTTGAAGAGGTCCATTCAACTCCTCGGGAGAAGAAGTAATACGAACCCACAGAGTGTTTGGTTCCGGGATACGGAGCGCCTGGTGACTAGCAGTTTAGGGACAACACAATCCACATTAGCGTTTGTGGTACCACGCGCTATTTCCCTGGCCCACCGGGAGCACAATCAAAGCTGAGCCGTCAATATGGTGCTTCACGCGACTGCCGAAATATCGTGCCCAGATTCTTTATTTTGGGACAGAAAGTCACCAGGCCTTATGGACTTCTGATTCCATAATCTCCCCTGCGCTGGGTTTGTTGGAGCTTTCCCAACGATAGTTCGGCTGCCGCTTTTGCTTAGTTATACCCTGCCTCCTCAGCAAAACAAAGTCTGCGTAGGCCTTTTTTTTCTCCCCCTTTGGTCTCGCAGAGTGGAAAATATGAAAGCGCATACCATCCTGCTGTGTTGCTTCGCGGCTGTTTGCGCCGCGGATCTCATCCACATCAGAGTCCGAACCAGCAAGGACAAAGAGGTCGGCCTTCTCGCGAATATGGATGAGTTGGAAAGAACACATCGTATGCCACCACTTTTCTCCGATGCACTGCACTCTTCCTGGGAACTCACCTTCGTTTCTAGGCTTTGCTGCCTCCGGTATCGGTGCGTCTGTGACCGACAAGCACGTTTACTGCCAGGCCTTCAGTGACCCTCACGGCCGCGATGAGCTGGGGGACGCCTTCTCTGCGGCCAACGACGCCACGTTCACTTCGTCAAAGGACGCCGAAGCAGTTCCTATCGGCTCATTCTACTGCTCGGACAGCCTGGACAAATTGGAGGCGCCGGGACAAAAGCCGTTATCGCTGAAGAAGTCGGACGGCAAAAAGACGGACAAGACGGTGAGAATACAGTTTCGGACGGGCTTCGACGACTTCACGCAGGGAGATGTCAAGCTAGGAGAGACTGTGCCACTTGGTATGCGAACCGTATCGGTCCTAGAACATCTGTTTCGGCTAGCGCTAACCAGACGCGTTGTAGGGAGACATTCCAAACTTGGCAACAGTGTGCTTGAAGCAATGGTGGTCTCGGCGACTGGCGACGTGAACTGGGCCAAAGTGCAGTGCCAGCTCTATGAGGATACAGAGGGCAAAGAAGAGGTTGGCAAAGCGTTCTCGATGTACGGCGAGACTTACGGAACGGAGCCGGAGAAGGTTGCGGCCGTAAGATGCGAAGAATGAGAGATAGCTAGATTCTCAATAGGTCAATTCCAGTTGGAAGCAATTTTGAGTCATCTGCTCATCCAAGTCTTCAATGGTTACGTCTGACTCGTTTTCCGAAGATGCTCACAGAAAACGCAACAGCAAGCTTATGCTGCGCCGTGCAGCCAGCGGTTGAACCTCCAGCCTGCCCTTCACGTTCAGCCGCAGCATTGAGTTCGAGTGCGGGCGGCGGTGACATAATCCTGCCTGACTCATCCAAATTTCAGCGATCTGATTGGATAGGACACGCAATGCCCTGGCGGCGTCGGAGTCCCGATACGGTTTAGCGGGAAGACGGGCGTCGCCTGATTCGACTCTCCGTTTAGCCCGCCAGCGGTGGATAAGAACCTCGCGACAGGCAGCCATCTGCGCCGGCCCTCCCTCTTCCTTTTCCTTTTCCTCTTTTCCTCTTGTTCTTCATCTGTTTTCATCTTCTCCTCTCACTGATTGTGTGTCTTCAAATCGAAAACTTGTTTTAGGCTGGACATAACTTGTAGAAGAGGATCAGGAGAAACAACCCCCTCCGCATAAGTTTATCATTCGTTGCGACATCAAGTTCCTCCTTCAGTCGCATTGCCGTGCCCTATCGCTGCTTAAAAAAGCGGGCCCTCGGCGCCTGGTAGGGATAGTCGCACACGACCTGCTTGGAATGATTCTGAGTAACCGATAACTATTCGAGATTCTCGGACAGCTCCTTGCATCCACCGCCCAACACGCCAATTAGCCACCTGCCGATATCTGGTGAGCCTGGTACGTGAGCAGCCGTCGGCGTACCAGAAACGTAACCCGACTAACCTGTTATTATTCAGATTCTACACATGTCACAACAGCTCAACATGGCCATGGAATCGACTTTCTCTACTCGCCAAGGAACCGATGCTCAGCCCCTTTCCGAAATGAGCGGCTCATTTGTCTCCAACCAGTCAAACTACAGCGGCAGCCCTGTGACTGAAACCATCGTTGATGTTGAGCCGTGGATGCAAGAGATGCTGAACGAGGATCTCTTCTCCACTCCTCCTTTAGACTTTGGCTCTGCATACCCTGGGTTCATGGCCGCTGCCTCCAAGACTTCGCCCTCCGCACCCTCAATGAACGATTCTGACTTGTTGGCACCCAACACATGGCCTACTTTCGCCACCGACAACTACGGCTTTGTGCAAGACGGAGACTCCGCTTTTGTGCCTGAAGCTGCAGATTTCCCTTCGTTCAGCACTTCGACGGCCTTTGACGAAGAATTGGCCTCTTTTCTATCCGGACACCAAGCCTTCGATGACGGTGCGGCTCTCGCCGAAATGAACGCTCAACAAAATTTCGATGCGTTCCCTGAACCTTTGCCAACCCTCGGGAACCGTGATGACAATTCGCAGACCGCTTTTAACCAAATCGCAGCTGCTTTCCGGGATTTGGCCCGTGCGAGAGCTGAGGCTGACCCTCGCCCGCTGTCCCGCAAGCAAAAGCAGCGCGATGCGTCAATTGCTTTGTATTTGGAGAGACTACGGGATGCGTGTGATGACGCCGTCGCCGTTATTAATTCCTCCAATGCTTCCAACCAATCCGATAATGGTTCCAGCTTCAGCTCACCAAACATGAGTTCACTCCAGAATTCGTTTCACAACGACCAGGTTCCAGTGGCGTGGGGACAGGGTTCAGCGAGCGAATGCAACTCCGCCCTTTTCGACAATGTCATCCTAACAGACCTCACTTCGCAACAATGCTCACCCGGCGAATCCTCCGCAGCCTTCACCACTTCCGTTTCCACTCCAAGTTCGGACGTCCCGTCAAAACAACAACCAGCGGCAAGGCCCCCAGTGACTGGGGGGTTGGAGTTGGTGATGGACCTAAATATGAATGCTGCCACAAGCTTACCCCGCCGTCATCGCCCTCGAACCCAAGCACAGCGAGAGCGATACCTTGCGGTGCGCAATCGTGGTGCATGCGAAAAGCATAAGAAGCAGCACAAGAGGGTAAGGAACCTTTTCAATTTCGTCCCATTTTGGTTTTCTGGGGGAGGTTGGCTAACGAGACCCATAGTGCACCTGCGTCGATAAAGAACTCGCCTCGAAGCAAAATGCCGGGCAACGCGTGGTGAATTCGAAACTTGGCGATGCCATACTCCGCAGACAGTCCTCAACCGTTCATTCTCAGAACGTCGATTCATCTCGATCGACGACGAACTCACCCACGGACGGCTACGTTTGGCGTCCGGGAGGCAGTCTAGACCCGAAGGGACCGTGTGAATGCACGAGTTGCCATGAGGATATGCTTCGTTGGCAATATCTCCAAAACCTCGACAAAGCTGCTGCTCTCGACCCCATGCAGAAACCTGTGCATACTCAATGCCAGGCAAAACAGAAACGGTCTTGTGTCGGGAAAACTTTGCAGTCTGGGGAAGGCAGTGTGCAGGATGCGTCACCCTCTTCATCCCAAAGACCGGCTAATCTTCCTCTTGTTGGCACCATCGCCCATGCCAGTCTAGCCCAACCCTACAGGGCCGGCGACCAGCTACAAGCTGCTGCGCAGAGCTCGCCATGCATGCCAACCCACACCTCGCCAGTCTCATCATTCAAACTTGGACGCACCACGAAACAAGGCACAAATACACTCGCAGACGCAAGAACGTGGTCCGTTGGTGTCAAGGTTGACACAGACAATGTCCACGTGCGTTACACGGGCCATGCTACTGTTCAGCCATCCGCAGCTCGCAGGACCCTGCTTGAGACGTCCGCTTCAACGGAGAGCCACGTACTTCTCGATCAACATATTCCGGAAAGCTCTACCCCCAACGCTGCTCAATCTTGTTCACAACGAGTTGTCAGCGCTACCGTGCCGTCGTCCTCTTCATCCCGATCCAGCACTGCCCCCCACGCCCGCCAAAGCCCCACTGACAGCAGTAACCTCTCCAAACTGGACCAGGCGTCAGGCTACACGACCACCTTCCAACAAAAGTATCGGTGGATCCTCGAGGGGAGGACCACAGTCGGCGAAAGCCGTTTTACTGTGGTGATTCAAGCCACCACGTCGATGGTACCAAACAACATTTTGGTGCTGGCTCATTGGTTTGCGGAACTTAGTTGCAGCGTGTCACGCGCCCTTCACCTCGAGCCCACGCACAAGGCTCAAACACTTCGTGCCCACGGTTCGTTCCGAATCTGGTTGGCTATTTGGGCATTCGCCGTGGTCTGGACGTCGTTCCTCCGAAATGTGTTGGTATAACCTTGTCGTTTGAGGTTACCGGCCCCACATCGGTCCCCTTCGAATGAGTCCGCCGTGATCGAGCAAGGGCATGTCTATCTTTGTACATGATTTTCATTTTGGAGCGTTTATTTTCCAGAAAGCGTGCATCTATTATGTCTTCTTCATCCCTCTCTTTGCTATTGTTTTGCATCCAGCTGGTGGCTCCTCGCCGCTCGATACCCCTGGATGTTTGGTACATGGTTGTATTGCCTGATATGCTCAGGATGCGAGTTTAGACGACTAGATGAAAGCATAGGTGAAGTGTCTAGCAGAAAAATGCGAAAACTTTTACTGCTCTGCCTGGTCATGAACAGTTGCTTCCGTATCCTTAGTACTTTTCAAAAAGAAAAGGTCAAAATTAAGCTAAGAATGTGAAGATTACAATGCGTAGATGGCACCAGGTTAGCCAAAGGGGATCCTCTCCAAGTCTCGAAGTGCAAATTTTCACAATGACAAACCATCGGGAGTCGCTCCTCCGTCTTGTTACGCTCATCATAAGTAGCCAAGTGAATTGATGTATGTAGGATCGCTACATCAAAAAGCTGCCTGGTTAGCTCAATCGGTAGAGCGTGAGACTCTTAATCTCAAGGCTGCGGGTTCGAGCCCCGCATCGGGCTTTTCCTTTTTGACCCTTTTTTGGCGAGTTTGTTACAGTTTTGCTGCGAGCGACCACCGACACAAGATGTCAGAATCCCTTTTTTTCTTTTTTTTTTTTTTTCCCCTCCGTGGCTCACGTGCCTCAAGACATGGATGAGTTTTGCGGGCAACAAGTTCCTTTTCCCATCTTGGTAAAGGAGTAGCGCGTTTTGCTCCCAACGATCTCGCAAACGCTATCTGGGTGACAGAAAACGGCGAAAGATGTCGCTCGATGAGTCCGTATCCTCAAACAGGCGGATATTCTGGCGATGATAATAAGCTGCTTCGGCAAAAATGGCGTTTCTCTCATCGTTAATAGCGATAGCGCTGCACTATATCCCTCCCGGATCGAATGCGGATCGGCCACTCCGGCAGACCCCGCGCTGTGACTCCATTCTCACCCTTCCAAAGGTTGCAAGTAACTTCGCCGGCTATTTTGATGCTTGCCAATATACCGCTTGAGGTTGAATAAACCACTGGCGCCGAGAGCTTAGGTCATTACCTATCTCGAAATCCACAAACGGATAGCTCAATTGACTCCTCACGCTAAATTCTACACTCCATGTGGCCTGTCAGCATCCCTACGAAGCCCTGAGCTACAAATCAATCGGGTCGTTTTCCCAAGAAGGGAAGCTTGCCAGCATGGAAGGATTTCCGCTTGAGGATATCTTTAACGGCTGCTGGCAAAAGGGAACTTTTCTCTGCGCAAGATATACTCAAGGTCTTAGTATTGAATAAGCCGAAAGGAGCTAAGGTCTTGGAGTACGGAACTATAGACACATCACCAGATCAAAGACACATGCGATGCTGAACCCTCGCTTCCTAGAACCTCCTCTCCATGCCCTTCTCTCCCTTTCGCCCTCAGTTTCAGCTTGATGGGCCCAATCCCTCTGCTGGCCAACCACTGCTTATCTTCTGCACCTCGCTCTCCGTGCACCCAGACGGTACACTCGCTCCCTTCACCCTCCACTGGCAATCCCAGCTTAAACACGCTGCCAATTCCGGACTCGCTCGCACCCGGCTGCGTGGCAGTGAAATTGGCAAGTAATTTGAGGTAGTTTGCTTCGTGCGAACTCGGAACAAGCACTTCAATCTGATCTACACCCGTTGCGCCACATGGATGTGTCGTCCGTGATGGATCTCCAAACCGCAGTCTTGTTTCCCGAGGTGTCCCGTCGTAACATAGGAACGGCGCATCTAGACGTCCTGTGCGAAAGAATTTCCCTGCGTCCGGTGTGTTTGCTGCGTCGTGGAATTCTGGGTTTGCACGCGTCCAATGGAACTTCTTGCCTTCTGGTGTCGTTCGTCCTTGGCTGGTCGGTATTGGGTACCGTACCCCGAGCCCCCCATCCCCATCTTGACTTTCGTTTACACGCATGTCGATGCCATGGTAATGCTCATCCCTACTCTGCGCAGATGTGCATGAGATGCTCCAGTCAATCAAGCCTGGCTCTTTACGGCCCCAGCTGTGGTTGCTTGGTGGCGGTCCCCACCAGTTGAAGAGCTCTAGGTAGGTACCATCCTCAAAGATTATGAGCTTCAGCTGGCTAGCCTGGCCTAAACCGGTTCACAAATCTCTGTGTCAGCGCGCTTCTTTCTTCTCTTGTTGGAGAAGTGGTATACGAACCGGTATGTTTACCACCCTCGATGATAGTGAAGTTCTCGCTAAGCCATGGAGGTAGGGTTTCAAACTCTTCTTCGGAGAGGATAATTGTGATGTGGTCAATCCTTGAAGCGGTAATAGAACCCATTGTTGAGCAGTGACGCTGTCCGGCTGGCCGGGGTCTCTCTCTCTCTCTATAAAATTTTTGTGGTACTGGAAGTGAAGTGATATCTCAGCTCCTGGTCTGACCCACTCAAAAGTGTTTGAAGAAGTATAGAGGTAGAGGTTGGAAACGGCGGATACCACCGGTCTTATACATCCTACTTGAGAAAATGGGGCCGGTGTAATATGCAAGCCCTTCGACACATCACTTCTGCACGCGGATCACCGTTCCCCGCTGCCAACAACATTTTCCCGCTAACATTCCTCCAATGGAGCTACTCCACCTTACAACAGTCCTTACCGAGTATCCTTTTCCTATTTTACTAAATTTCGAAGCGTGATGCTAGAAGTATTGGCATTTCCTCGTCACAGAACAGGTCTATCTGCTTCGAAAGACAGCTTTCTTGAGCCAATCAGCCAATACTACCAATGACGCTTTATCCTACTCGCTTAATTTCACAATTTCGGGAACCTACTTTCTGGGTCCCATCGCTGTTTTAACTCTCTCAATCTTCTAACTCTTTCCACTCCTTTGTAACGCCATTCAAGAGGATCTTCCCGATTACTGTTGGTGTACGAAATATATTTGTCTTCTGCTGAGCCCTTCCGTCCAATGCGGGTGGCTTCGGCTACGAAATTTGCAACCATTGCACGACTACTAACATCTCCATACCAAGTAAGGAGATTCCTTTACGAATGTCGGGTCGCCGTCAGTTAGAAGGAAAGAAAATGGAAACAGGTGAAGGAGAAGGCTTACAGCCAAAGGAGGCGACCTGCATTTCCAAATGCGGTATCAGTTACCGGCGCCGAGGAACCTGACGCCCGCCAACCGATGATTACCTGAGTCAACTCAGCATCTGGACATTGGGTAATGAGTTCTCGATGTAGCGATGCAAGAGCGACGAACTTCTCAGTCGTGAATTCGTCCAGAGCACTCAGGTTGAGACGTCTAAAGCGCCTAATACTATCTTTGCATAGGGGCTCATCACCATTATTTTCAAATGAAATTTTGCGACAGCTTAATTTCATTGGACCGAGATCGTAGAGCGGTTTGAATGAAAATGCCCCGGCTGCAGGGTTTCCAATATAATGGGCATTCACCACGATGATCTGCTCAAATTTCGGCGGCTGAGCCATGATCATTAAATGACCGGCAGTAGGCTGCGAGCGGTTCCGTATGATGTTTTCCATCACGGCACCAACCTCCCTCACTTTGGAGATTGGGAAAAAGAACCGACTGAAATAGTGAGTTCCTATCTCACTCCCAATTAAGGAGAGTGGGTACGTCCTAATCGTCAATTCGGTCACGATCCCGAAAAATTGCCCAGCGCCGCGAAGTGCCCAGAAGAGATCCGAGTTCAAATTGTCGCTTACATGAAGTAGGGACCCATCGGCCGTAACAATGCGACCGGAGAGGATGTTGTCGGACCCGAAGCCGAAACGACCAGAAAAGATGCTGATCCCTCCGCCGATAAAGTATGGGATGACACCGATATTTTGTGCATCTCCAACAACTACATACACACAGAGGAATGCTTTGTCAGTACCCACACCTAGGCCTTTCGTAACTCATTACGGTAGATAGTCACCTGTGCACTGGCCTTGACGAGCTAAGGCCGCCTGGAACTCCTTATGCAGGACACCACCACGGACTTTTACAGTGCGGGCAGTTGGGTCAACGTCAATTGTGCTATATGACGACATGTCAATGATAAAGCCGTGTTTCTTAATGGAAGACCAGGGGCTGTGGCAACCAGTAGCCACTGCGAAAGGCGTTGACGTGATTTTTGCATATTTGACCTAATACCAAGGTGTTACCGCTATCACATCAAGGCAACTCTGTTCGTATAAAAAGAGTCACTCCGCCCTCCTTGAACTTACTATTTGAATAACATCATCTTCGCACCCAGGCCTTACAATCGCTCCCGGGACTTGAAACCCATCATCTGACCACCTTTTCTCCCAGAACGTTGAATCAAACGCTCCGGTGAGCACTTCTGCTCTTTCTGAAAGCCGGGTTTTGATTACCGACAGAAATGTATCGAGTGTCATATCCCCTGATGAAGAAGTTGCAAAGTCGTCCGGTCGGGTTCATTCAAATTTGGGAGCACAAAACCAGTGGCTTTCCGAGGGATCTCCCTACCTCGTTTCCGCCCTCTTTATAGACTGATGGCTCTGGAATATTGAGGGTCAGCAGCGATATATGCCTCTGCATATGCTGAAAACCTCTAACCGATTCATGATTGAGGAGTGGAGCGAAAATACTGGATAAATGTGTCAGTGGCTTGTGAGATGCAACCTGTGAAAGCGCTTATGCATGACATTTAAGAATTGAATTGTTTACCTGCTTTTCAACCTTAACTACGGAGTACTCCGCGGATCGTGCAGTAAAGGAAATCCTCGACGCAACGAAACCCTGTTTTCCAATTTGAAGTATGCGGTCGTGCCACGAGCTTCTGAGACAGTAGAGGTGCATGTCTCCAACCTTGAGCTCCGAATCCTACGGGGAACTGCCATTCCCTACCACTTCTGTCTTTACAGCAGCGACGATAATAGATGTGCCCCGTATTCGCATAAAGACGCTCGACATATGATCGTCATGTCTACAGTTAGAGTTAGCTGACATCGATACGGAGTACTCTGTCGATCTTTTAGTGACTGGACAGCGTGTTGTGCCGAGCAGAGGCCGCTCTTGCAGCATTCCTTAGTAACAAGGCTGACATCTAACTAATGCCACATATTCTGGAGGAAAGAGGAAATAATACGTACTCAGTACATACTCCGTACATGTACTATACTCTGAGCTTCGAGTAACGCCCGTAAACTACGCAGAAGGAAGTCTAAACGAAGAACGGGACGCAGCCTTTTAGCGTTCTAATTTATTTGGCTCCAGTATATCCAGCCAGCCACCTCCCAGCAGCGATCTCCTAGCTTGAATATCTTGCATCAACACCACAAACTTTGAAGGTGCATACTTTAGCGTACATATGGAAAAGATCATCCCCTTTTCAGGGGAAGCCACTCGCATGTTCTTCCAACTTAGAGCTCTCTGAGTGGATGAACCATGTCCCAACAGTCTACATATCAACTGCTCTAGTGGCAGATTCACAACGTATGGAGTCTGCTTCCTCGAGGCTTTAGTTTTGTGACGCGAGTACTCCGTACACCAGCACCCCATTGGATGTGCCGTTAAATTGCTTACCGTGCGACTTCTATCAATGGCTTCGCTTCACTCAATAGACGGCCCGAGCACCAGGATTCCACGAAGACACGTATTATCATCAGTCCGGATAGAGAGCAGTGAAGAAGGCTGTCTAATTCTAATTCGGGGACTGCGATATCGGTATCTATCACCTTCCTTTGACTAGAATACGCCGACATCGGAGAAGCACCGGGCATCAGGCTAGAAGAAGCGACGATTCCTCCTTGGCTGAATGGCTCTTTCGTGATGTTCGATGCTAATATTCAACAAATCTAAATCTAGATTTTGGCCGATAGTTATCCATAGACTCACCAAAACAAAGGCCACAAACACAGGTAATATGTCATAACTGTGAAATTGTCAAGATGTGGATGAAGGTGGTGGCGGTTGCACATAACTGCCGCAGCGGCCATGATAGCATTTTAAAAGCTTTCCCATCTTGGATTTGATATAGTTGGTGGTTGGGTTAAGTACTTCAACGGGATCCAGCAACCAATATTGAGAAAACATGGATAATGGGTATGATTGATCTTATATTAATATTAATGCATGCCTAAGAACGATACCAGGTGCGATTAAGCAGAGCTAGTTCAAATTTTGCGGAGCCGCAGTAGGATCAACTGTGCATTCTGGCGGCGGAGTCCAGGGCTGGACGGTTCGATGTGGTGCTTGACCAGGCTTCTTTTCAACTCGTACAAAAACGGGTATCACGGCTCCGGGAGGAAGAGCAAAATCCCTGTGTCCAACGGCCCCGAGTATAGACCTAATCGTTCCTGAGTGAGCCGTCATAGAGATAAATGTGTTGTTGTCATGTGTGAATACATCACTGAGAAGGGTTCGCAGGCGCTCTCTGTGCGCAGTAGAAGATTCACGAAGATTAGGCACCCAGAGAGAATCAGACTCGGCGAATCCTGGCTCGATGATATACGTTGGGTAGTTCTCCTGGATATATGTTCGGGAGCTACGTCGGTCGCATGTGTGGACTCCAATAGTTTCCCGGAGGAGCTTACGAGAGAATTGTTTTTAGTTAACTTCTTAGGGGAGACTTAGACTCATACCAAAGGTTAGAGTATGAATATACATACCTCTTTTACGGTAGGAACGAATGGTTTTGACTTGGGGAGGTCTAGAGTGCTGAATGTAATTTTGGCAGTGTCTAAACAGCGAGAGAGGGGGCTCGTATAATAGGTTTGGGGAACCGGAATTCCATTTTTCATTTGAGTCACCCAGGTTTCGTTCGCAACTTTAGCATCCGCTATGCCTTGATCCGTGAGATGCGCATCTGCCCAATTGGTGGTTCCGTTTCCGTCAAGCATGGACCAGTAACACTAATGAGGTCAGCTCTTCAGAAATTTGAATCGATAGAAGTGTATCAAAACGCACGTCCCAAGCAGCAGTTCCGTAGTGACTTTCCGCCACGTTATGGTAGCCCTGACCATGTCTCCCTAGATAAAGCAGGGCATACCTTACTTCTGGTCCAGCGTCGCGATTGAGTGTCAGGACTTTATGTTTAAAGCGTTCCCATTGGGACTTGCTACGATCGGGGTCAAATAACTCGTCAGTATCGTAAGTTTGGTTGATGAGGCCAAAGCCTGTCGATGCCTATTGCGAATGAGTAATTTCCAGCCTCTATGCGGGAAATATTTCCGCATACATAGTCAAATTTTGTGGGATCAGTTGCAGGGTCGTCTTGCAAGAAATATCCCGTCACAGTAGAATACTCCAGGTGGGAGACGGGCGCTAAGTCTCCCATCCTAACGAAAGAGGGGGTGATAAGAACTGTGGAAACAAGAAGAAAAGGACTAGCCAGCATTGTGTCAGTCCATACAAATACTGCACAATTAAAGGAAAACAAAAATAACTGGGGCAAGCCCATAGTCCTAAGAAGAAATGACTAGCTGCTGGATCACCAACAACTACCTTCAAGAGTTATCATGCTTTCATCACTTTAACTTACATGACAAATGCTATCCGGTAGCAATTTAACGATGGTAGTCTCCCCGGCTCTATTCTCGGGTGCATCTATTAAACATCCTCCTGTCGGGGAAAAAACGGTGTACCCGTCGGCAGAGCGCGGCGGAGCAACTGACCCGCCAAACTTAACTTGCTGTCGTTGAAATAAACTACCAGAACAAGCTTCAAGTGCCCCACAAAACTCGGGAATCCACAGGGGTATGTACGTTAACTTGTTACAGTAGATCCCCGCTATAGCGAACCCCCATACAACGAATTCCCCTATATAACGGACGAAATCTCTTCCCAAATTTGAATCTCCTTACAAAATTCGTTAATCCCCGATAAACTGAAATTCGCTAACTATTTTGAATATTTTATAGGCAATTCGTTATAACAAGACCCAATGCCGCGCCGAACCGCTATTCCAATTGAGCGAAAGAAGGCCCTCCGGGCTCACAAGCTGCAGCATTCAAGCCTCAGCAACAAGACTTTGAAGCAGTGGTTTGAGCAACACTATAATCAAACCATTGCCCTATCCTCTGTCTCCGAGATCCTATCGTCACGTTATGATTATCTTGATCAGACTGCCTGCCGCTCAGAGCTGCCTATCTGGTTTATTGGCACAGCTAAACGACCACATGCCTTCCGCGCTGCTGGCATCAAAATCGAGAACCTGCCGCTCAAGTGGAGATCGAATAAGAAGGCCTGGATGACAGGGTATATCATGGAGGAATGGCTTTGCTGGTTTGATTCTCAAATGACAGGCCGTAAAGTCATGCTCCTTATGGATAATTTCTCTGCACATGAGCTTGCGTTTGAAAATATCCAGCGGAGCCCCTATCCCTTGCTGAATACCTTGATTATTTGGCTTCCACCAAATGCGACAAGCAAATATCAACCACTGGATCAAGGGATAATCTATACATGGAAGCAATACTGGAAGCGGCAGTGGATTCAGTATATGCTTGAGGAGTATGAGCCTGGCCGGGATCCTCTTGCTACAGTCAATATTTTGATGGCACTGCGCTGGGGAATCAAGGCATGGCATATAGACATGTCTACAGCCTCAATTATTCACTGCTTTGACAGAGCTTTATTTCCCAAAAGACCTGTACAGTTGGATCCTGAGAATGATTCAATTATGGAGATCACCAGCAAGTTCCAAAGACTCTGCCTTCTCTCAGCAATTCAAAACCTGATGGATATTCAGCACTTTCTCAATCCAGCAGATGAAGTAGTAGAGGATTCTCCTGAGGCTATTGAGCAGCATGTTATTGCGCTGCTAGATCCAGCAGATGAGAGCAAAGAGGATGAGGATTTGGCTACAGAGATGCTCCCACCAATTACACCTTCAGAGGCTCTAGATCTAGTTAAACAGCTCCGGCTGTATGAAGAGCAGCAAGATCAGGGAGATCAACAGCTAATTCAGCAGCTCAACAGCTACAAGAGCAAAATAGCAGCAAGAAGGCTTCAAACTCAGCAGCAGCAAGATATTCATGCCTATTTTCAACGCGCACCCCCTATATAGCGAATTCCCCTATATAACGAATCGAACAAGCTTCCAAATTTAAATCGCTATAGCGGGGATCTACTGTAGTCGGTTTTTATGTAAGGCTTAGGGCTGGAATGAAGGCGAATACTCCAAGGAGCGCCGGCGAAGAAAACCAGTAGGGTGGGGGCTCAAGAGCCACGCCTCCCACCCGTTGGTTAGTTAGTTAAACTAGTTAACGGGTGACAGCCTGAAGCTGCCGCGTTGAAGTAACAACTCTAAACTCTTGGTTAACTAACTAGTTAATCTAAAATGTTTGTTTTTAGTCATCCTAATCAAGGCCTAAATCCACTAACTATACTAGAAGTAGGTAATATTATATCCCAATCCTATATGCAGGCTTGAGCCCTGATAGAAAGGTATCGAGTGGTAGTGAACGCCTGAACCCAGTAGTTTCGTGGTTTCCTAGAGGTTCCCCGTATACGTCACATAGGTCCTCTGAGATGGCATTCCTAGGTCCTTCTAAAGGACCCATGAGTTTTTGATTCGTTTCGTCGATGCCAAATCTCAGCTGTCAAGTTCTTTGATTTATCAAACCCTCCTTATGAGTTGCTTCAATCTAGGCAACAATAAGGTTTTCACATGTCTGCAGGTTATACCCCTCTCCCGACGGATATATGTTCATTCTCCGCTTCAATTCCAGGAGATGGAGTAATTGGCGCGCTGGAAGTGGTCTCTACCCCACCAGACCGGACACATGGCGGCACCAAAACTTCCCGAGCTTAATAAAGCTTGCTGGCTTGACAGCTCGTAAGAAGTTCATACCCATTCAAACGTGGGAATCAACCTCGCCTTCTCTTCACAACACAATCGTCACTATGCAGCAGCATTCTGCTGCCTGTCAGGATGTCCGTGATATGGCACCTATATGTACCAAGGCCAACCGCAGGGGGTTTGCAACCTTTTCAAAAAGCAAATGACCTGCTAGGTTGGATCTCTGGTAGTTTCAGTACAAGCAGGAGTATTCAGCACCCGCCAACTAGCACACCACTTGGATAATATTTTATGCATGTGTGGTATACATCATACCGAAAGAGACTATAGCGTGTTGTATTTGCGTTGTTTGAAGCAATAGACTGCGTGATTTCAAAGGGCTCTAGACCGAACTTTGACAATAGGTGATTAGAGACCGTACCAGCTTCTGCCGAGCTGGCACTTCTTCTTCGCCGTTGCATAAATATATTTGGTGAATGCAGAAGGTGACAGCACCATTCGGCGGCTTGACAACACTGGGAGTTCGAAATGTAAGTCACTTTAGGAAGAGTAGGGCTGTAATATCGACAATTCTTCGAGATTCGATACGAATCATGATTTTGTAGGATAGTTCCAGGGAAAGCCAATAAGGCAATATTTAATTTGAGTTGGTAGGTATAATTTCAAAAATTTGAAGAATTTGGACTAGATTCAGCATATTTCTATAGGCCCGGACAAGATATATCGTGCGTTACCCTTGCTAGAGTGTTTTTGGAGGTCCCAAAATTATTTGTTAAAAGGAAAGATGGAAAATTAAAAAAGGTACAGAGTTAAGAGGCTGCGGAGTCTTATATATTAGCGGCGATTGCTGAATGAGTAAGCTGAGGGGTTGAGAAGGTGAATAGCTGCCTGTACAGTGACATGTAATGACCCATTCAACATAAAGTGAATATTGAGTGAAAAGAAAGTAAAGGTTGAAGTGATAGGATGAGCAACAGAGCTGTGTCTGCTGTAACTCATTCATTGACATTGAGGTTACTTTTTGACTGCTCCCCATTAAGTCATGGAGCGTTGCTATCAAGATCGAAGTGCCTCAACGGTCCGAAACCATAGAGCTCCTTTACTGTCAATAATCACTAGCTTGAGCTATTAGGAAAGTATACTGCTTTCCATCCCAAGCTAACTGATTGAGAATGCGCCTTCTTGGTGCTAAGGGCTCTTCGCCAATTTGCACTGAACGGCCATCCCACTGGTCGAGTTGCAAACCTTCCGGTATTGCGGCTAGCAAAGCGTACTGGTGTATCGATCCAGCGTCAGGATTTGGCTTCTTTCTTTATCCCTACGCTTTCTGTGTTTGTATCCTCCGTAAAAGCACGTTTCTCCTCCCTAGTCGATGATCCGCCCTGAGTTCCGATTTTCAGAAAGAATACCAAGACAAATCCTAATCCTGCGAAACCGGCCGAGAGCCAATATGTAGATAGATACGGCTCGATATTCGATGGATCAGGATTCTTATGGTCCATTGCAACATAGATCGCAGTAGTCATGCCCAAACCAATATTTTGGCAGAGTTTCGTCAGGGTGTTGAATATCCCACCAGCTAAGGATTGCTGGTCTGTAGGTAGAGACGACATTACATACATCTATCGGCGCCTTTGTTAGGTAGCGGTCAAAAGGGACACATGATGTGACGAAGACTCACATTAACAACATTAAACTCAATATCAGCCCCCACCACCGAAAGTAAAAGGGCGGGGAACATAAATGCCCAGTAGGTCACATCTTCTTTCATAAAGCTGAGGATGAGAAAACAGGCAACATATGAGAGTGCACCGATGCCCATCAAAAGCTTGTTGTTCACCCGATGGAGGATTAAGCCTGCGACAATATTGACCAGGATTCCGTTGATAACCTGGGGAAGAAGATAAAGAGCGACTTGAAGCGCGTCTAGGCCTTTGATTCGCTGAAGGTACAGGGCCAGCCAGAACGAACCCGATGAGAATCCCATAAATCCCAAGCCGAGAATTATATTCAGCTAGAAACAAAAAGATACATTAGCTTGTTTGACACACGACTGAGAGGTACAATATTTTCCTTACTAGAGAAAAATCTCGGTCCTTCCATATATACAATGGCATCAATGGATACTTAGCGACAGACTGCCAGAACAAAAACCCGGCGACAAGTACCACGCCGACAACCAAAAGGGCAATAACGTATCCTGTTTTCCAGCCATCCGGAGCATCTCCAGCAAGTCTACCGCCCCTTTCGTCAGCATCTTTACGGTAAAAGCGGAGTGATGTGAAACAGCAACTCACGTCAAGGAACTCGAGAATAGGGCCAACCCGGTGACGATCAACATCGACCCCACCAGGTCAAATTTCTTCAACGCCTCCCAACTCAGCTTCTCCCTCGGGTGCGCATCTGGCGGGACCGTCCAAATCGTCATCACAGAGAATATGGCATATACAGCCGCCAACGCCCAATACGACGCCCGCCAGTTGTACAATCTAGACGCGACACCGGATATTATCGCCCCACCTACGAAGCCGAGCGGGTTACCTGCGCTAAAGCAGGAAAAAGCGATATTTTTCCGCTTCGAGGGCTTATCGTAGGCAGCTCCCAGGGCGCCTACGGCGGGTGGGACGACGGCTGCCGAGCAAAGCCCGACGAGGCCGGAGAAGATATCGAGAAACAGTGCATTCGGAGCAAAGCCGGCAGCGAGAACAGCAACAGTGAAGGCCAGCATAGAGGTGACGAACATGGCCTTTCGGCCAAAGAGGTCGGCCAATTTGCCAAAGGAGAGGAGAAACGCCCCGCTGCTGAGTCTACATTTATACGGAGGTGATCAGTGGAATGTTGCCAAACTGGTGAGATGCCAATGATACGTACGAAGCCCCCGCCGTGATCCAAGTGATCTCCGCAGATGTCATGTTCAGAGCGTTCCCGATGGAGGCTGAGATACCGATATTTATCCCGGTGAAAAAAGTTGCCTGTCCGATTGCCATTGTCGTCGTCGCGACAAAGATACACTCCTGGATGGTGGACCTGAAGCAGGCTGGCCGCTCGCCCTTGCTCCCGGCTTTGATGGAATCATCGTTTGAATTTGAGTTTGCTTCCTCGTCTATTGGCTGACGGGAGGATTGGGCGCCATTCGACTCCGTATAAGTTGCCATCCCGAGGAGAGATAGAGGTGAAAGTGCACCGCGAACTCGATCAAATAAACCCAGTCCCTTGTGAACCAGGCGCCGTTCCACTTCAGTTTTGCTCGAATAATTGATGCTGAGAGAGGCCGACCGGCTGCGCGCGAAACCTTCCAAGATCGACCGTCCCTTGTGCCTGCCAAGCCGGAGACTCTCGAACGGCGCCTATCATCCTCGCAGAGGCCGGCTGATGGCTTATATATATAGCCATACACACATGGCTCAGCTCTAGGCCGAGGGAGAGTTCTTTTCCCCAGTGCCCCGAACCACGATCATAGGCGGAGTAGATGGTCCGACTTGCAAATATTGAGTAAGCATCAGCGGTGGAATTCCGCGGAAGCCGGTCCGTCTCGGCATCCGATTGGCTGGTGCGCGTGTCGGGTGGCGGGTCGCGGCAATCTTATCTGATCGGATCAAAACTATTAATCAGCGCCTGGAGCGGCCCGTGAACGATGAGCGCCGGCTGGTTGATTTGATTTAACTATGTCATTCTCACTGGACATGCCCGGCCACTCGTCCCAGCTCAAGCCAATCAAGGGGTAGACCTCCAAAACACAATCCTCACACCTAACAGACCCAATTCTGACATAGGCTCCTTCATCCGCTGACTTCACATCCACCACATACAACATGGAAGAAGCTCCACAAGCCCTTACACTCTCCAACGCCGAAGAAGCACAATGGAACGGGGACGTTCTGCTGGAATTCAAGGCCACCTTGGAAGGGAGTCCGGCAGTGGATCTAATATTCAATGTTCTCTGACTCATATCATCGCGAGCATTGAAATGCCCAGTAACCCCCAGCTGTCTTATGCTGCAAGGATCAATCTCGAAACACTAAACAAACTCAATGACACCCTCAGGTGTGAGCCAGAAGTCAATCTGCTATCACCCACAGGATCACAATGACAACAGTGCTACAGCTTTGCTGCCTACAGAGAAATACATTTCCAATGCATGAATCAGTGTTCACACACAGTGATGTCAGAACTGATAATATTATGGTGCAACAGGATCCCAACAGCTACTTATTGTTACTGGAATTATTGACTGAGAGTACTCCGTATAGTGGCTTTTATCCTGAGTACTATAAATGCACTGGGCTAACTCGCACTTTGAGTCTGGTGAAGAAAAATGATTGGTATCTCTATTTGCCAGAGAGCATATCCCCATTGCAATTTCCTCTATGTTGGCTAGTTGATTGACTTTGGGGCATCCATCTCAGAATCATATAGCCCAGACCAGAATTGAATGCTGAAGAATCTTCTCTGTGTATAGAATACCCATCAATGCCAAGAAAGCACATAGCCAATCCTTCTTGTAAGATGTGTGTAGTAAAACTTATCATTATGCTTTGCCTCAAAACATTGCAAGTGGACCTAGGGCTTAGGAATGAATGAGTGTAACAGAGAGGCCATACTATCCACTATTCAGAGAAAGGAAATCAGTTCCTAGTATATAAGCTAGGGTGCGGTAACAAATGAGTGACACAACACTTCAAGAAACGTATTCTATCAGAACCTTTCACCTACACCAATCCCTCCTGCTTGCTTTGAACAACTTTCTTGTTATGTTTATAATTGGTCTTGCTCTTGTTGATAATATTCTTCTTCTCCAAGTCACCCAGAAGCTCAAGGATATAGTCCTGGCAGTTATAGCCTGGATATTTGTTGTGGATAACCACATTTTTCGCAGCATTCTTAATTGTGCCAATTTTAGAAGTGTCCATGTCACACAAGTGAACCATTATGAGTGTTTGAGTTCCTCATGTTGAAATGATATCTGGTAGAGGAACCCATGATTTGGAGGAGGGCCTTTTCTGCATCTGTTGGCCTGTTGATGAAGAGACTTCAGTGATTACATACACCACCATCATCAAAGATGGCAACATATAGTGCAATAGTTGAAGACATATTGAGTATTTTCCACTATTGTAGGTTTGAAAGCTCGTAGGCCTGCCGCAGCGACGCTGAAGTAAGGCAGCCTGAGAAGGAAGTCGTTGAGCAAACAGATCACCTAGCGTTACCCTGGAGAATTTTGGATGCTTTTATGTTGACTCTCCCGAGGCTCCAAAAGAAGTGAGACGTTGAGACGTCCTTAGCGTGACGTCAACGGGAATAATGATATCCAATCTTTAAGTATCGAGAGATCTGGATGTAACATTGGCTGGTTTTTGACGCCGCACGGCGTTATGCTAGATGCATCTTGAGCTCCGTGCGAATGCGAAGTCGCATCCGATAGCAATGCATCACGCATTTCCTCTTAAACATACATGAGAAATGCATCAGATCTTAGCTGACCACCAGGTATATCAGGCTGCAGCCGGGGAGTCCAACAGGACGTTGGATCTAACGCAGAAAGGACGCAGCGTTGCCTATCGTATCCCCCGTTTACGCAGAACCGTATTTCATCTACGTATGGATGACAAAATTCTGACTTGATAATAACAGCAATGAGCAATGGTCTAAAAAATCGAGACCTGTAAGCACAGCAGATGCTCGAAAGTGGTTCTTCGGTAAAAGATTAAACCCCTTGGTCGGGTGGGATAGACATTCTGCAGTCACTGCTTCGAATCCCAGAGTGTGCTGAGGGAATCCTTGGCGGGTTAGCAGCTGGAAGCGGCTTCAAAACCGACCCATTTTGGCCGGGCAGCTCGCTAGTTATATGATCGTAGAAAGTAGTAAAACAATATAAAACAGAAACAAAAGAAAAAAAAAAATCAATCCCTCACAAAAAAGGATAAGCCCGATGCGGGGCTCGAACCCGCAGCCTTGAGATTAAGAGTCTCACGCTCTACCGATTGAGCTAACCAGGCAGCTGTTATTAGTAAGCTCTAATTTAAAAACTTCAAAACTAGTTAACTAAACTGGATTACTTCGTTGGATTGACACCAGGAGAAAATCGCGAAAGGAGATGGATGAAAGTGGGAAAAAGAAGGCCCATGGCACGTACTCCGTATTTAGATATGATACTGGCAAAGTTCGCGATACTCCCATACATAGAACATCCAGAGCCCAAAACCACAACTCCCAACTCCTCACGCTTGAAGTCTTCCTCCCATACCGATATCCGAAACGATCCTTTTCAACCCCAACAAGCGAGAATTCCTACAGTTCTTAACCAAAGCCATTCGAGCTTGCACTCGACGATCCTGCGCCTGGTCCGTATCCGAACCCCTGGCTACTGCTAAAGGTTGGTGTTTGAGCTGTATCAGAACTTGCGGAAGAAAATAACCCAGGGCTCCTGAGAGGCTCCGATGTCCTTAAGCTCATCGAACTGCCAATTCTCGATCCGCCTACTCCTGACGCCGCAATCGTGTTTATGCTAGCCATCGGCCGAAGTCCCGGGTTCGACTGCTGCGTTGCACTGGTATTGATGGCCAAGGGCTGCTTCTTCGTGCTCCCAAGCCTTGCATGCTTCGGGTTGTCGCTCGTGGGACTCTGTACATATGGGAACACGGACCCTTCGTGATAGAAATTATCCGGAGATCCCGTGAATGGGTCTAACATGTTAAAGTCGACAAATCGCCGTGCCAGAGCAACTGCCAAATCGGCTGCAAATTCCGGACACTGAGGCAGGAAATTCATGGCACTAGCCGTCTTATACCATTCAAAATCGACATGCCACACTAGCCACGCAACTATTAACTGGCGCAGTGGCGACCGGACCCGCGTGTTCTCATAGACGTATGAGATGACATCGACCTGCGGAGGCTTGCCTGGGCTCAGCTTCATGAGGAACATCTCGTTGATTATGTTATGCTTCAGCGCGGGTACTTCAAGCTTATCAGCAAGAACATAGAGCTGTGCAAGCTGCAGATATCGCTCGTCTACCTCCTCATCGCTCCCGATCCCCGACAGAACATATGTACCTGAATATACCCATTGCAGAAACCGTTCAAACGTATCTGGATCGTCTTCCGGTAGGGTGATGGCGTGTTCGGCTGCCTCCTTAAAATCAGAGGTGAGGGCGCCGTTGAAGAATGGGGATTTCTGGCATAGGAGGTCCTTGTGGGCTTGGAACTGAGCTTCGGACTCGCCAACAGTGATCGTAATCACGGTCACGCCACGAAACCTGCCATGCTTTAGTACAAGCCCGATCACAACCAAAACATAAGAGACCATTCGGTCAGAAGATGGAACCTTAGGGAAGTCATGCTGACGTATTTCTACGCGAGTAGAAATGCTGTGGAATGTGGGGATGCTCTAGGCGAGGACCTAGGAACAGGCAAGGGCTATGCGAAGGAAAATGTGTTCGGGAGGGCTGGCAAAGTATTCCAGGAGTAGGTCCGGAGTATGTATGTGCAAAGTCACTGATGTCAAGTAGATACACCTGCACAGGCTCATCAAGATGCCAGAATTTACTGGACCTGTTTCTTAAATACACTGAAATCTTCTAATTACTTCCAACGATAAGTTTGTTGCAAGTTGGGCGGCATTCAAAGCTGTGATGAGCTGTCATCAGGCTAACACGGAACAACCCTGTTCCGCAGCAAGTGAGGCTGCCTCCTGGGCAACAAGAGCAGGGAGAAAAGTTACCTTTGCCCCAGAGCAATCGATTTGACGGTGGATGATTCGTTGCGTCGGATTCGAGGATGGATATTGGTTAGTTACTCGATGGATGATTGGAGGATGCAGGTATGCATGCACCACCATCGCCGTTGGGTCTTCGATAAAAAGCAACATCAGATCTTGAAACGCAAATGAATAGAGGCAAAAAACCGGATCGGAACCAACTGGGCGTCACAAATTTATTTAAAGCTAGGACAAAGAACAAGAAAAAGAGGATCAGGAAAGCTAGCCAAGCGCCTGATTGTTAGTATCGAATAATGCGACATCACAGGATTATCACTCCTTATTAAGATCAAAGCTGAAAGCATGAATATCCACCGCTAGAAAAAACAAAGATACACCGATCGGAAAATGGTATACGTAGAGATAGAAGGAGAATCATTAGGAATTATCGGCAATCAGTTCGTATCCACCCTCGGACGGCAGGGTGCGAATGGTCATATAAATGATGACCGCGTTGAAACCAGCCAGGCACATGCTGACCACACTCATAATCCAGGATTTATCCAATTTCCAGCCGGGATAGAACCGTTCATCGTTGTCGAAGAGATACGACTACAAACGCAGAGTCAGGAGGCTGACCTGAATAACGGCTTGACAAGGACAGACTGTCGCTCGGACTTACCACCAGCGCCATCGCGGCGCATTGCACTAGGGTTATAAATACCAAAAACAACGTTAGAACTTTCCACCCGGTTTCTCGCATTTGCTTTCCACCCGCGAGAATGAAAATGTATGTGATTAGTGTCATTCCTTCAAGCACGATCGCGAACGACATCAGGAAGGCGACGGAGCGCCACATCGAGCAGAAGGACCCGTCATTGTCGCCGTGACAATCTTCATATTGTGGGAATGGGTCGCAAGACTGGGTAAGGGAGGAGCAGCGGCGATGAAGGCCATAGGAGTAATGGAATTTCATGCCAGATGGCTAGATATTTAACGACCACACAATCAGTCAGCGAGCTGGACACGCTCACTCTAGCGAAGTAGAGAAAGCGAATAATGGGCAAAGCAGGTAGATACACACCGTCTCACTGTAATAGCTGACCCATTTCGGCACGATGATTGACGCCAGCGTCAGTGCAGAAGCTGCCCGATCCGATGCGTCAGTTTCAAGTTACTGATGGGTTTTTCCTGCGACGCAGGCCGGGGGAGGCGGATAACGTACCAGTTAAGAAAACGAGTAAGGTGGCAGAGTAGAGGATCGTCTTGGTGACGAATCCAGTGTAGTTCCTTCGCCCTTCCCCGGGCACCAGATGGAAATCCAGGATGGCGGCTGGTCTCACAGTGTATGTTTTGGTCGGTTGGTGATGGCCTTCCCTCCCAACGTTCGAAGAATACACACTTCAGAGAATCTGTTTGCCAGGCGAGTCGACTGGCGTTGAGCGAAGGAAGGAAGGCCTTTCCGGTGAGAGCTATCCCCGGCGACGACGACGATGGGGGCAAAGTCGTCAACTAAATACCAAGGTGGTGTGGACCCTGAAGGTCAGTGGTTGGAGGAACACAGTCCTCGTGAACAACTGTTGGTGGGATCGTCTTCAGAGGGGGTTTCGGTGCACGGATGACGGCACCAGGACGCTTTCAGTTACGAGTTTGCCATCAAATAGTTGAGCCAGAAGCGACGTTGCGTCGGCTGCCGTAGTTGAATGGGCGGGACGGCGTGTAACAACTCTGCGCTATTTTGCTGCCTGCGCTTTGAGGCGCCGCCGGGCACGGATGACGCACGTGGTGGGATGATCCATGCAGGTTGCTTCTAGGTATCCGGTACCAAAAGAGTCCACCTTTTCGTCGCCAGTTTTCAGGTTAGCGGTACCTGAAGGGTACTCCATTTTTATGCACTGAACATACCTCACATTGTTCGTAAATATACTCCGTACGGAGTAGACTTTTTGTAAAAAGCTTTCTACAGAATACTCCATATATATCGCTTCACTCAAACTACTGGATATAATGCAACAACTCAACGCTGTATTGATTGCTCTAGCATCGCGACCACACCCCTGAAGGGCCATGTAACTCGCCAGATATTTGCATTATAACTCCTTTCTTAACTGCATGATCATCATGTGGAGTTGTGAAAGCACTTCGTAGCGTACATTATCATGCTCCAAAACAAAACCAGTTTGCGAAAAAGCACTTTACTCCCCCGATGCGTACAATGCGTTTCGGAATTCAAGGAGGCAGAATAGAAAATAACTAAATGCAAAGCTGAATGTTTTCCTCCCCTCTAGCCCTTTCACCTCCATTATCATTCAGAGCCGAGTAACCCATGCCACACGACAGGAAAAAAAAAAAAGGACAACATGCGAAGGACACAATAATACTGCAGAGGATTAATACAGGGGAGTCACAATTTAAGAAGAAAGCTTTAAAAAAAATTGAACAAAACACATATGGTAAAACCTTGAGGTGTGCTGAAAAACAAAGCATCAGGGGGTGCAGATGAGGATTTGCTGGAATGGGTAACATGAACAAGAATACACTAGAAAAACAAAGGCAATATATAGAGAAACAAAGCCTGCAAAAATTAAAAGAAAGATAAAACATAGCAGTAGAACAAGATCAGGTAGTTATGTCATGCCATATAGAGAATTAAAAAGATGATGAAAAAGGCAGGGATGGGGAAGTAAAAAGTCATACCGTCCACCCATCACCAGCCCTCCCGTTGTGCCAATCCCAGCCAACTGGCGTCTTCCGCCTTTTTAGGGAGAGAATAGACGGGAGGCAAACCACATTCCGGCTGCCGGTGGACCATTAGCAATTAAAATTTTTTGGGTTGTCCTTATTCGCGGTCTCGTTTTCCGTTTTGCCATTCAACTTCTGTTTTTTTCTTTTCCTCCCTTAACCAGCCCGAAATCATTACTTTGTCACATAAAAAAATATATATATAATAAAAGAAACAACGCCAGCGCTGACTGGATAGGAGAGCCGGCAAATTCATGATTTTATTTGTGCATGAATTTTATTCATATCTCCTCTGACTTAGTCTTGGGTTGACTTAACATGACTCGGAAATCGTCATTGCTCTTTGGCTTCGGGGCCTCGGATAATATGTGATCATGGGAGGAAATTCGATCTGCAGAAGACTGCTGTGCTTCTGCTTTCGTGGCAATTGAAGCGGGCCCAATTTTCCCGTTGAAGGCGCCTTTCTTTACACCTAATCCGCCTCTTCTTCCCGCACGACCCTGTTGACCAGGTCTCGAAATGGGTGCGGCAGGCTGGACCATGAGCGCCGGCTTTTGCTTTTGCTTTTGCTTTCCAACTTGAAGACGATCCACTTTATGCTCGGGCGGCTGCTTCAGCATTTCTGATACTGGCCCAACGCGAATCTGACGACCCGGTGCAATCTCCTGGCCGTCGAGCCCAAGGGCCGCCTTTCCAGCATCACCCACGTCCATGAACTCGACAATAGCACCTTGATGGTCAGGGCGAAGAATTATCTTCACAAGAGGTCCATACGGCTCGACTAGAGTACGAATACGGGCATCGTTGACGGTGTCGGGAATATTCATTAGACCGAGAGTGCGAAGGTTCCTTTCACCAACTGGCAAGTCGGCTTGATTGACCGAAGCGGTGGATGGCGAAGCCCCTCCATTTGGTTCCATGGATGGAGACTTGGACCGCCCAACGCGCGAAATTATGGTAGTAGATTGGCGTTTTGCGCCGGTGTGCGTAGACAGTCTGACACGGAGCGGTCGGGAGCGAAACTCTTTCTGGTCCATCGCCAAAGCCGCATTTGCAGCTTCCTATAGCACTGTGAGTTAACCCAAGTTTGCTCAGGGAGGTATGTTGCACCCGGATATGAGCTTACCGGTGTGGAAAATGCTACAAACCCAAACCCCTTACTGCCACCGTCGGCCTTCGTTGGGATGCGCGCAACTTCGACTTTGCCAAAAGCCGTAAAGAGCTCAATTAGGTCGTCTTCAGTAGCCTTCCAATCAAGGTTTGAGATATGGATTTCCCGGCCTTCCTCGAACGCACCAGAACGAGCTTGGCGTTTCGAGGGGTCGGATATCTTCACCACGAGGTTCAAATTTTTCCCCACGGACTTATGATCTAACTCGAGTGCATCATGCGCATCGGCTGCAGAAGCAAACTGCACATAACAGAACCGCCTGTGGGTATTAAACTTGAGAGACGGGAATCGCACCTCAACAATCTCACCATGCTACAGAGACCATCAGCACACAGCCAAGGACCGGGAAGGCATTCACGAGAAGCAGCTTACTGGGCTGAATATCCGTCGAATGTAGGACTCGTCGGCTTCGGGTGGGAAGTTTGTAACAAAAAGTGTTGCTTTGGTTTCCAATTGGACGCTAAGCACACGCCCTTCCAAAACCTTTTGATCCCGCGTCTGAGCAACTTCCGCATCATCTTTCGAGTCGAACTCGACGATCGCAGAGGCAGAATCACCATCCGCCGGGAGGAGTGTGACGGCGTTGATTTTCCCACACTGACAGAGGTCAGCTTGGTCAAAAAGAAAAGAAAAAGAAAAAAAAAAAAAAAAAAAAAAAGGAATTGCACAGCTTTCACAATAGACTCACATCACGGAAAAACTGCCGGATTTTGAGGGTTGGGACATCCCTAGGCAGGTTTTTGACCGAAACACTCGAATTTTCCCGGTCGCGTTTGGGAGCATGCTCCGCCTCTGGTTCCGCAGGTTTGGCTTCGCTAACCTCGGCCTTTGGTTTTTTGCTAGCCAAGCCGTTGACGTCTGCGGATTCACGTTTTCGCTTTCCAACATGCACCGTGTCTTCAGCGTTATTCTGAGCTGCCTGCACTGCCTGAGCAACCGCTGCTTGCTGCTGAGCCGCTGCCTCCAAAGCTTCTTTTTCTCGTCGCTTCGCAACCCTTTTGGAGACCCTTCGGATCTCGACGATGGCCAGCTGAAGCTCCTCAGCATCTTCGTACTGCTCGCAATGCGCGATATACGTATCCATTATCTTTTCGGGCCAGTCCAAGTCATCTCTTTGCAGCGCCTGCTTCAGCACCGCCGTCGCGTAGTGAGGACTGGGGGCTTTCCGGGGACCGTCGCCTTGTGTAAATTTACTCCAGCACAAGAGCTCCCACGTATAAAACATGAGCCAAAACTCGTAGGTATGACCATGACGCCCAACCAGGCCCTTGAATGTTTCTCTGGCACTATCCCAGCTACCGCTTTCGCTCAGATAACGGATATATATCCGTTCGAGGCGGAAGAGAGGATCGTTCGGGACCGTCTTGTCGCCTTTGTCGCCTATAGCTTGGACACTCTCGATCGCGGACCGCATCCCCACTTCTGCCACGTCTAAATCCTCATCCGTAGAATTGGACTGAAACGGCAGCCGCCGGAGGTAGCTGCACCAGGTGGTGTGAACTTTCAACACCTCATCGACACCTGCAGCCTCGAGCAATCCGGTACGGGTGGCCCTATGTTTCAAATCGGATATGTCCTGGAAGGAATAGCCGGCTCGCTCCGCGGATAATAAGAGTTGAGACCAGAGAGAACCGGACCAGGGACAGTGCCTTGCAGCACGCTCTAGGATAGGAATGACGGGCTCATTGGTGCGGCGATGCATCGACTCATTGACGATGTATATGACGTAGTCATCCCAGAGGTTCGCATCAGTCGGGAATCGCAGCAGAGCACGCTGGAACAACGCCGTTATCAACTGAAAGCCGTACAAAGGCTTCTTGTACTTGTGCGTAGTTTCCAACTCGAGATACTGGGTGTATGCGGTCCATTCAGCCGTAGTGTCATTCGACTCGACGGCACGCTGCAGGGCCAATTCGCTTGTCTCTCTGGCATCACAAATGGCTTTTATTTCCCCCGCTTTCGCATTAGTACTGACCATGATATCCTCATAGTTGGCATTGTAGTAAGTTGAAACAAAATTGGAAAATATTTGAAACGTCTGGTCCCAGGCCATGTGAGGAGTCTGCAGTCTGCTCTCGAACAAGGCTCGGACTTGGGATGCCTTTTCGGAGGTGGGTGAGCTGGCAAGATCTCGCATGGTAAGCTCGAGATATCGATTCCAGACGAGGTGGCTGTCGCTAATACGCCATCTCGTGGCCTCGGCGCCTTTCCTCCACACATCCATAACCGACTGCCAGCCAAACACCTCACGACCCACGACCTTATCCTCCTCTGACCATTGCGCCTGAGAAGCCGCCGGCTCTCCAGAATTGGAAGCGGAATTGTAGAGATATAACATCCAGTCCCCATAGATAATCCAGAGTCTAGTACTTCCAAATTCCTCTTCGACGGATCTCTGACACAGTTCCATCACAGAGATGCGTTCCTCTACTGTGCGAGCAAGCAGGCTCTCGTCCTGTATCCATTCCACCCAGAGGTCCTCGCCGATCGCGAATAGGTTGTCCAATTCCTCACGGGCTGCGCGGAGGTCCTTGAGGACATCGTACTTGTGGGGATCTCCACGAGAGCCAGGCGACGACGGAGGGTAGACGTGGTCAACAAAGCCCTGGTGGAGCAGCTTGATGAACTTGACGCGGGCGTCGTAGGCATGGGGATTGCGCTGGACCTCGGCGCAAAGATCGGTCGCTTGCTTACGGGCATCCGGGGCGAGGCAGGTGTTGGAATAATCTCTCCTCGGTGTATCACCGGACCCATCGGCCGCATTGCTTTCAAAGGGGCGAGGCGTCGGAGTGGTGTGGGCAACCGGAGGTACGTTTGGGTACATCGTCGACGGAGAGAGCTGGCTTTCGTAGGATTCGGCATTCCTCAGTCTCGGGGCGTTAGACCGCTGTGGCTGATGCTGCTGCATCGAGGCGAGATCAGCGAGGGTATCCATTCCCGGAGTCGACGCCTGTCTGGGCGGAGGCAAATCGGAGGAAGGTGGAGTCCCGCCGCTGGATCGCACAGGCCCAATTACAGGACTGATGGCAGGCGGGGACGGTTCGCGCAGATTCGAAGGCGTAAGAACCTGGTGAACGAGGGGAGAAGAGGTCATGTTCTGCCTCGCTGGGTTGGAGCGAAGATTGTGAGACGGCCTTCTGCGAGGCGAGTTGGCCGACGGATTACGAGCCTGACTCGAGGGCGTCGAGTCGTGGGACAAGAGCGAATTTATATCCATGATTGAGCTAAGGCAGTTCCCGGCGACCGAGGTCTTGCACTGGAATTTTAGCAAACGGAGGGGGGGAAACAAAAAGGAGAGAAAAGAAAAGTGACAAAACAAAGATATCAAGACGAATCGCCGAGACCAAGGTAGGAGAAAGCAACGCTTCAGGCGATTGTCTACGGCCCGTAGGAGATGGAACGAGGAGCAAATGATCCAGTTCAGTCTGTGAATCAAGCACTAGTGATATTCTCCAAACTGGACGTTCGCAAGGTCCATGATCCTCTCGCCGTCGTTTCCAATGAACGTCCAAAGGGTCCCAGGACAGGGAAGGCTCTCTCGGCTTGCTTTTATACTTGTTTGCCTTTTTTTTTTCTAAAAAAAAAAAAAAGAAAAAAAAATTCTTTTTAGGAGGTGCCTCCAAAAGCCTTTTTCTCGAGGTGGTATTCTGCTGCCAGAGTCGCTCGCGTGGCTATGACCTCGTCGGCGCAGCCTCGATTCGACGGAATTCTCGCGACGGCGGCAGAATTTTTCGACGTCAGATGCTCACGCCGGGGAGAAACCTAGCGCAGCGGCGGCAGGGCAAGGTTGAGCGATGATCTGCAGGAGAGATCTTCGGAATGAAGCATAAATGCACGGGGCAAGAGGGCGAGAGGAGAAGGGAAACCGTGAAGGGGAGAGGGGTGCGTGCGTGTGTGTGTGTATGTGTGTGTGTGAGTGTGTGAGTGCGACGGTGGCCCGAGTGCCGGCGGAGGGGATGCGAAGGCGTTGCGGAGGGCAGGGTGAGAAGGTCGGGGAGGGAAGATGGTTGAGGGACGGAGATTGAAGAGATAATTTGGCGACAGAGAGCGACGGCGACGGACGGCAGAGTTCGAGGGGATCTCGTCGTCTGGGGTCTCGGTGGGTCGTGCTTCTGGACGGCGAGCAGGAAGGGCGGCGGGTTAAAAAGGGCCCATCGTGCAAAGAATTGAGCGAGGAGGAAAGGGGATGGGGGGGAGGTGATGTGCGAGTGAGAAATCGAGAGCAAAGAGGGTGGTGTGAGAGGGAAAAAGTGGATAAGAAAGATGCCACGGGGATTGGTGAAGGGAGAGGATGGCGGACGATGAAGGTTGGCGATGCGAGTGATTGTCGCCCAGCCGGTCAGTGCCAGCGAAAGCGTGCTCTCTTGAGTCTCTCCCGCCGCCCGCAAGGAGGGAAAAATAAAAATAAAAATAAAAATAAAAAATAAAAAAAAATAAATAAAAAAAAAAAAGGAAAAAAGTTCCACCACATCAAAGCCGCTGCGGTCGACTTTCTTTTGCTCTGCCCTGCACCTCTCGACAGAACGATATTCACATCATCAAATCACAGAGCAAGAAGAGTATTTTAAACAGAAATTCCAAAAATGACTAGATATGACTTTTACAGATGATAGTTATGTAGCTACTTTGGCTTTGTCCGTGCTCTCTTAGGTTGACGACTCCAGCTCAACCCTCCCTCCGCCGTCCACACACACACAGAGAGAGAGAATGAGAGAGAATGAGTGTGAGAGAGAAAGAGAAAGAGAGAGTATCTCCATACTAGCCGTCTCTGCAGCGAACATCCATCGACCAGCAATTCCTCGATGATCCAGCAACCCCCCGTTCCCATGACCCCCTTCGTTCCTCAAGCCATCCCGGGCTCGAGCCCTAGTCAGAGCCGGCCGGCCGTATTCTAGACCGTCGCGCCCGAAGTCACCGCGTCCGGATCCCTCTGCTTCTCCTGCTTCTGCATCATCTGCAATCTACGGAGTACAGCCTCTCATGTTTTTACTTTCTACGTCTCCCTCTCACGTTTTTACTTTCCTCGAAGCAACCGTAGCAAGCCAGATCAACTCACCTCCGAGGAAGTGAAAAATACCACATACTTTCGGCGGCGTTTTTTCCCACTGCTGAAACAACAAAAGCCACTCCACAGAGAGAATGGAAAAAAATAAATAAATATATAAATAAATTAAAAAAATTGAAAAAAATAAAAATAAAAATAAAAAAAATAAAAGCTTAAGAAAATCAAAATTGTAGATTGCGGGACTTCTCGGCGCCGAACGAAAAGGAAAGCAAAGAGTTCTCCTCCCCCAGCTTTTTAAGTGTTGTTTTTTTGTCCGTTATCTCACTAGGTAACTAACTATCTTACTCCGGACGTTGGTCAAGGGAACCCAGCTCTCGATCCCGCATGGTGTGTGTGTTTTAACTCCAGCATCACCTTGGTAACGAGCATCTGCCAGCGCCCTTGCCGCCTCCAGCGCTGCCGAGGGGGGAGCACAGACGGCCGCCGGGCGAGAGAGTCCGCCTATTCGCCAAAACAAAAAAAAAGTGCAGCCCGTCGACGGTGGAGAAAAGGGAGATATGGAAAAACAGGACTTGATCCGTCGCCCGCGTCCCATCCCCCATTTCTCGCTTCATTGAGCCAGTCACGCTCGGCTGATTTTTCAGTCGGAGGGGGACGTGAGTGACGATTCGCCCGTCTTTCTTCGTTCACTTGGAAATCATCCGGCCCGCGGACAGCTGTTGTGAAGCTCTCGGAGCTGATCGATGTTCGCGTCCGCTTTTCTTTCGACGTCATCGCCGGTATCCACAGGCAAATCGAGTGCTGATCCTCCGAAACTGGCCGCATTCGTCGCCAAGCCCGCTGCTCTACGATACTTAACTACCTCACTCCTGCAGAATAACTACTTATCTACATGATTCCATCTCAGCGAGTTCTGCGTTGGTAGACAAAAGTAAAAGTCTCCATCGTAGTCAGGCTGAATATCCCAATTTCCCCAAAGGGCGCAAGCCCCCTTTTACGAGAAGATCCAGAACACGAAGGCATCCGGTTCTTTCTAGAAAAAAAAGAACAAAGTCGGAAAAAGAAAAAAGAAAGAAAAACAAAAGAAAAAGAAAGAAAAAAGTAAAAGGAGAGAAGAAAAAGAAAAAGAAATGAAATGAAATGAAAAAGCCTCCTTTTCCACTGCCCCTTCGCAGGTAACGAGATACATGTGTACATCAACGGCCTGCCGTGGCTCTGCCCTTTATTTATCATCCACGACTCTCCAACATTGAGTGGATGTATTCTCCTACATCAAAGGCTCTTTCGAGAGTTAGCTATCTCATACATACCATGTTCTGCTCAACCTTACTTCTATTGAGCCCAGAACGCTCCAAGAGATCTTTACCCAGATTTCCTCCGTAGGGCTTTTCACAGGGCTATTGCCACTCAGCCACCACCCTCTTGCCCTCCCCCCTGAATGACATACCCCCATGCTCCCATTGGGCAGTTAAATTCCACAGCGCGAAGTCTGGACTGGCATTCATGGGAAGCAAGCCAGTCAAATTTCACATCATCAGGTGTCAATTTGTCCCCATTACCGGGGGGTGACGAAAGGCTGCAATCGCATGGGACAGGTGAGATGCCATGCAAATGAGACTTTTTTTTTGTTGCAGGATTGCAACGTCATCGTGTTCGCCAGCCACAAAATCAGATTGCTCCTCGGCCCCCTTTTTCCTTGTCAGGCCTGGCCAGTTTCGTGCAAGATCCAAAAGCCAATGACTTCCCCACAATCGCGGCGTCTGGCCCTGTTGTCTTGAAAATATATATTCTCCGTATACGGAGTACTCCGTATATTTAAAAAAATAAAAAAGGAAAAAAAAAGGGAAAAAAATAAGAAGTTGGCGTAGAGGAAGTAAAGATTCGACGGCCTTGGATCCTAAAAGCCCGCGGAAAACACTAACAACGACACCACCACCCCACTAACATGCGGGACGAATGGATGTCGAGCGTATGCTAGCTCTTCCGTGTGCGGATGGCAACTAGGGCTTCTCCGGGGGCTTTTTCAAGGTGCTCATGCAATGTAGGCGTAAGGTAGCTGGATTGGATATATGGCTCCCGCCGTGACGTTAGCAATTGGTCTTTCGCTGATGATGGTAAAGTACCTAAATATGTACGTCATACGAAGTACGGAGGAGATAATTCACAGCCTGGGAGGGTAAAACATTTTCTGTCCCGGGGAGAAGAGCAAATGTTCCGACATTCACACCGTACTGCGTTTAACCTGTGGCAGGTTTTGGCAAAGATTTGAATTTCGGCAACGCCGGACCAGCAGCCCGGTCTTTCGCAACTTTTTGATGGCTATGATGATGTCGACAAATGAGCTTCCCTGCGTGTCATATCTCACGCCACAACGATCTAGAACCACTCGGCATGCACTTGGCCGGCTGCAAAAGATGGCCAAACTGCAGCGAGCGCGCCCAACGGAGCACGGAGCACGAAACGCCAGTTCCAATTGACCGGAACGGCGAGTCCCGGCCCGGCACGGCGCCAAGACTTACATAATGACGCCAAGATGCAATCCTGCTGATGTAATCTATTCGACGATCCGACTAGCCGTCTCGGGACTAGCGCCATGTTGACCTTTTTCAAAGTCCGAGAGCAAAAGCATCGAAGAGTGCAACGAAGCACGCCGACTCGCCAGGCAATTGTGAAAGAGTTCAAGCGAGAATGGCGGCCGTGTGCGCTGCGTTCGCTTCTCGCCAATTGGCTCGCTCAGGTAGGTACCATATGTCCCCTGTCAATCGCCACGGTTGCGCAGCCTGCTAAAGCTGCTTTCTCCGGTTCCAGCGAGAAATCGACTCCCCCAGATCTCCCGCCGAGGATTTTTATCAACCCCCTTCCTTACCTCAACGGAGCCCTCTACGTCGTCAGTTGATTCTCCGGACACGAAATCTGGGCCCAAGGTCTCCTTCCGTCCTCCCCCTGTCAAGCGTGGCTCCCTCGCATCGGGCTCCATCTTCGCCGATGGGGAGGATTTCCCCAAAATCACCACGGGAGGCCGAACCCCCAAACGTCGCTCAGAGGCGGCTGCTGAGGCCGAAGCACAGGATGGCGAGGCGCAGACGACCATCGTTGACCTGAGCGAACGTGACACCGCGAGTCTCGAGAGATCGCTCAACCCCCACCCGAACCGCCGTGCACGATGGCAGCGCAAGATGATAATACGGACCATCCACCGACGTGGCCGGCTAACGCGAAAGGAGAAAATAATGCAGTCTGAGCGAGAACTGTCCTCCAAATCACACTGGTTCAAGACCTCGGTGAAGAAACTCGGGCCGCTGGCGAGGCAGATTGCGGGCAAAAATATAGACGAGGCCATCCTGCAGATGAGATACAGCAAGAAGAAGGCCGCCAGGGATGTAAAAGCATTCCTGGAACAAGCCAAGAACGAAGCTATTGTCTCACGGGGTATGGGCTTGGGTCAGGCTGAGGCCCAGGCCGCCGCGACTGAAACCGCCGAAGGAGAAGCACAAGTCGAAGTAACTGCCGTTGCCACCGCCGACGCAGCTAGCCCCGTTACGCTCACGCTGAAGGATGGCAAGCGCCTGGTGGTGACAGATCCAACCTCCATCTACATCGCCCAGGCATGGGTCGGTCGGGGCCCGTTCGGAAGAGAAGCCTCCCCTCGCGGCAGAGGCAACACCCACATCTTACGACCTCCGTACACGTCCATCAGCGTGATACTCAAGGAAGAAAAGACTCGCATCCGTGAGTGGCAGGAACGTGAGCAGAAGGATATCAGGCGGCGGAAGGCAAAGGTCTGGAGACAGCTGCCAGATCGACCGTTGACAATGCGCAACCAGTATTATGCATGGTAAGCGAGGCGGGGCTTCGGAGCTACTACTACATGCTTGTACGAGTACATGTGTGTGTGTATCATAGATTATCCCTTTTCTTCAGCTCTTTGTTTGAATTTTTTTTTTTTATTTTTTTTATTTTTCTCTTTTTCTTTCTGTTGAGTTTTCACTTCCTGTTCTACAGGCGTTATATAAATGGAAATGGCAGTCAGCTATCATTATCGGTAAGCTTCAAACATTCAACTACAACTCTTGATAAATTGATTGAATTTGGATAACGGGGCGGTTGGCGCCGCTTGGGGTCTTTGCCCTCCGCAGGAGCCTCCTTGATATCGAATGAGGCAATGCATACCTCCAACACTCACATTATAAGGTGTTGTTGGGAATCCCGACAGTCGTTCCATTGTAGCCAGGAGAGAAGCAACTGGGCTCCTGTTCATGATGGCATCGACTCGTTTAGCATTGCTATGTGAAGCGTTATATTTAAAATGGAAGGGCAAGAGAACAACGTACATTTCTCCGGGTCCATTATTACTATTGAGATGTCGCTGCAAATCATGAACTGGCAGGGGCAAGTGGATAAAAATCTTCAAGAAAAACTACACAGACGCACGACACAGAAATATCAAAGAAATCTAAAAAAAAAGGCAAGAAAAGAAAAGAAAAGAAAAATAACAGGATGAAACACCCCGAAGCCATAATCGCCCATAAACCGCCTCCAAGACCGTGTTCGAAGATGCCAGAGCTTAAAACCGGAGACCTCGAACGGGGGTATCTGGTCGGGAGAACATAAATTACAAAGAAGAGGAAAGCCAGAACCACGAAACTATCAAAGCCAAAAACCAATATACCACAGAAAAAGGAGAGCAAGAAAATAAAATAAGCAAAAAAAAAAAAAAAAAAAAAAAAAAAAAAAAAAAAAAAACCACGAAGCCCAATAATTTCAACACCGCGCAATTTAGCCCATAGCAGTTGAAATTACGGGTGGGCATGAGGCTGGGCCAGAATAGGCCGTTGAGGATCAGTCAAAATCGATCGCGGCCCAGTACCTCGAAGACGGTGCTATAAGGAGAAGAGAAAATATCCTGCCACTTCCTTGAATAATATGCCACGATCCCTCACTTCTTTACCACTTTCGCAACGGCACCGCGAGAAGAGACCCGCCGCGATTTGCTCGCAGCCGTATGGAGTGGAGGGGGCCGTTGACGAAGATTGGGTAAAATTTCGATATCCGGGAAGTGGGCTTCATAACCATTCTCGATACGTTGCTGGAGATGTTGTCGAAGATCACGGAGCACTTGAAGGGTCTGACTGAACGTCTTATGGTTCCCAATACGGGAATAGAGCCAGTCGGGGACGGGGCGAGGTATGATCCGTGGCGAACGCTTTTTAGGCTCCGAGGACTCCCCAGGTTCGTCAGGGTTGAAGCCACGTCCGTCTTTAACAGCAGCTTCAGCAGAAGAATCTTCATCGTTGGCATCAGCATCGTGGGTAACGATGGACTCCCCAGTTTCGTGACCCGTAGATTGCACAGTAGAGTCGTCTTCCTCGAATTGGCCTTCGTTTCCCGTGCTTCGTTGAGTCTCTCGGCGGCGAAGTTGAAGATTGAAATCCTCTACTCCACCCCAGGCACGCATGTTCTTGATCGTATCGATGGCGAGGTCGCACTGTCTGAAAGGCCATTCCCCAGTTCGATACCGCGCACGTTGATAATGCTTCCGGCAATAATAGATCCAAACGAAGTTTGGGACACCGATTGTGCAGCGCTTATTTCTCCCGAAGATATGAGATATGACTTTGCGATAGTGAGGCGACTCCGTGGAGCATGCCTCCCCGCTAAATTGGCAACGGGGTTGTGGTGGTTCTTCCGAGTTTTTCATTATGCTACTCTCACACTGACGTTACACTCTGTGAGAAACTGCAAATTTCAATTTCCTTTTTCTCTGTTTTGTTAAAATAGTTCTCTCTTGTTGATGATAGCTGGTTTAACAATCCTAGAGAGAAAAAAGGAGGCAAAGAACTAGAGAACACTCACCAAGAGGCGGAGGTGAACAAGAATAAATACCGGAGGGTATGGGGGAAGAAGTGACGGCAACTCACGTTGAGCGGAGGTGGTGAATCCCGATAAGGGGATCACACAGTGGAAAGTGAAGAGACACAGCCGAGTTCGACACCAAGCGCCAAGATAGAACTGAATAAGGCGAGAGACTCAAATAATCTGGAAAACGGAATGGGAGGATTAGAAAATCAAGAAAGAAACAAGGCAGTCTCGATGAACTCAAGTATGGCGAGGTGCTGGATATGAAGGTGGAACGAGATGCAGGCTGTGATTCAAAGAGAAAGTCAAAGTCGACAAATGACTCAAAAAAAGGTCAAACCGTGGAAAACCGAGTTACAGGCAGATGACTGTGAAGAGGAAGAAATTTCTTCGCTCTGTAAGGAGGTGAATAGGGGCACAATAGTATTGGTCAGAGGGTGAATGGGAAGAATCGAGTATTCAATGTCGGAGGGGGGAAATTAATACAGGCTGTGAAAAGTCGATATTCGCCTGATCTCAAGGCCACAGCCGGACAAAGACTATATCAGGAAATTTCCGGTTCATTCGTCCCAATATGGACCGGAAGAGGGTTTTACTCTCAAGACCTGAAGCAATTCAGAGGTATGTTCCTTCAGGATGAAAGGATAGCGCCAACGATGAATGCATTACGAGATGGAAGTGATATCAGAAGGATAAGGGTGAGTGCGGAAAGGTAGGTAACAGGCGTGGCATAGGGAAGATGAGAAAACTTGGAGAGACAAAAAAAAAAAAAAAAAATATTGCTAATCAGGAGTTGCCCTGGTACCTGGCCAAATGCATTCAAAAGATGAAAAACATGGTCGGGTGATAACTAGACCAAGATTCGAAACGCATCTCTATTTAATATTACCACACACAGGGCTTCGGACACGCAGCATCTTCTCCTGCTCAGCACTGGTTTTTCTGTACTCCCAGTAGGCTTTGGATTGCTATACAGAAGCAAAAAGGGGGCATTTGGCGACTACAGATAAGACAATGACTGACGAGGTTGGATGCTGCACGAGATCTTTCAAGGGATAAAAGGGGCATAGCTGAAACATCGCGTAAGATATTTCAAGGCCGGGATAGGCGCCTCGCATCTCGTTTCCATATACCGTCTCGTGGTACGTTTCCCGGGTGTCGGGAGAGCGTTCAGACCTAGCATGGAAGACGTCAGTTGAAAGGATTTCAAACCATCGACCCGGGTATCACGAAGCATGCCACTTTTGAAGAGAGGAGGAAGAATGGTGACGAGGGGAGTCGGCAATTCATTGCTACCTGCCCACTTAAGAAGCGCTTTTGGGCCTCGGTTTCGAAGTCCTGCTTCCGCTGGAGCGCGTGAGGGCTCTACGAGCACCTGCAAGTGTCGAAGAAGGATTAACGCCATTCAGCCATATACCTGAACGTTGACAGTTGTAAATAAAGATTCAACCGAAGCTGCCTAACTGGGGAAATGGGGGCAGCGGCTAAAGACCAGAGTCCGGCGGAAGACAATGAAGAGCATGAAGAGAGGGAAGAGAAGAAAAAGGAAACAAGCACTGCTTAGTCGTGCGGCTTGTCCTGCATGAAATATACAGCACGATGCTTTATGCACATGGCAATATACAGGTGTTCCTAGCCATAGTATCCCAAGTACCCAAGGCTGATGGGACGAAAGTTAACAAGTGGGTGCACACGTGATGCCATTATGATGATCAATGCACCTCCATCTATGTGTGCAAACTATTTACTATCTTTTTTGAAAGATAATAAACCAGTACTCTGTATGGTTGTTTTAAATTGCAACACTACCTCCTCTCGCGGGCAGTGTGTTTGTTGGTGGTTGATGCGCTGTTGGGATGAGATGAGGTTTGAGGTGAAGGTGAGGCTCTCGGCTTCTTGGCGCAGTGGCCCTGTTGCTGTGTGGGGCATGGCACCTCCAGCCACACCCAAACATACTGTAACGCACAGCCAGCCTTACAGTACACCACCAGTGCGTAAATTACACTAGTTAGTTTACGGTAACGTACTGCTTAGCTAATCCTGCGAGTGCCGCTGCCACCACTCCGCGGTCGACTCTTCTCTGTCTCTCACGCTCTCACTCTCACTCGGACTCTTCACCACCACAACAACAATTCATAAACACCCTTGCAGGCCAGGTTGAAATCCGAACAAGGTGATGGTCCTCTGCAAAATGGACACCTGTTTTGCCGCATTCCCATTATGACACCAGAATCTATAAAGACTGCGGCTTCTGCCTCGATTGTGATGCGCCGCTGTATGTCAGCCCAACTCACCTCACTCCAAACTCGGAGGCATCGCGGCAGTGTAAATAGTAAATACTGACCATAGAATAGCTGGGAACTTTTGATTCGAGGCCATACATCTGCTGTGGTCGCTGACTTAGATTTCCTGCAGCAGCTGATCAACTTTGTAGGATCACTGTTTCTCATACACAAAAGGCCTGTCGACTATTTTCGTTAATCCAGCATATGATCCGTTTTCCTTTCTTTTACCTTTTTTTCCTTTTTTTTTGGGGGGGTGAAAGAAATATCATTATTTTAGATCTACATGAATCTATGTCCCAAAAATGTCGGCACTTAAGCCGTTCAAGATCCCACCGCGCAAAGCAGCCATTCGCATCATCAACCCTGCTAACGGCGAAGAAATCGACGTTCCCACGGACCAACCCGGCGTTCGGACAGCAGAAAGCACGATACCACCGCGCACAGAACTCCCTCGAGGCCAGACAAAAAGGCTCCAGAATGGGGACTATGCGCACGAAAACCGAGACCCGCAGAGCGCAGCCGAGTCGGGAGCCGGAGAGCAAGCATCGCTTGACACCGCAGCGGACGAGGGCTTGACTGCATCTTCCCGCGAGAATGATACTGATACCTTTGTCCAAGGAGGTCAACGTTCCCCGCAGACCACGACTCCGAAGCAGAGTGCTGCCGTCCCTCGATCATGTCGCACGGGCTGGAAGCCGGACATTAATGCCCCTCCTTATATTCCCTCTTATCTTTGGGCTATCCAGCAATCTCCTGTGATGAATCGATTCTCAAAGCAGCTAGACTCCATCGACTTTGGAACATACATCCAAAGCTTTGCTGGTACCCGTTATCTGAAGCCTGTCCCGGAAACCCACCCAGAGCTTAGCAAAGTGCGTGTCACTCTTTCCCGACATCCTAGGAACCTTGCTGTCGACAACTACTTTGAATACTTTTCGGAGTGCCTTAAACTGGAGGCATTTGCCCATTCCGCCACTCTATCGCGCCTAACTCTTTTCAACACTACGCTCGAACTGTCAGACCGACACCAGCACCTCTACGCGCTTAGGGTTCCGGGACTCAGGGATAACGCTCCAAGTCTCGATATCGGTGATGCAGTTGCTGTGCGGCAGTTTTTCCCATTTCCTCACATTGCCCAGCAGGGCTTGGAATGGCTATCTGAAAATGAGAATGGTTTAAATGGCTCTATCTCGCCCGGTTTCAACGGAATCCAAATATACTCCTACGTGTGGGGTGTTTCGCGGGCTACAGAAACTGTTATTCTTCGAGTAGACGGATTCTTCCCATCGTCGAGTTGCTGCAATGCCTCTTTCACCCTGCCGGTTGATTTGTATACCGCCCTGTGGCGAGCGATTCGGAGGGTCAGTGGGGCGGCACCCTCAACCACCACTGCTATTCCCGGGGATCCTACTGCGAACCTTCACGATGAACGTAGCTGGGTTCGCCACATGCTATTCCCAAAGGAAGCTGACTGTGTAACTCAGAAAAATCTACCAAAAGGCTCATTCGACCGCGAGTGGTGTGATTCACAGCTCAACTACGAACAGCAAAAGGCTGTTGATTCGGTTGTTTCTCGCGATTATGGGAACGTCCCGTTCTTGATATCGGGTGTCCCAGGATCCGGGAAAACCAAAACTGTCGTCGAATGCGCGCTTCAGCTGCTTAGTTGTACTGTTGATGTGACACCGCATCTTCTGATATGCGCTCCGTCTAATCCAGCGGCTGACACTCTTGCCATCCGCCTCTCAGCTCACTTAAATCCCTCCCAGTTGTTCAGACTGAACGGGTGGAACCGAACCTTTGCCGAAGTCCCAGATCAAGTCTTACCCTATTCGTATACGGAGAAAGAAGTGTTCTCCCTGCCTGATTTTCAGACGATGATGAAGTACAAGATTGTGGTTACCACCTGCAAGGATGCAGACATGCTTGTCCGAGCTCGCTTGACCAATCAGGACTTGATGAGCCTAGCACACGAAACAATATCTACCATAGCCCCAAGCGCCCAGGTGAAGATGGAGAAGCTGATTCACTGGACCGCCCTTATTGTGGACGAGGCAGCTCAAGCCACGGAACCAACAGTGTGTGTTCCACTTACAGTGGTTTCAACTGCCATGCCTCTCGACCCAAAATTTACTACGAAGACCTCACTGCCCCTTTTCATCATGGCCGGTGATGAGCACCAGCTAGGGCCACGAATATACAATTCTGACACAGCACTATCGGTATCTCTATTTGAACGGCTCTTTGCGCGGCCGATTTACTCGAACCATCCATTATCTCGTCGAAACATTGGACCCTACAAAAAACTCACGAGATCCATGCTTCCGATGCGTCGCCCAGCTTTTGTCAACCTCACTCGCAATTATCGCTCTCATCCCGCAATTCTTGCCATGTCCTCTGTCCTTTTCTACAACGATACCTTAATTCCGTCCGCAGAACGTACGCATCCACTGGGACCGGTTCCTACCTGGCCAGATTGGCCGAGTCGCTACCGTTGGCCTATCCTATTTAACTGTAACACTTCGCAGGATCAAGTGGAAGATGTCCTTACCCACGGTCCGGGTACAGGTGTTTATAATGATACTGAAGCCGAGATCGCCCTTCGCTATGTCCGCTCGTTATTGTCACATTCGTCCACGATCGACTACACATCCCAAGACTCGAATCCTCCACCAAGACCAATATCCCAGCCGGAAATTGCAATAATCACCCCTTTCCTTGCACAAGTGACCCGCCTCCGTGAACTATTTCGCGCCCACCATCTTTATGACGTTAGCATTGGGCCTTTGGAAGCATTCCAGGGTTTAGAAACCCGCTTCTTGATAATCTGCACGACACGCACCCGCTCAGACCAAAAGTTTCTCGACATCGATCAATCCAGAGATCTTGGCCTCGTGGGTGCGAGACGACGATTCAACATGGCGATCACGCGAGCAAAGGAGGGTGTTATCATCATCGGAAATCCAAACGTACTCGTAGGGACAGGCAAGGACGAGACATGGCGCGCCTTTTTAAGTTTCTGCGCGCGGAATGGATGCTGGGCTGTGGAGAAAAACGCAGATCAATCGACAAAGAGTACATCTGAATACTGGTTCAAAACACTAGGAGGAACAGACGGGGATGGGCATGGATTCCACACGGATTTTGATATTACCGATGTTGGTTATGTGAGTAGGTTGGAAAGAGGGCTGTTGCATGCTGATTTATTAGCGAGAATGGAAGAAGGCAATGATGGAGAAGTGAACGGGAGTCTGACCAAAGATGTCAAGGCTCGCCGACGAGAACTAGGGGCTATACAGGCGGATGAAGATGCAGCGATGTGGACTGCCGGACTTGCAGCGGAGGAGGCTCTCAGGGGCTCTTTGGATGATGAGTATACTGCATAGATGCTTCGACGAAATAGAAAAATTTTTTGGCCCCAAGATGTACTTTGAGTGTCAAGGAGCCGGCGCAGATGACTTCACAGCACCAAATATTTAGCGTATTCTTTATTCTGCAGCTAGTTCCCATACTAGCGAAAGGGCAATTGCCATACAGAGTGCTCTGTGGGGGATCATCGTTTTATTATCTGCTTCATTCTTGTCAAACAGCAGGGTTTAATCAGCTTCGGTTTGATGAGGCCGGGCCCTGAGATCCACCTTATGATGGTGTATTGTATAGAATGTATAGTGGTCATGAGTAAAACGCAGTTAAAAGGGAATATTACCCTTTTTTCGTTGACATAATTTGTTAGATATGCCCCTTACTATCCTCTTCTAATCCTTCGCACGTAGTTATTAAGCAACCACAAAGATGAGGAAACATTGCCCCAGGGAACATGCAAGACATGTAGAACTAGTCAAACCAAGTAGCGCCACCTCTGCTTCTCAAAAATATTTCTTATCTTTTCAATCTAAACCCATAGCATCCAGATGGTGGTTATCAAACAAAAACACCAAATTCATCATGCATAACGGAAAGATTCTAGAAATTACCGACCATATCCCCCAATAAATGATGTACGGCCTTTACGACCACCCTTGCCAACACCGATATCAATCCGTTTCATCTCTTCACTCAGGGCGTCAAAATGTCCATGGCCGGATGGTGTATCCATATAGGTTTGAGACCCGGGTTGGATCGGAACCTTGGCGGGGATCGGAGGACCAGAAGAATGATAACGGTGTGAAACGACTGAAGATGAATATCGGGAAGCTGAGGAAGGCGAAGAATCGCTATAAGGTGGTGGCGCACAACCGTTGTAGTGTGACGGGGCACTTGGATTGCTGGAGTAATGGTTGTAAGCAACCAAAGCGTCACGTTCTCTAAGACCGTGGTTAGGTCTTGGTGACGGGTCCCTTGCGCTTGGACTTGGCTGAATATACGATTGAGGCCGCATAGGAGCCTTTTGAAGCCTACCACGGCTGGGTGGGTGTGATTCTGTTCCATAAACAGGGGGACAATGCTGATAGGAATGGCCAGGTGCAACTACTGACCTAGGGCGAGGCTGTCGTTCTCGATCCGCAGACGACGAGTGGCCACTAGTGATGCTAGAAGCCGGGGCGTGTTTGAACCGGACAACAACTTCGGGCTTCTTTTGCTTTCTCACCGGCTCGGGAGCCCAGGTATCCGCAGGAAGATGGTCAGATGGGTCAATGGTACGACCATCATTCCCAATTATTGGACCCAAAGCACGCAATTTATCAACTTCATATTGACGAGCCGCCTCCATAGCTTGCTCAACATTTTCGTATGGAGGAGCAGGTTGCTCCACGCCCGACGCAAGGGAGGCATTAGGGTTAATGACGTCGTACGAATCAGGAGAAAACGGGATTCCGGATAAAGAGTCGGGGTCGGTCGGAGGAGGAGCGGGGTGAGGGCTAACTGATTTACGAGCTGGGATTTGGCGTGGATCCACAACTGTTCTTGGAGACCTTCTCTCGGGCATGTCAACCGGAGACGAGCGCATGGCCTGTGTTATTGTTGATGATTGGGTGGGAATATTACTTTGTCGACGGACGTGGCGATTATCATAATGCATTCGATCAGGTTCTTTGGCCAAGCCAGGGTCATAACCCGCAACTAGAGATGAAGGAACAGATTCGCCCCCGGATGTCATCGGTCTCTCCTGCAGATAACCCCTTTCCTGAACAGCAGTACGATATGACGGTGCGGGTGATGTAGAATAACCTTGTTCCGCTTCAGAATTACAACCCGAATCTGAATATTTCGGACGATACGCGATATACTCAGATTGCTTCTCAATTGGCTGGGGAGAAGACCTAGGGGTGATATTCAGGGGCTCTGGCATGGGTTGTGAGTCGCTCATGAAATGCTCCGACATCGAGGAGTGTCCCAGGCCATCACGATGCACGGGAGGAGGAGGGGGCGGGCCATCATCATCATCATCGTCGTCATCACCATCAGGCTGCAGGTATTGATGATGATGGTGATAATTAGCTTGGCTTACGGATTGGCGCAACGGACTATCCTTAAAGAAGTCCGTTTTTGATGCAGGATTGTAATAGTGATGCTGGCCACGCCGTTCGCCAGAATTCAGTGCAAGTTGCTGTGGATGGTCTGGTGCGCCATAGCTCTGAACTTCTAAGGGTCCGTGCGGTGAGCCCTTAGAGGGCGGTGGGTATGAATTTTGCCGATGCTCAGGGGTCGCCATCTGGCGATTATTGTGACGAGAAGGTGTTTCGTAAGAATTTTGAGAGTATGCCTGGTATTGATCGACCGCGTAGGAGTGACCAGGTTGTTCCGGGTAGGGATCGGTAGGTGGCTGTTGGTGGTCATATCCGTACTCTGAAGTTGGATAAAGATCCTCTTGTGGCACAGAGGATGGGGCAGGTTGATTATACGAGTCCCGATGATGATAGATATCTGTTGTCGAAGGAATACCGCTCCGAAGATCGTTAGGATAATTTTGAGACTGACGTACGGACGCCGATACACGTGGAGGCGGGTCAGAAACCTGGAGTTCTCCTTGGCAGGATTGATGGGCAGCAGTCGATTTTTCCAAGTTTGGGTCAGTGTAATATACTTGATGGCTTGGAGGATGGTCCTGCCTTGGCGGATGGGAATTCTGGAGTTCACTCTGATAAGGATGAAGAGCGGGAGCCGACTGCTCTATGTTTGACTCAGCGTAGTATACCTGGCGATGCGTGGCATGGTCCTGTCTCGATGGATACTGATTATCGGGGGCGGTTTGGTAACCCTGCTGTCCGGGGCCATGGGAGTATGAACGGTCAGAATTATGATGGTCCTGGCGGACAGGAGCAGAACTCTGGGCGGGGGGATAGAGTTCGCTGGGTGCCCGATACTGGTGAGAGTCATCCGGGGCCTCACTCCTGCGTGAAGTTTTAAGCGGGGATGTTGGTTGGGTCTCTGAGGCTGAAGGCCGAGAAGGAGTGGAAGCAGCGTGTTCCTTTTTCGAGGTAGCCCCGACGTCCACCGACGAGGGTCGGGCGGGGGTGGAACCCGTGGGATCGGCGGGCAATGGTCGCCTCTTCGGTGGTTTAGACTGTCGAGGGCCAGAGATGGAGGAATTTGTTTGACTCCTAGCCTCTACTTTCTTCGCCTCCTTCCGACGCTCCACAACGGCTTCATCTTTCGGTCGAGTATCGTAATATGTTAATTCAATCCTGATCTCGCCTGCATATTTCCCCTTGCAGTTGAGATTATGCCATGAATCACTCTGACCTCCTCCAGGAATAATGACTCCCTTGAGGTCAACCCACGTTTCTCCGATCAGATCTGTCTTTTTGTCGTCATTGAAAACGGAGACCTTCAACTGATAGTAGTCTGGGGACTGGTGTACAGTGAACCGGAGCTCTTGGTCCCTAGGCAATCGGCATCAGAACAGCGGGTCGGAACGCAATAGGGTCCGACTTACCATTTTGGCGTCTGTCCTCCTCTCATATCTGTATCCGTTTTCTTTGCCTCCTTTGCAAGACGACAGGCACAATATGGGTTTTGTTTTCCCATGGTCTTCCTATTGGGTAGATTCTTTGCACGATCGATGATCGCGACCAAGGTGCCGATTTCAGGCCCATCGATCGACATGTCGGCGTAGATCCCCGCGGTATGGGCACCGAGGGCCAATTTGGCCGATTTGCTCAACATTGTGTAGCAGGAATGCAGAGCAGCTCCCAACGTATAAAACGGAGGGGGGGAGGCGGGAGAACTTGACGGATATTCACAGTCACGCCCGAAATAACAAACGTATTTATTGTTAAACCGAAACCACCTCGACGAACTGGATCGAGCTGGCACAGCCTGAATGAAGACGAAGGCAAAGTGGAGGAGCTAGACCGGGTGACGTACGCCAAACCAAGCCGAATTGTGAAGCAAGCATAGCTGAATGAATAACGAAAGTGGGCGTTTGCTCTGAGAAGAGAATGAAGACCCGGTCTTCCTCACAGCAGCAGCAAAAAGCAGAAGCAAGCGAGAGACGAGAAAATGGAGTTCAACACGTTTTCACGCCGTGAATGTTTATCATGCAGCGAATTTGTTGGCATTCGTTAGCTAGACGCGGGCTGAAGGGAGGCTGGTGGGCGATTCTAGGGTGTCGTAGGGCTCCCGACGGAGCCAATTGGATGACGTCGAGTGAACTTATTCGGGTGGCTGGTGGTTAGGATTCCTTGGCGGCGGATGATCCCAGCAGGTAATTCGTTCAACACAACGAGCGATTGACGGCGGCATTCGAGCGTGCGATGCAACAACTTTGAGGACTGGAGACGCCGCGGGTCGAGCAGGCGGATGGACGAGAATTCGTGATCGACAGGCGAGGGTTGGGTCTCCCCCGTTCGGGAAATCTGTTTTTGTTTCGCCGTTTCAGGAATCGCGGCCGGGTTCAGTCACGTGACACTCAGGATCTACCTAACCACGATCTTTGCATGTGATGTACGAGTACATTAAATTTTGGTTCCTTTACGGGGTACTGGTGTCTTTACAGAGTACACGAGTACGGAGTTCGGAGAACACAGTTATCTCTCTCACCGCCTCAAACTTAGATCAAAAAAGGCTCGGGCTGAACTCAGGCTCAGTGGGTGGGTTTTATCAATGGGTTCCGTGACTACGGAGTAACTACGACGGCGGCTTCCTACACGGATTACCTAATATGGCTAAGCAGAATATGACTAATCTTCCTCGGACTATTGCTGATCCGGCGAAATTTTGCCTTGATCGCCAAAAAAAAAAAAAAAAAAGGAAAAGGTGAATCTGAAGAGCGCGACGGGCTGCTTGTCGGGGTTTGGGATTGACATGAGCATGTATTCTGACATGATAATATCCTGTCTTTAATATACAATCATATCCTAGCTTGCGACGATGGCGGCTCCGGTCCTGCCATTGCCGCAGGTGAAGCTACCCTCCATACCATCCACCAGGCTTACCGCAGAACAGCTTCACTGGCGCTCCTTCAAGACTCCTCTTCTCATATCCTCCCCGTCCAACACGCCGATTAATCACATATCACAGCCTCCCGCCCCTGCTTTGTCCTCTCCTGCCTCCCTTCATCCCCCGGATATTTTTACCGTCACAACCGGTGCCCGCGTCCAGATATATTCGATCCGGACGCGAAAGCTTTTAAAGTCGATTACTCGCTTTGATGATACCGCCCGATGTTCTGAGATCCGCCCAGATGGCAGGATCCTCGTGGCGGGTGATGAGACGGGTACAATTCAGGTTTTCGATGTTAACTCTCGCTCCATCTTAAAGACATGGCGAGACCACAAGCAACCTGTATGGGTGACCAGGTTCTCTCCGACGGATCCGACCTCTCTTCTCAGCGCAAGTGATGATAAGACGGTGCGACTATGGGACCTGCCCAGCGAGAATAGTGCTCAGGTCTTTGTTGGCCACTCGGATTATGTTCGGAGCGGCTGCTTCATGCCTGGGGCTCAGTCTGCCAATTTGGTCCTGTCTGGTAGTTATGATCAGACGGTTAGGCTATGGGACTCAAGAGTGGCCGGCAGACAGGTGATGACGTTTAAAATGGCCGCCCCGGTGGAGGGCGTCCTTGCTATGCCTTCCGGCACAACCGTCTTAGCTGCCGCAGACAATCAGATTGCCGTGCTGGACGTTGTCGCTGGGAAGCCCCTCCACCTGATTAAGAGCCATCAGAAGACTGTTACCTGCCTGTCATTGGCCTCGAAAGGCAGTAGGATTGTCAGCGGTGCTCTAGATGGCCACATGAAAGTGTTCGAAACGACCGGATGGAATGTTGTGGGTGGATCCAAATATCCTTCCCCTATTTTATCGCTTGGGGTCATCACGTCAGGACCGCAGCGCGAAGACAAGCACATCGCCGTCGGCATGCAATCGGGTGTCCTCTCTCTCCGCACTCGCCTTTCCGGCGAACAGAAAATCCGGGAACGCCAGCGCCAACGAGAAATGCAGGCTCTTCTCGAGGGTAAACTCGACGAACATGATCGCACGGTCTCAAAGGAACAGAAGAAACGCGGCCGCGGATGGGAAAAACGACTTCGAGGTATGGATTTCATCGGTGAGGGTGTCGATATCGTCATTGATGCGCAGGACACCAAGAAACGGAAGAAGGAGAAGTCCTGGGAGAATGACTTGCGGAAGGGTCGTTATGCCGCATCACTCGACCAGGTTCTTGCCGCGGGCGATAATATCACCGTTGTTACGCTTCTCACTGCACTACGCCACCGTGCGGCGCTCCGCACAGCACTCTCAGGACGGGACGAAGTTACGCTGCAGCCTATCCTAAAATGGGTGCATAAATCGATAACAGATCCGAGGTTGGTCGATATATGTGTCGAGATCTCGATGAACGTACTGGATTTGTACTCTGCCCATTTGGGACAATCAGCCCAAATTGATCGACTGATAGAGAAGCTTCATCGAAGAGTCAGGGAGGAGGTTGACCGTGCACAGCACGCTTGGCAGACGAAAGGCATGTTGGATATGTTGAGGCGCTCCTGAATTAAGCTGGTCTATTTGTCGACCTTGCGTGTTCTTTTGGCTCTTATTCTTAGATGCTGGTGGTTTGTATGCATACTTATGGGAAGCTGGGGCGCTGCGGAGTTCGCTTTTGTCCACTTATCTAGCTCAATGGGCGAATTTTGGGAAAAGAAAAAGTCGATTGATATGAATACCTCGAGCGAGCTGTTGGATTTAAACAGAATAAACGAAGCATATACCGCGAAAAATCGAAACCCATCTTGATAATAATCCTCGCACACTGCCTTGTCTTATCCCTTGCCGGCAAAGAGCCTTGTGAATCCTTTCCCGTCCTCCGGTGGCTGCAACCAATTCCGGTCATCGTAGTTCCAACCTTCATCCCCCTCGATAACATGGAATGTATACGCGAACCTGCTCTTCTCACTCGTGTTCTTCTCGCTCTTATGCAGCGCGTTCCCGTGAATTAACACCAACGAGCCTGCAGGAATATCCAGCATCTCAAAGTCCTCATCGACTGGAACGTAATCATCACCCGCTTCCCCCTCCAGTTCCTTCGCCAACCCAGGCCCAGACCAATCGATAAAATCTGTTCCCGCGCTGACATCGCCAGGCTTGCGGCGGACAAATCTCCGCCGGACCCTGCCACGTTTGTGGCTTCCCTTCCAGAACCCGAGCCCACCATTCCCTCGGCCAGCATCCTGCAAAGCATACCACCATCCCACCGCGCTGGGTGGATCCGTAAACAAGAACTCCGAATCCTTGTGCGGCGGCACAGCGGCACCGATGCCGGGCTGCTTGCAGATGACCATGCTCTGCAGAACGCGCGGGTCACGGAAGCCCAGGGACTTTGCGATGGCGGCGTTTTTGGCGCCGACAGGTCCATCCTGGGTTATGTTTGCGAAAGGCGGGGAGAGGGTATGGAGGGAGTGGCCGATTTTGTTTACGGCGAGATGTTTGGGCCGAGAGAGCTTGCCGGAGGTGGGACAGAAGGCGTCCGGCTCGAAGAAGAAGCGAATTTTGTCACCGGAGGTGAGGAAGTATTCGTCACCCACATGTTTTGCATTGTTCGTGTCAGTCTCGTCGTCTCCGGTGGTGAAGCGGGTGAGGGGATGGGAGGAGAGGGAAAAGGAGTCGAGCAGGTCAGTCGTGGTGGAGAGGAGGTTCGAGAGCGTGTCTTGGGAAAGGTAGTTGGGTATTACGAGATACCCATTGTCCCTAAAGAAGGCGACTTGGTCAGGAGTCAGGCCAGGCTGGGAGCACATTTTGGAGCCCTGGAGCATATATGTAATGTGATTTATCTACGGAGAACTTCGTACTGTAACGAGGGATAGCCTGGAACGAGAGGAAGCCAGGATCACTATAAATCCAACAGCGGGGTTCGGACCGGACGGGATTCTTCCAGCCGTGCCCAGGGCTTTAACGAGTTGGCACCAAAGCTTGAGTTGCGTTAACTTCTCGTTAGGGTTACTTAACCATTAAGGTGGCTCACCACTCAACAAGCCAAACCACTCAATGAGCCAAATTTTTGCACCATCAAATTTCTTCAACACTCAACTTCATTATGCAATAGCATGGTCAACAACAAAGCAATTAAGCTTGCAATTGAAGATCTTGAATTGCAAGAGACTCCAAATTACAGTATAACCACAAAAAAATATTCACTCAGCTGAGAGACCCTGTGCTGGTGGCATCAAGATCTACAAGTCAATCATCATGAAGCAACCTCCAGACATAAGAAGAAGCTCACCAATATACAGAAGAATAAGCTTCTAGAGTATATAAACAAGCTCTATAATTATAGTCTTGCTTCTACATCTCAAATTCTTTAAAATGTCATGCAAGAGATGACAGGAGAGAATATAGAAATTAACTGGATGATACAGTTTTATAAGTATTATAAGAATAAAATCAAGTCTGTTTATCTCAAGCTGCTTGACAAGAATAGACAGATAGCAGATAATTACCACTGCTTTCAGCACTTCTATAATTTTGTAATTTAATGCTTTTTTTTGCTTCTTTACAAGTACAGTTATTGAATTTGACTAACTTGTTAAGTGCTTGCACTGCTACATTTAGTTAAGTGAGAAAATCAGTTAGTATAATATTACACTGGAAAATACATATAACTTTAATGAAAAAGAATTTCTTCTAGACTTCTGTTATGTCTTAAAGTATCTTGTCTCTATTAAAGCTCTACAAGCTAGTAAAAGTATTACAACTTAGAATGAAAGCTAGAAATTTCTCTTACTGCTCTGTTCAGTCTCTGCAGATAAAATTATATTATCTTCAGCTCTTATTTATCAGAGTGAATCCAGAGATCTTCAGAATATATGACTGGATGATTTTGATAGAAGTGAATATATCTACTTTACAGTCTTAGTGAACAGCTGAAGTAATAATGAATATGATCTAAAGTGATTGCAATAGATTTTTAATTCATATATAAAGATAAAAGTAGGTAGAGCAAGATATCTGCTTCTACTAGATGGGCATTCTTCTTATATAAATATGAAATTTATTGAATATGCAAACCATAAAAGAATTCTGCTGTTGATTCTTTCACCACACTCTATCTACTGTTTGCAGTTTCTTGATATTAATGTTTTTGAGCTGCTGGACAAGATGTATTCCAGCAAGCTGGAATCTCTACTATACTGTGAACTAAACTATATTTGAATGACAAAAAGAGATTTCTGGAGACTATTCAATACAGTATAAAAGAAGACTTTGACAGATAATAATATATGTACTGACTTTATAAAGACTGGTATTTATCTTCTGAATCTTCAGCATTAACTAAGCTGATTTGAAACTGCTGATTAATAAGGCTCTGTACTACTAGTTAAGTCTTCCATCTCTACAAATATACAGAAGCTTTGTCAAGAGATTAAGAGTATTTATCTTTAGTACAGCTTAAATTTATAGAGTATTGAATAGATTATTAAAGCCAGCAAGTAATTTATAATATAAAATGAACTGCTAGAGCATGAAAATCAGACTCTAAAATTAATTATTATGATGGAGAAACAGTGCTGCAAGTAAGACAAGCCTCTAGATCTACTTAATTATAATAATTCAAGCCAGATTTAGTTCTGGAGTTCTACAAAAGTTCTGCAGACTTGAGAATGCCAGAATGAAATAGAGACTGAGAAAGCTCACAAAATTACTCAAACATAAAAGATAAAGCTTTAACAGAAGCTTCAAAGAGAGCAGATAGCTAGAGAGACTGAAGAAAAACAGATTAAATAAGAGACTGCCCATATAAAGGCCCACAAGCAACAAGAGACTGAAAAGCTTGAACATACTATATAATAAGAGATCTAGTGTATTATTCATGAGGAGAAAAAGACTTTACAACAAGCAGAGAAGGAGAGACAGACTGTTAAATATGCTAGTAAATATCAGCAGTCAGAGCTTCAAGCACTAACTTCAAAGTGCCATCAGCAGAGCCTCTCTACAAAAGAATCTCATTACAGCAAGTCTATATAATCTTTCTAAAGCAGTAGTAAGAGCTCTACTAGCCTCTCTAACAAGTCTTTAGACTCTCTAGCTGAGAAATCTACTGCTGACATTCCTTTACAATCTTTTCTATCCATCCCTCATATCTCTCACTCTGGCTGCAATATCAGGCTGTCCACACATTTATTTTCATAGCCACACTAATTTCTATGCTTTAAAGAACACACTCATTTAATATTTAATAGCTAGTTTAATAATAATAATTTGTTGTTGAGATAATTAATAAATTTGTAGCATGGAGCATTGGAAGGAATTTGGCTTGTTGAGTGGTGAGCCACCTTAAGTAGTTAACGAGTTAACTAGCTAGTGAGCGTGTGGCGCTTTAACCAACTGACGATGGGCCCGATTGTCCAGCTTCCCTTGCTACCCATCTACCAGTCGGTAGCTCCGCTTTTTCAATAAGATAGAATTGTCCTCTCTGTACGGAGTACGGTGTACTACTCCATACTTGGTATATATATATATATATATATATACCTCTTCTGAGGTCGTAATATGCATACTTCCCCCACATGTGCGCCTGCGCGCATCCCTGCAACAGGCTTTGGATTCAGCGCTAATCAAGTTGAGCTTGCTGGGACCGGCTGCTTTGTGTAGACCTGGTAACACTGGCCTCGCGGATTAAAGAGCCCAGCCATCCAGCCCTAGGAAACCTACAACCAATTGAAAGCGCATATATGAGCGACTCGGAAACCACTCGTGTATCATGAGCTACTATGGCGAATACTAGACTGATAGCTTTTGTGCACAGTTTGATATTCCCCTATCCTCTCCGAGTGCGAAGCGATTAGCTACCCTCCTTTAGGTTGTGGAGTTTTGTGGTATCGCCGGCACAAGAGATACTCTATCAACTCAAATCCCCCGTAGTGAATTTTGTTTGACGACACAGATAGAGCTCAATTTGCTCCATAGATATTGATCATGAGGTAGTGGATGTTGTGATCCCAAAAAAGGGGGTAGTATCATCACAAATTATATTTGTAGAGGCTGGTTGTCCACCACTCCTAGTCCGGTTAATCTTGACCTCGACCGGAGGCTAGTCTGATTCTTCCCTCAGACCAGCGACTTCTTATCCTCTCTATCAATGATGGCAAGCCAAAGGTCCAATGACACAGCATACCAGCGACGAAGCCAATTCCAGCATTCTTGAATGCAACCAGCAATCCAACCGTTACGATCATCACTGTCCATCTCCGCTTCCTCTCTTCCTCGGTGAGTTTGACCTCAGCGAGTCTCAGAGTCGGTAAAGAGCTTGAACGGTCATTGTTTCCTAGGTCCCATGCACGCGTAGTGTTGAGACTCTCCCCAACGCTCGCAAGTTCTAAACCTGCGGCGATCACCATCACCGCCAGAAATGCTGTCGGGAATGAATACAATAGATCGAGAAGGGTATTTCCGAGGAAGATGCCAACGATGAGCTTCACAGCCCCAAGAAATATGATGCTTGCCCCTGAACGAGCACCGAAGCGGTACTGTGCCGCCAGGCCTCCCGACCCGTGACAGACGGGCATGCATCCCACACATGTTCCCACGAGATTCATCATAGCCACGCTGAAGCCAATCGACGTGATAGATGGAGTGTGAACATCAGGGAGCAGATCTCCTGCGAGATGCACCACGGCAATGATAGAATTCAGCGTAGTAAGCGGAATCTGACCGATGCCCGCCTGGACGATCCCAACTTTCCAATCGTCCGTTGTGGGCTGCACAGCCCTGGGTATCCAAATGCTAAAGTGAGGCAAGTTCCCATGTCCCGAAGTAGCCAACGAAACAAATGCAAATACCAATCCCAGCAGAAACAGGATCAGCCCGTACGGCACACGACGGTAGATATTCGTGACCAGCAACCCTACAAGGGCGGCAATCACCCACAGGTAATTGTCTGCCCACCGCGGTTCAATCCATCCCATCTTACCCTTCAGCTTGGCGCCGGCAGAAATCACCAACGACAGCCCGGCACCAACCTGGATGCCCTTTACCACAGGGATCGGCACCGCGTTCGCAAACCATCTCAAAGCGCCGGTGGCGGTAAAGACAAATATCACCACGCCGGCGAAGATGCCGGCGGCCGCGATCTGGTCGCCATCAAAGTCTCGAGCGATGGCGACGGCAGCAATGGCTTTCATGGGTTGCACGGGCAGCGGGATACCGAAGAACCAGCCAGTGAAGATGTTGTACAAGCCGGAGAAAACGAGGGTGGCGGGGAGCGAAATGGAGTCATTGACTGCCAGGGCGATGAGGATGGGCAGAAAGGTGCCGAGATCACCGAGAGCTCCCGAAATCTCGGTCAGGGGCTGACCGCGGAAGGTTGCCCAGTTGTGCGAAGAGAAGTGACTGAAGCGCATAGTCTGATCGGTAGGGGAAAACGAGGTTAACTGAACATGTAACCAGCGAGTTGAGATCTGGGGGGGAAAGGATGAATATTCAGCATGGACCTAGGGCTCTAGGCCGGGATAAGTACCCAGAGCATCGGAACGGCCCATAACGGCGCCTAGCGTTAGTAACCCACCATCATGACCTTCGAACCCAAACTAGTTACCGAAAGGAACAAGCAACTCGTTGATTGAACCCTGGCATCTGAGAGTCGGCTTCCCTGAGAGTAACTTTTTTGGAGCGCTTTTTTCAGTCTTCCAAATCATAACTAACTAACTAACTAACTAGTCACGTGGCTGAGAGTTGCTCCCGAAAGGTTAAGCTTGACGCGCTGCATCTTGGAGACCTGTCGTATGGACGGAGTACTCAAGTACACTTCCACGGCACGGGCTTCTTTGGTAAAAATGACAGAATGTCTGCTCACCATGAGCATCAAGCATCTCTTGAACAAGTCCTTGACTTTTCTCCACTCCCGCCGTCCCTGAACACTGATGAAGTGGCACGGGCTAGAGGCGTCTTCAAGAAGCTCATAAGCCACTGTGAGCCAGTACAAAGGAGCAAGCCATATAAGAGGGTGACTCTAGCTCGCTCAACATATGAACATGTCCAGTCACAGGAGATCTTTTTACATCAGTTTTTCGTCTTTCTTGACGCCCAAGAACACGCCAGTGAACCAGACTTTGAACGGGGAATATCTCGATTTTCCGGCTTTGATCCTGCTGCTTCCGTCTCTGAGAAGATAGAGGCAGAAAAAGCTGTCAACTCATTTGCAGAATACCTATTCAACAACTTCTTTTCACCGTGTATGTATAACTACTTCTTTTCGGGCCCTACATGAACTCTGTCTTATGCTTTCTTCATAGTGAAAGCATCAGGGAATAAAACATCGCAACCAACCCCAGCAGCGTTAACATCTTCAGTCGAAAATGTGGTTGGAACTCTTGGAAGATTATCGGTTCTCCGCCGCGATTGTTTGATTCGTGATCACCATCGATGTGTTGTTACGCGCATGTTTGATATGCGAGAAGCCGCAAGAAGATTCGACAAGGACGGGACAAACGCGGAGGACGACGATGGTTCTACGTTGGTTTACACTCCTGGACAATTCGAATATCTTGAAGTTGCACACATAATTCCTCATTCAATCATGTCATCAACGTCAACAGGAACTTCAGCAGAGTTGGTGCGTAATCCCTTCACCCTTATACCAGACTTTTGTATGGAAAAAGGTCAAGACCATCCTCGGTCAAATGTCTGAAAGAGGTCAATTTGCCTACGTGACTGGTCTCCATTTTCTAACTTGACTTCTTTCTGTTAGAACGAGCCCAAGAAGAATGCTCTTGCAATACTGCGCATGTTTGACCCAAGTGCGATTCATTTGATTGAGGGCTCTGATATTGACCGTTCGACAAATGCTATTTCTCTAACGCTTGGCCTCCACCAGTTTTTTGGCGACTTTAAGTTTTATTTTGAAGAGATGGATCCCACTACCTATCCCCAGCACACCTACAGAATAGATTCCAAGAAAACAAACCCATTCGCTCGTCCAGAGGGCCTTCCAGTTACAAGGACCTTGTTTCTTTCGCCTCACCATACCATTGACCCACCGTCCCGGAAATTGCTGGCCATCCACCGAGCAATTTGTGTTATTCTTCATCTCAGTGGTGCTGGTGAATATATCGATCGAATCATGCGTGACATGGAGGAGGCCCATGTGAGAAGTGATGGCTCTACAGAGCTTGGCCGCATTGTCTCCCTAAAGTTGGGCAGTTAGCTTGGTGGAGTCTCAGCATATTATCCATTTCCTTTTGCAGCTGGCGTGTACAGAGTATGGCGTGGAGATCCTCTGTTAATGTACTCCGTACCCCGTACTCTGTAGGCGAGCCGGTTATAGTTAATCACTGTCAGTTGAGTAGTTATATTAGAACAGTATATTTAATTAATCATACGATCTTTCCAGAACTTTCCTAAGTGAGTAATTCCTCCAGCCCACTAGCTAAGTTACCAGATCGTCCAAAATCCCGTACAGCAGGATCACGTGGTGATAACAGGATGAGGTCCGTTGTTATCTTTGTGCTGACACCGGAGTCCAGCTTGATGTCAAGAGCACAATGCGACGCCCCCAGCATTCAATAACTTTCCTCATCATCGCTTGTCGATAATCAATTCCATCCTCTGGCAGACATGGATCCCGATGCTGCACCTCCCGACACAGCGCCCAGCGCTTTCAATTACATCCTCAGCTTCCTCCTAGTCGGGATCGCATGGGGTTTCACAACGCCCTTCATCCGCCGCGCCGCCGTGGAATTTAACGCGAGAAACGAGCAAAAGACACAAGTTGAACGTGATGTGGGGGGTGGGCGAATGACAAGAGGAGGTTCATGGATTAAGCGGAAACTCACGTCACTGTTTTGGACGGTTGTAAATCTTCTGAGAACACCTGGATATGCGGTGCCATTGTTATTGAACCTCTCAGGAAGCGTATGGTTTTTCTTGCTAGTCGGAAAGCACGGTACGGAGTACAATTCCCACGATGAGCACTTGGAACTCGTGGGGAGAGCCCGAGCTAATTCCGCTGCAGAGCTGAGTTTAACTGTGCCGATTACCAACTCCATGGCGTTCTTATTTACGGTGGTGGGGGAGTGGTACGTGGAGGGGAAGGTCATTTCAAAACGTATGTTCTATGTTAATCTCAGTATCCTCCGTTTAGGGTTCATTTTTATACTTACTAACTCGGCAATTGTCCATGTTAGAAACTTGGCTGGGGATGCTACTTGTCCTCAGCGGCATCGCCTTATGTGTGCACTCAAAGAATACGTAAACATGCTCGAAGTAGCTAGAAATTTTTTCTATACCAACTTCTATCCTCTCAATTCTGCTTTATCAAAATACCCTCACAAGAAGCAGCAGCAGTTTTGGCCTTGGCCCGAGGAATTCCGTGGTGTTTATGCCTTCCCAGCCTCTGAATTGGAATCGTATGCGTAAAGGAAGAAGGCGACCCGAGATAAAACCCGAACAAGGGGCTGAATTTGGGGACGACGACCTCATAGGCATAATCGGGTATCCTTCGCGGATCAAACCCAAGCTGATGCCGTAAGATCATGCAACTAAGGCTTATTCTTGTTCCCTGATCTCATTGTCCTTTCATTGTTCTCGTCAGTCTCATCATCCCTGGCACCTTTATACTTGTTATCATCCTCACTAGTCTTGCTATTTTACATTCTGACTTGTGTGGTAATGGGCGATACTGCATCCAAGAAACGATTCAAGAATTGGAAAAGAGCTCCATGCCTTTTGTGAATCATGAAGATACCCTCACAGTAGGAGAACCATTAGTAATAGCCTATTCCAACGGGCGGACCCAATGGATATTGCACGATTCAAATGCCCTTGATATTCACAGGTTGTTTGTTTTGAAAGTTTCAGAGTCTTTCATCCACATCTAGGCATGTACAACCACATACCCTCCTGTGTGAGCACTTCTAACAAGGATGGGCTGAAGGAGTCCAGATTCCACCCATATTCAAGGATCACTTCTATGAGTTGCGATGCCTGCTTTGTCAGCTGAGTGCAGCGAATAAGAAAAGTTGGCGCTGAGGCAAACATGGTGTGTATCAACATTGCCCAAGTAGATCTTTATTGAGAACCCGTTTAAACTCTCAGTTGCGTCTGGTTACTCTGAACCATGACCAACTTTCCCAGCCATTTCGTGTTGCTAATGCGGCAGATGATACTGTAAGTTGTTGGAGGACGAGCTGAAATTCCTTACGATCTTGTCAAACGCCACCAAGCTCGAGGATGCTGTGACGTTAAAGAAATTCGAACCGATCTCGTGAAACTGGGTGGGGGTGCACCGGTGCAGCTGCCTGTGATTCTCCAGTAAGAGTTGTGGAGGGCTCTGAGGTACTCTAGTAGGCTGTTGGGGTTAATCTTAAATGGTTCTTGTACTCTGTACAGAGTACTGGTTGTTATCATGCATCTGATACAGAATGGAGCTGCCGCGGGCGTTAAAATTCTATTCCTAGTACGGAGTACTCCGTACGGAGTAAGTACATATTATTCTTCTTGTAGATCCATCAAAACTGAAAAAACAAGCGAGGCCGAAGCTCCGTGAAGCCACACTCTGCCAACTCTCTAAAAATAGAGACCGTTCGGGTATGGCGCTAGAGCAAAACAGGACTAGATGCATCGCTCCTTAGCTTGTCAGCTGCCGAGGCTCGACAGGGGTAAGCCTAACACTTAGCCACAGGCTGGAGCAGCACACGATGGTCTGCGAGCAGCTATCCCCGACAACGATATCTTTCACTTGCCTGACGATGTCGGCTCAGACACCGTATCAATTGCAGTGTTATAGAAAGCAAGAATTGCTATCCGTCAATCCAAATGGGATCTAAGCGGAAAATCCACTCTCTTTTCAGATTACCATGTTCCGCAGTCTTTTCCACCGTCCGCCATCACGAGCACGCCTGCGACGACTGAGATGGCTACGGTTGCTTTTGCTGGGGTTTATCACCTTCTTCGTCATTGATCTTTGGCGCATCTCTCAATCCGGTTCTCCCTCGGTCATCAAACCAGCGCCTCCTCTAGATATACGGCATCAGGAGAGGGTTTTTATAGCCAGCATCCATTGGAACAACGAGTCTATTCTTCGCTCGCACTGGAACGATGCGCTGCTGGATCTTGTACAAAAGCTAGGACCAGAGCACGTATATGTTTCGGTTCTGGAGAGCGGGAGCTGGGATGGAAGTAAAGATGCGCTGAGGGCCCTAGACACTGAGCTGGAGAAGCTGGGAGTGGAAAGAAAGATCGTTTTGGAAGATATCACACATATAGATGAGATCCAACGTATGCCGTCATCCGATGAGCCGGGCTGGATTTGGACTGTAAGAGGCAAGAAGGAACTGAGACGCATTCCGTACCTATCACGGTTGAGAAACCGAGTGATGGACGAGTTGACAGCTCTGGCGTCGAGGACCGAGGCCAAGAGGACTTTTGATAAGGTACTCTGGCTGAACGATGTCGTGTTCACTGTAGGCAGACCTACCTCGATCTCATATCTGTTGACTAACCTTGGTCCATAGGCTCACGATGCCTTGAATATTCTAGGCACTCGAGAAGGAGATTACGCCGCTGCGTGCTCTCTTGACTTTTCCAAGCCACCAGCCTACTACGACACATTCGCTCTTCGAGATTCTTCCGGCGCAAAGGCAATTACTCATACATGGCCGTATTTTCTTTCGTCCATGTCTCGCCATGCCATGATGGCCGGGTTCCCCGTGCCGGTACAATCATGTTGGAACGGAATCGTCGCTTTCGATGCCACTCCGTTTTATGAAAGGCCTCCTCTCGTATTCCGTGGCATCTCCGACGGCCTAGCGAAATATCACCTTGAAGGCTCTGAATGCTGTCTGATTCATGCCGACAATCCCCTCACGCCGGTAAAAGGTGTGTGGCTAAACCCAGATGTCCGTGTTGGATATAACGAAAAAGCATACGCGAACGTTCACCCGCGCCACTCAGCCATCTGGCCCAGCGCAGGTGAGAAGCTTTTGGGCATATGGCAAAACAGAGTTGCCCGCTTGATCAATTTTCCCCGGAGGACGATCGAAGACATGGTCGTCTCTTGGAGAGTGCGTTCTTGGAAGGCGAATGGGCTAGAGAGGGAAGAGCATGGCGTCCATTGTCTCATTAATGAAATGCAGGTGCTGGTTGGAAATGGGTGGGCACATCTTTGAATGGAGTTTTGAGAAAGGTTTCGTCGCTTCTATATCCCGGATACTTTGAAATCAGACATCTACCAGCCATACCTGGAGTTTTTAAGCGTAAACCGAACGACTCCGGTTAACCCCTGGGACATGCAAGCTTGCCAACATATTTCAACTCGAGGGCTTGGAAATTCAACTTCTGGTGGCAAAACGAGAAGCATAAAACTAGTTACCCGGTGTAAAAACAAAACTTCTCTCATCCCACCTCTCAAGCAAGCTTCGCGAGGCAGTCAGGACTCATAGTTTGGGCGAATAAGACTGTCAACACATAACTTTTAACACTCGCCATCATCAATTACGGGTTTGTCTCTCCCGGAGCAGCTCAACCGCTCCCTAGGAATCCAGTCACTTTCAGGCCTTGGAGATCGCGCCATACTTTTTGGTGGATATCAAAGACGAACAGTGCGCACAACATTGATAAGAAATCATTTTGATTGCCCTCCCAGAGAATATTTATGAAGAGACTGAGCACCCCCTCAATTGGCAATGGAGTGACCCTGTTGTCAAGTGAAACATTTCAAGCAAAATGAAACAGAACAGAGACAGGTCATTTTCCCATGCAACACACCGCGTCAAAAGTGAAACTTCTACTTTTTGGTCAAGGCCCGAGAGAGCACACCAGCCAATCATGAATCCAACATGGATATCAAACTTTCTTCCTCCCGGTTTCCTGGTTCCCCCATTCCCTCTCCTTTGTCGCCTGGCTAAACCTGCCTGTCTCCATTTCCTCCCTTCCCTGCATCTGAATCTCCCGGTCCTTTGCTATACCTTCTTCATCATGTGCCATTCGATCAACCACCTCCCCTGCCTTACCACGAATCTGCTCACCTGCCCCCTATTCAAATGAGCCAACATGTCAGCACGCCTTCAGCAAGCATACAAAACCAAAACCTGATCTGAAAACCATACATGCACCCCGGCCATGAAGCCTTTCACACCACCTTCCCTCTCTGGCATCGCTGCTGTCCTCTCCCCGTGACTCCCTGCGCTCATAGGTGGCGCCGCACCCATCGGTCCCGTACTCGACCCTGCTGCCCGTCCCCCTTCAGATCTCTGAATTCCACCTACTCCCTCTCCCGCCTGCCCGGATCCAGCCATCCGGGTAGTTTCGCTCATGGTGCCTGTGGACGTGGTGGAAGGGGCAGATGGGTCAGTAGACAGGCTGGAAGTGGCGCCAGCGGAAGCGTGGGTGCCGTGGACGTTGAGAGCGTCACCGCCGGTGGTGAGGCGGGTTCCGGTGGGATCGGTGGTGGAGAGGGATGGTTTGGATGGGGGAATCTTGGAGTCGCCGTATTCGCGTTGGGCGGCCATGGGCGACGCCTTTTATTTCCTTTTTTAGTTTGGCTGCCGAACTAGTGAGAGAAGATGATTGGAATGATGGCGCTTGATGTGTGCGCGGTATACGCGATGGCGCCCCTGTCAACTCTTTGCTCGTGGAGTAGGGAGTCAGCTGGCACAAGTCGCCTCCTCAGACATCCAAAACCTATGCCTTACATCGCAGGCGGCTTGCAATTCCGAGCCTCTTGACGTCATCTCCAATTCCAGGAGAGCAGGATTCTGTCTCGAGCTTATCCCGGAGTCAATTGATGATAGGCTTCAAACCCTAAATGTAAATGCAAATTCACCGTAATCCGTGATGCCAAGTGACAGGTACCTCAGGCACCGAAGCGATATATCGACCCCTGGAATCTTGTTGCACAACCGGGGAAAATTTGCACACATGGCTTCAAAAGACTATAACATCGGTCGCAATACAGTAATTTGAAAATGAAAATGAACACCCCAGCATCAAAGAACAAAAAGCAACAGTTCTATTGTACATACATACATGCATCATGAAGGGCACTGAGCCCTCATAGAAATTATAGCATGCCAGGACATAACATAGGAGTCCAAACAATCACATACACCCATAATGCGATATCACAAACCAGCGCCGCTCAGCGAACCATATCACAATGGTGCACCGGTAATATGCGTGCAAAGGTACTCCGTATACTCGTCAAATCATTGTAAACCGTGCTCAACAAACGATATGTTTCCAACGAAGAAAAAGGGGTATCACATTTCAGCATGACGACTTGAGCCGGTAGACTAAGTCGCAACGGAAATAATCCGATTATACACCACGGAACTAAATAGCTCCTGTGTCAGTTATACAATCGTAATGGAAGTCGACGTTCGGGTAGGGACTCACCATTCTAACAACCAAGAACCACATGGCCCCGATAAACCTAAACAGTGACAACCCGGCAACACTCCACAACACAACGGCCATATAAATTGCGCTCCGCTGAGTCTCAGTTGACTCGTTCACATCAATTCTCTCCAAGCCAACGGCATTCAAGACCAATGCACCAAGCGCAAAATTGCAGAAGATCCACACCAAAACGACGGAACTTCGGAATCCTTTGTAGTAGTCTTCTTGTTTCTCCTCCTCCGTTGTCTTTCGAACTTCCTTTGGAGGTTTGGAAGCGAACTTCTGCAGCTCGGCGTCGTACTGAGCGTTGAGATCTCCGTCATCTTGCGGGATCTCAACGTCAACTTTACCACCGGGCTTGAGGTTAGCCGAAGGAAGCTTTTCGGGCTTGTCATCGCCTTTGGTTCCCCACGTGATATCATGGGTGTTACAGAAGGCATAAATGGTGAGGACGTTGATATATGTAGGAGTAAGAAGGATGTATTGAAGGAACTGTACGAGAGAGTTAGTTGGCCGACCTACATAGTATATGCCCATGAAAACTTACTGATGTAAACATATGCCACGGATCGAAAAACAGAATGGAAGCGACAAGCCAGAGCACGTACGTCGACATCAGCGACACAATCATCGAAAAGAATTGCAGGTTACTGAATATCGCAGAGAAGCTGAAGCTGCCATCCGCAACCTCGTGCTGTATGGACCTCACGGTTACATAGATCGCCGCAAACGTGAGATATATCATGATAATAACCCAGAAACAGGTCATGGTCATGTAAAGCTTATTCGATCCCTGTGGGCGATTCCCCAACGCCAGGACGAAGCACGTCACGAGGGTTGCGAGATAAAGCCACTCGAATACAACGCCCAAAACGTTTCCAACCTGTCCGAGAAGGTCTTTGGTTCCAAGGGAAGTTGTCAAGATGCGGAAGACAAGGAAGAAATTACCCTGAAAATGGTTAGCTGCCCCTGGCCCTCGTGTGTATGTATGTATGTGGGTGGGTGTGTGTGTCGCCGACTTACGATCGCAAACCATGCAAACAGCATATTGATCGTCTGATAGATAAATTCAATAAGCAGCATGAATTTTCTGGAGGCACTGTGATCGCTCCTCCAGATCTGGTAAAAGTGGGTGATAGCATAGACGGCAGCAAAGAAACTTCCATTCAACCAACGCCGGCGCTGAAGAATAAACTCCGCCATGCGATCGGGAACGTCAGTTTCACCGTTAGCGGACTTGACGTACTGCAAGATCCAGCGGCAGTTGCGCTTAGACACCAGTTCGAAGCAGAGAATTCGATCCTCTGCCAAGTACATATTTGCAGTGAAGATACCAGCGTTGGCACCATGCATCTTCTCACCTGCAAAGTATTTTTCTAAAGGACCTTGACCGTTCTTATCATTCTGAAGGGCCACATAGCGGTAAGCTGAAAAAGCACCTGGGAGCACGGAGATGAATCCAAAAGCCGACTCCAGTGGCTTGTCGAGAATATTGCTCATTTTGTACTCAAAGTTCTGAGTGGCAACGAGCGGATTGATCAATTTCTTGCCGTGGTCCAACATAACCTTGATCTCTCCACAAGCACCGCCGCACATTGGTTCCAGGTCGAAGGCGCGCCAAAGATGGTAGATGGAATCCTTTCCCGGTTTGGTACCAGCGTCGATGAGCACGCATATATTCGGGTCCAAGACTCGTCCGAACGCCTGGAAAAACCAACGGTGGGAATTGATTTTCTTCTGATTCTTTTCCTTCAGGCAAAACAGCATCTGCACCGGCATACCTCGGCGCGGCTTGAGGAGGACCTGGTTGCCTTTCAGTTCCATTCCCATCTGTGTTGTGTATTCGTAGATATGGGCAGTGACGTCCTTTCCGTTGACCTGTTGCTTCGCAATCCCGTCTTGATATACACCCAAACCGGCCAGAACGGCGCGCGTCCGTGGATTGATTTTTGCACGTCCGTCACTCACGACGCAGACGACAATCTTCTTCCACGCTTCCTTGCCCCAGGTCTTACTGTTTGTCCGAGAGCACATGTAATCGATGTTCTTGAAGACACCGATCATCGTTCGCGCAAAGAGGAAGTCATCTTCATTGTACATCGTAACGACGATAAACAGTTCAGTATGTCGGGGCTTGGCAAACAGCCTTTGGCGAAGGGTGAAACGCTCGTTGTAAAAATCAGCGGGATCACAGGTTGCGGCTGAGTATCGCATGTGCGTAAATTCATCGCGTTCCGGCGGCGCGGCGTGGTTGACCTGGCTCAGCAGCCTGGGAGGGATCGGGCAGTCAAGAACCAAGTTTCCGTTAAACAACTGAACCTCCTTCACGGTCTTCCATCGTCTTATCGGCGCCGGGCTTGGTGTGGGAAGCGTTGCAACAGAGCCATCGTTATAGCCTCCGGTCTCTGAATGAGGGGTCTCCCCAAAGGGACTGTCTGACTGTAGAATGGGGGCGTGGTCGTCGTGATACTGTTGCGGGTAATTTGTCAAGTCGTAGGTATCGACAGTGGATGGGGTGGGTTGGTACGGAGGGTTATAGTAGGAGTCGTGGTGGGCTTCAGGGGAGAGAGTATAGTCTCTAGGTGGCCCGGGAGAGGGTCGATAGGGATTATGTTCTTCAAAGGTCTCATTGTGTCCATAGGAGTTTTGGATGTTGTCGACAGAATACTAGAGGATCAGAAGCACGATGAGCCATCACCCAAAAAAAGCGGGAAGACCAAGGGCACACAAAGCCGGGGCAGCATACCGTGGGCTGGTCCAACAATCGATCGGCCGAGGGCATTGGGATATGGCCATATTGCTGGTATGGATCATCGCTCAGCTGATATAGCGGTCTGCCGGGGGAGGATCTGCGATGAGGATGGAGATTCTGAGGATCCATTACGGGTTCCGGGTCGTCGTCGACGACAGGATCTAAGGGAAAACAAACACTGGAAGTCAGTACTGGAGGTGAAACATCGGCTTTTGCTGCAGGCCTGTCGGTGAAGGCGGGTGGTTGTTGGAAACGAAACGAGCGGAGATGCTGCTATCGTCGAGAGCAAACACAAGGAAACAAGCAATCAGACTTCAAGATGGAGGGGAGGGGAACACAGAGAGAGAGAGAGAGAGAGGCAATATACGAAGTGCGGGATGACGTTTGCAAAGCGTCGTCAATACGGAGGAAGAGACAAGAGCAGGTTGCGCGGACAGCCAAGGCTCATGTTTCAGAGCTACCTGCGAGCAACCCTAGCTACGTTCCGGCAGAGATCGCGGTGCCAGGTCTTAGAGAGTGAAAGACGGTCAAAAGGAAGATGTAAAACAAGACGAAGGGACATTGTTCGGCGACGTTGGAGAGAGAAAGAAGGAAGCGCAGCCCTGGCCGTCGCGCCGGTGACGGTCTTTTGGCTTGTACAGAGCAGCGATGTTTTGCACTTACTGGGCAATCTGTTGTACGACATGGTGACTCTGGGGCAGCCTGATTGCCCCGGTGAACGAGTGGTCCAGAAGCAGAGCGAGTATATTTAAGGCGAGTCGCAGGTGTTATATCGATCGTTTGAGCGAGCGTGTGTGTTTTTTTTTCCCCCCCGCGCAGCGAGGCCGGTTGACGGGGAGATCACACGATCAGCAAAGGCAAAGACGGGCAGACGGAGAGACACAAGAGTCACAGGTAGCAGACATAGACAGACACACAGAGAGAGAGAGCGAAAAGAGAGAGACTGTGAGAGAAGCAGGCAGCAAAAAAGAAGAGCAAAAGAAAGAGAGAGAGAGAGAGAGAGAGAGAAGAGAGATTGTTCTTCAAGCAGAGAGAGAGACTCGCGATGGGCTTCAGGCAAAGCTTCACGGCGAGGCGCTGCACGCCAAGCACGCGTGGCTGAGCTTTCGTCTCGGCGCCAACCAGCCACGCTGCGAACAAGCATCCGGAGGACGGAGTCGTCGTGGGCCAGTTTGACGACGACGACGAACGACTGGAAGAGACAAAAAAAAAAAAAAAAAATGGGTTCTGGGGAAACTGGGCTCGTGTTTGCCCGTCCGCTTCCACGGTTCATCGCCCGATCCTCTCCGGGTTCGCAGCACAAACTCTCCCACAGCGGCTCACGACCGACTCGTCCGCTGCCATTGGGCAATTGGCTGTGAACCTCGCTTTACACACACACACACACACACACACACACACACACACACCCTCCTTTTGACCGCCCGCAACGTGTCTCGAACGACACAGCCAGAAACCTTACCCGCCGCCAGCTGAACGTCGCCCGCCGTCAACCTCCTCATTGGCCGCGTTCCCGCTTCCTGCAGCCATTCCACCTGCTCCCTGGAGTGCCAAGTCGCATCGCCCGCGCTTTCGCCCTTTTCGCCGTCTCACCAATCTCCGCTGCCGTCATGGCCCATACGCAGATGGTCCTCTCTCTTTCTGCTTCCTGAATCGCGGTGGGACTGTCAAGGACAGTGAGAGTGAGAGGGCTTTTTTGTCTCCTCCTCACCGATAGCTCCATCAGCTAGGTTAAATAACGATTATGTATGAATGTAATTAACTATGTAATTATTATATTTACTAACTAACTAGTTATAAGTACTTGGTTATGCTAACAGCTAAGCGCTGGCTCTTCTAGTATCGACTGTCCAGACACGTCCTGTCTGGATGGAGGAGGCCTCTCAATATATATATGTATGTATGCTATGTACATACACGCATACATTCATGTTCGGTGCGATCGACTTTTACGCAATCGGACCATAAAAGCTAAACTTCCCCTGAGGATCGTACTTCTGCTTCAGTTTCCGCAGACGGCTCTGGCGCCACTCCTGTGCTCCGAACCACTGCTGCGGCGTCTCGTCTCCAAACGCATAGTTCACGTACGCATGGAGCTCATTTCGCCCAGTTCCCCCGTGGATGATCTCACGGAGTCGCGTTCCCAACGTCGCAGCCTTCTCGTCGCGTTCCGCGCCCACACGCTCGTAGCTGAGGAGCGGTGCCGCCAGGATGCTGTCCCCCCGGTAGGCAAAAGCCGACGAGGAGCTGTCGATCGACCGCACTTTTTTCACCGAGTAGCCCTCAAACATGAAGATCGAGTTGAAAAACGGAGTACCGCTGTGCGCCTCGGACGCGAACAGCTCGTATGCCTTCTTCTGGGCTGCAACATTGTACGATTCCAGGTAGATGGGGAATCGCGGGTTGGCAAGCCCGGCCTTTTGGCACGGCGGAGACGTGATGGCGATGCCAGTCCACCTGGCGAGGTCCCTGTACGTTCCTACAAGGCGTTCAATGGCAAGCGGTCCGAGCTTCCGGAAAGGTTCTGTGATCTCGGGGTCCACGGCCTTGACGCCTTCTTGGATGATGTAGAACACGATGACGGGCTAGGCAAGAGAAAGACGGTAAGGGAAAGGGTTCGCTCAGGCAGAGAGAAAGAGGGAGCGAGAAGAAGAAGAGAGAGAGGGGGGGGGTGTTGCAAGTTCGTTATGCGTGTCTAACTCACTTTGTTCGGGTCAACCGTGGGAATGTTGAGCCAGTATGACCAGTTGGTCACATCGGCTCGTCTCTTGCCCTCCCGGAGGAGGTGCTCGTTGGTTGCTTGGTAGATGGCCTCGACTTTGTCGCCCCTGAAGGTGAGCGTCTCGATGGCCCAGTCGCGGTGCTCGATATCAAAGATCTTTGCGGTGGCCGAGGTGACGATGCCGAAGTTCTGGCCGGCGCCCTTCATCCCCCACCAGAGATCGGATTTTGGGTTGATTGTTCTCAAACTCCCGTTGGCCAACACCACATCCATCGAAACGAGCTGGTCAGCTATAAGCCCGTGGTGTCCCTGGAGCCAGCCGTGGCCACCTCCCAGTGCGGGTCCAAGGTAGCTAACACATTCGCATGCTCCAGTCACTGTCCTCCCCTCCCGGGGCCAGAGTCAACACGGGTTTTTCTTTTCTTTTCTTTTCTTTCTTTTTTTTTTTTTCCCTTCTTTCTTTTTTCTCGGCTTGTAGACTTACCAGTTTGCTTTCCAGCCGCCCAAAGCGTATCAGTGACCAGCTTGGACAACGTTCCACCGCCTATCTTGGCTGTTTGCCCATTTTTGGCAATTTTGACACCGCTCAGCTGCTTCATAAAAATCTCAATGCCACAATCCATCCTCCCCAGCGTCGTGAGCGCGCCATGCGCTGTGTTGTACGCCAGGAAAGGCACTTGCTTCTTGTTTGCAAATTTCACCTAGAAAGTCGCCATTGTTGTGATAAGCAATATCGTCAAAAATTAACCTAATCAAATATTGAAGAAAGGTACAATCCCACCGTTTCAGCAACGTCATTTGCCGTGCCTGGAACCACGACGACGTTCACTTTGGGAGTCTCCAGCACCGACCATCGTGTTGATGCGGCTTCGAACTCGCCCGAACCTGGGAGGTATATGTGAGCGGCGCCCGACAGCTTCTTCACAAGGTCCTTTTCCACGTCGTCAACCCAGCCGAGTCCTTGTGGACAGCTACCATCAACAGGGCTGCGGTCAACAAGCTCATGTACGACACGAGCTGCTGAGCTTGTCGCCCACAGGGCCAGGGCCGAGGCGATTTGTATCGGAAGCCAGTGCATTCTGGCACGGGAGAAGAAGAACAATAACAGAACACAAGGAATCCCTCAACAAGCTACCCCGGACGCATAACCGCATAGAGCATTCCTTGCCCTACAACGTGAGCGTCGCGGCAGCGACATGTATTTATTTGCCGGAAGTGACCTGGTCTTCCGGACGGGCCATCCCCGCTTCGGCAACCCTTGCAGGGATAGTTTCCGAATATGTACCCGAGCTTGGGAATCCCGGTGGTTTTGTGCCATGGTCGTAGAATCCAATTGGGTAGGTTGCCATTGAGCCAGGCCCGGCCAAGGCGTGGGATGTCGTGGTTGCATCCTTCTGCAGGGATCTATACCCTGTCATATCCTCGCTGGCCCCGGAACCCTCACAAAGTCGTTCTTCCCAGCCACAACAACAAGGGGCCGATATGCAGTGGTTTGGTGCATGCCGACGACAAGGACCGTTGATATCAATATCGAGCTGTCATATTACCCAGTCCTCTGTTCCCTACCCTAGTTTATCTCCGCCTTCAAGATACCTCCGAGAGTTTGCAATTCGGGCTCCATCGGGGACACGTCCAGTGGATCGTGAGAAGCTAAAATTGTTCGATCTCGATTTACTTTGTACCCCTGTCGTGTCCAGCCATCGCTGGACCAATATTTGACTTTCTTCATTCCAGCGATGATCCCTGATTGGCCAGTGACAGCGACTCCCTTTGCCTCAAAGTTCACAAGACGGCAGCCAGGGTCCTTTCTTCATCCCCGGGGCACAGTGGCAGGAACTCTACTTCGTATTGCGTGAATGCAAATTCCAAGATGAGACTACAAGGGGTGGAAACAGAGCATATGAAAATCTGTTGTTGATCAAAGACTTTCAGAATTTTGCTCCTGACTCCTTTGCGGATGGAAGGCCACATCATCACCTTTTTTCAATTCACGTCGACCACGCCGAGTATTGTGTAAGATGCGCTGAACATCTCATTTTGCATGATTATTCGCTTGTGATGTTGGCCAGGAGCCCACCGCCGGATCCAGCGGCGCAGGCTGCCGCTGAAGAGGCTTTCCGCAAGTCAACCATCGAGATATGGACGCTCTTTGCGATTGGAGTTTCCGCAACGGTTCTTAGGACTTCTGCCCGAGTGAGCGCTGTGGGTTTCAGGAATCTTCGTCCCGACGACTACCTGGTGTGGGTTGGCGTTGTTCGTGCCCCAAAATATCTGATCTGTCCCACACAATCTCAGCCGGGTTGCTGATTTACCCGTCAAAACATGTCCGCAGATACTCTACGCATGTCAATCGGCTCTCGGGTATAGCATAGGCAATTCTGCTAAGGGCCTCGCAAACAATAGCCTGACGGACGCTGAAAGGGCTGCACTGTCCATCAATGATCCAGAGTACCAATTCAGGTGCGTGTGTCTGTCCTGTGAATGCGGAGCTGAAGAGCGTACCGAGGGACACGGTCGGGGACATCAATAGACTGATCCTGAGTCGCTATTTAGGGTGATTGGCTCCAAAATACAGGTAGCCGGATGGACGGTATATTCGGGCTTGATCTCGGCTCTTAAGTTGTCGGTGCTCTCGTTCTACATTCGACTTACGGTATGCATAGCGTGCCTTCGATAACTCTCGACTTTCTTCTCCGTACCAGAGAGAAGGACTAACAAGATCAACAGGAGGGCCTTGGCCGACGCTATCGTATTCAGATTCAAATCGGATTCGCTCTTGTAATCGGAACTTTTTTTGGCGCTATAATAACAATCTTCACAGCTTGCCGGCCATTCCACAGATACTGGCAGATTTACCCAGATCCTGGCAGTCAGTTAGCCCTTCGTACTTTTCTTGCCGCTGCCCGTCCCCTGAAACTGACAGGCTTTTCCTATTTCTCTTTCTAGACTTCTGTCAGGCCGGAGTGTCCAAGCCAATCATATGGATCTCATTTGCGGCAAATGTATTGACTGACATCTATTTGATATTAATCCCTCTTCCCATGCTTTGGAGATCTAGGTTGAGGATGATTAAGAAAATAGCGTCGAGTATTGTCCTCGGAGCTGGTGTGTTTGTTCTCGTCTGCGCGACTCTAAAGAGTGTTTTTGTCTTAGTCGTGAGTCTTCTCTTTTTTTTTTGCCGTAGCAAACTCGGCAGGGCTCCTCTGACTCGCTCCAAGGACCCCGTCAATGGCCCCCAGCTTGCCGGCACATGGGGCGTCCGTGAAGCCTTCGTTGCAGTGATGACGACCAATCTCCCGATGATATTCCCCGTCATCCGCTCCTTGCTGACCCCGCTATTCGGCAAGGCCCTGGCATCGACTCAGAAGAAGTCCTACAAATCACCAGCCGGCGTCCAGACCATTGGCGGCGGCGGCGGTGGTTCTTCTTACAGCCGGAATCGTCATCGCCGTGAACCTCCAGATACGCTCACCACCGGCTTAACACTCAACGGGAGTGAGGAACGAATCGTGGAATGCAACATTAAGATGCAGGAGTTAGAGACGTTTGCGGCGCCGGCGTCTGTGTCTGCTGAACTCCCTTCGAGGGGCATCTTGGTCTCCAACTCAGTTGAGGTCCTGCACGAGGACAGAAGAAGCAGCCACAACGGCGAACATCGTGTGGAGCGTGTCCGTGAAGCTTGGTGACCACCTTGCTTCAAATGAGCTATGATGTCGAACGTGTACAGTTCGCTGGGTGCCCCAGGGAAAAAGAAAAGTAATGCCACTGTTTAATATTTTGTATCGTACATAGGTCGAAACTTTTATTTTTGTATATCCTTAAGCCGGTAATTTATGATTTCGAAAGACTTGAATGCGGCTTGTCCGTGCCTGAAATCAGAGTGGTCGTGAAGACTCTTATTTGTACTCCAGCAGCCCTGCTCCACGCTTAGCATACTCGGCTCCTTATTGACATTTAGCCGTCATCGATCACGACCATATATCTGACAGCAAGGAATACCCATGGCGACCAACCATAAGCGGGACGGCTGGTGGACAGTCTTGGCAGACGGGAGAGTTCGCGATTGATTTGGCTGCCGTTTGTTCCTGAAGTCTAACTTTGAGTTGATCAATATCTGCGTGCAATCCCGCCTTTCTGCTCGAAAACCGTTGAATACCAAAGCTTGCTTGAAATCCTGAATTGATAGTTATATAACACTAATAATGGGATCCAATACTGAGCAGTCTCCCGACAGAGAACTTTCCGTTCTCTTCGTCTGCCTGGGGAACATCTGTACGTCCAACCCCGCCCCCGCTCCCACACCCACTGGGCTTGCTTCTAAGGACATGTAGCTAACCGACAATCCTATCTCCTATCTCACAGGCCGTTCTCCAATGGCCGAAGCTGTTTTCCAGCACCACATCTCCAACCTCCCCACTACATCGTCCCTGAAATTTAAAACCATCGACTCCGCAGGCACGGGCGCATATCATGTCCACTCACCACCGGACCCACGTACGATGTCTACACTACAGCGACACAACATCACCAAGTACCGCCACGCCGCTCGTAAGGTTAATAAAGCGGATTTCAAAGAGTTCGACTACATTTTCGCCATGGACGATTCCAATCTCTACGACCTGCAAGAGCTGCAGGAGAAGGTGGTAAGGGACAACAAGAAGAAGGGAGCAGCAGCAGACGGCCTGGCGGAGTTGAGGCTGTTCGGCGACTTTAATCGCGACGGGAGTGTCTGCGAGAAAGTGGGTGGCGGGAAGAGTGTGCCAGACCCGTATTATGGCGGGAATGATGGATTCGAGGACGTTTTCCACCAGGTCGTGGGACATACGGAAGGGTTCTTAAAGTATTTGGAAAAGAAGTCGGAGGCTAACTGATGGATGGTCTTCAAAAAAAAAAGAAAGAAAGAAAAGGCTTTGATTCAAGGCGATGTTGCTTGTTTTTAAAAGATAATACCCCATCGCATAAAAGGTAGTAGAGCTACAAGAACTTCATTTAAAACATCCTTCGGAACACTTCAAGAACAAGAGTTAAGGCTTTTGCTAAGTAAAAATTGCGGTATATCCATTTACAATGCGGGACAGGAAACAGAGACAGAATATTAATACAAGCTTGGGTCATCAAAAAGCACATGCGTGTGTGAACTCATATCTTCTCGCTGATCTTGATTGCGGCCCTGCAGCCCAGACGAATGACGTTGACCAATGGATCGTACGGGTTAGCCTCTTTCGCATCGTTCTCGACAGCATGATCCAGATGCTCCAATTCCTCATCCCGGATCCTCTTCAGCGTAGAGACCAGTTCTTTCAATTCACCATCGATTTCTTCTCCTCTCTGCTCGGCATCGGCAAACCATTCCAGAATCACCCGGATCTGATCATTATAATGGGTCCCGATCTCGGTCTCAACGGCCTCCGTGCATGCCATTGCGGCCTCTCGCCCCATTATCCCCGTAGACCAGCCCAAGAACGTCGAGACGCCCTCCCAGATGGGGTACATGACCGTGGGTCGAACTCGATGCTTCGCTATCAGCTTGTTGAAGGTGTCAAAGTGACCGGCCTCCTGGTCATACATGTGCTTCATAAGCGGTCGAAGGTGTGGGTGTGAGCGGACCACGGGGGGCGACTGGGCGGTGTAGATCAGAGTGGCCGCAAGCTCCCCAGCCTGGTTGACTCTGAGGGCGCTGTCGAGAAAGTCACGCTGTTCTTTCGTCAGGGCCATCCTGGGTTTCTCTGCGGGCGACGCGGTGCGGTGGGAGGTGGTGGAGCTGTGGCGGACCCGTGGTTGGAGGGTGCGGAGGCATTGGGAGCAGACAGAGCCACGCACGAGGCGAGCGTGTCTGAGAAGAGCAGCGTGTACATCCATCTCCGGTGTTGGGCCAGCCGATCAGCCTGGCGGGAGTCGTAGAACACGACAGAAATACGTACAGTATGTACTCCGTACTGCCTGCTTGGGTTCGAAGGTACCTTTTTGAGTTAGTTACATACCAAAAGAGGCAGTTCGGAGGCCCGTTTCCGCGCCGAGACCTCCGATTGGCTGGTACGGAAAAACCAACCGGCGACCGCTGAGTCAGCAGGCCGTCCGCCGCCCCAGCAAAACCGACGCCGCGAAAGACGAACGCCAGGACGAACGACGACGGCAAAGGTTGCCAGCCCTGCAAACCGCCTGTGCGCTGCCATTTTTCCCTTTATTCGGGCCCCAGCCGCCTCCCGCTTATCGGCGCACACACCTCTGCTCCCGTATATATATATATATATATTGAATCTTGACTTCCAGCCCTGAGTAGCCAGGACTGCACTGCTGCATGCCGGTTCCCACCACCACAACCCCTATCAGCCGTCCATTGCCACCTCACCTCCTGCCCTGCCCCTCTCCCTGGATTTTATCCGTCGCCTGGAGCGCGCCTTGAGCCAGCTGCTGGCAGTTCCCGCCACCTTTGTCTTCCATCCCTTCTGCATACCCGTTCTTTGATACATCACCCATCCTCACTTTCACAATGGCAGACTTAGACGCCGAGCTCCTTGCCCTGGCAGGGGGTGATGATTCATCAGATGAGGAAACTTCCATGCCTGCTCAGTCAAAGGAGCTCTCTCCTCCCCCTTCTCCCTCCTCCAAAGAAAAGCAACCTGAGGATGAAGACGAGGAGATGGCGCGCAAAGGTGTTGCAAGGCCTGTCAAGCGAAGAAAAAGAGCGAGGATTGAGGAGGAAGAGGAGGAAGGCGAACTGTGAGTGTTACCAACATCCCCCTGTTTGTGTTCTCGCTTTCCCCCGCGTCCAGGCTGTCGCTTTATCTTCGTCCTTTTTTTTATTTTTTTATTTTTTTTTTTCCACACCCCCCCTTTTCTCCCTTTCCGCCCCCTCATATTCCTTTTCTTGCCCGCTGCTCACGGGCTACTTTGTCCTTTTCATGTTTTTTTTTTTTCTTTCCTCTTTTTCATCACTTGAACACCATTTCCACACCTTCCATGTACACCATTAAATTGTGTGAATCTCACTGACAGGCAAAAAAATGTCCAGGTCCTCTTCTACTCCTCGCTCCCGCAAGTCCCTGAACTCTGCATCCATGTCCGAATCCGAATCTGAGGGATCGCCTCCCGATGAAGATAATCAAGGCCCGATCTTTTCCTACGAAAAGCTGTTCTACTCCGCCAAAGACAAAGAAGAGATCATGGCCATGCCGGAGATTCAGCGTGAAGAGTTGCTTTCCGAAAGAGCTCAGCTCGTTGATCGCCACAACCAAGATATCGCGCTTCGTCGCCTCCTTGCCATGCGTGAACGGGAGGAAGCTAAGGTCGCTGAGAAGAGAAAGCGTAAGGCTTCCGATGCTGAAGGCCAGCGCAAGAGCGCTCGCCAGAAGACCACTCTAGGCGGTCGTAAGGTCGGTGAAACATCCGATGCCATCGAAGCCTATAAACGTCAGCGGGAGCAGAAGGGAAAACGTGATGAGCAGCGCCGTCGTGATGCTAGTAGTAGGAAGAAGGACGGACGTTCTCGCTCCCTGGAAGGCTCTGACGTTGACGCTCATGGTGAAAGCGAAGTCGAATGGGATGAGGGAGCTGCTCGCCGTTCTACTTCACCAACCAAGGACGATCCTCCAGCTGAATTCCGAGACTTCGAGCGTGCACGAGTTAGCCGTAGCAACTTTGCCCAATATTGCTTCTACCCGAATTTTGAGAAGCTTATCACTGGCTGCTACACTCGTATCAACGTCGGCCCACATCCAGATACTGGCGAACTTGTTTACCGCCTCTGTCTCATCACGGGTAGGCCTTGCGGAGGTTTTTCTGTTTGAACAAAATAGACTAATACATGATTTTCCAGATTTCGCCGAAGGTAGACCATATGCTATTGAAGGTCCAAACGGGAGGAAGTTTGTCACTAAGCAGTACGCTGTGCTTGAGCATGGAAAGTCGAAGAAGGAGTTTCCATATATTTTTTGCTCTGACTCTCCATTTACTGAGGTATGGAGTCCTAGGGTCCATGACATGCTTACCCTAGTTACTTTACTGACACTGAGATCTATAGTCGGAGTTCAACCGCTATCGTCAGACCATGGTCGTGGAAGGCTTCAAGATGCCCACCAAGTCAGTCTTGAACAAGAAGATTGATGATATTCACTTCCTTATCAACTATCGCCTTTCGAAGGAGGAACTCGAGGAAAAGCTAAAACGCCAAGGCACTCACGACAACAAAATGGCAGTCTTTCAGCGTCTTCAGCTGCAAAAGCGCCGTCAGGAAGCAGTTGCAACCGGTGATGAAGCTGCTATTGCTGAATGTGATGCAGAAATCGCCCGCTTGTCCGGTCCAAAACTGGCGTTTGGAACTTCCCTCGTGGAGCCTAGGTCTACCGAAAAGACACAGCAAGAACGATTGGCCGAACTCAACCGTCGAAACCAAAAGCTAAATGCCGAAAATGTGCGCAAAGCTCAGCTTGAGGAGAGACGAGCTGCTCGACTGCAGCAGGCAGCTGTTGCCCGTGGAGAAGCCCTTCCTGACCGGTTTGCCCGCGTCAAGACCCGAGCTCGAACCCACTACGATGCAAGTGGCAACCGTCTTTTGCCCAAGAAACAAGAATCTGGAGAAGTTAGCGGGTCTGTCACTCCACTGACAACTGGCGCCAATACTCCCAACAAGGCTACACCTCCTCCTGGTGTAAACCACGCCAATGTTACTAAGGAGACCAAGCCGCAGACTGGGATCCCGAAACTCCGTTACGCTCCCAATGCCGATGAAATCCTTGCTGCTTCCCTGGACTTTGAGATTGACATCGAAATCTAAGTTCCCTTTCCAGCCTCTAGATTTCATGAACACCTACAATGCGCATTGATGGCTTAATGGACTGATATGCGTGTACTTCTCTGCGTCCCCGGCGGTGTTTAAGATTTGTTTTTGGCGTTGGTTGACGGACATAATAAAACATTAGGTCAGATGCGTCCGGGCGTTGGGTACATGCAGGCTCTCTTTGGTTGGTTCCGGTGCAAGTGCATCGCTGGGTCCTCGTATGTACTGTACTTCCTATGTTTCACTTCGGGTTTTTTTTTTTTTTTTTTCTTCTACCGCCACGCCTTGATTTTTTGATATCTGGTTCATATGGACATTTCGGGGTGAGCGTACTGGTCCGAACTGAGGTAACAGAGGGACCACCCCGGATCAAAATTGGTGCTGCGAGTCATGTATTTTGTTCTTTCGGTGCCAGCCATTCATTACTATTGCGTCTCTGTCGAGCATTGCTAGAAAGTACGATAAAAAAAATATGACGCAGATAAAAAGCACTCGGCCTTAATTCTATCACTATACTCCGTACAATGTACAAATTATGTGCCCTGGTCATCCGATAGAGCATCAGAGTCGAGGGCGACACTGAATTTCGGGAGGATAATGCCCAGCTGGCCGCTAGTGCAAAAGCTGCAAACGCTGGAAATGAAGCTTATCGCTTAGTGACGTCACGCGTATTCTCAACGCGCTGGCGCCAAATTCGCACGCGACGGGCAATGCGACGCGCCAACAAGAACCCCGTTCACGGCTCAGTTGTCAAAACAACAATCCATATTGCGCAGCAGGCGCTCCGTCCACCGTCACATTGTTACTGATATGATATAAAGACCATCCATTTTCTATCCTTTACTGCTTATTTGAATCCAATTGCCAGGGAATGTCGAGCCCATCGACACCGCGTTCCAGCGCGTCGCGCCAGCATAGCACGGCTCATGACGGAGGTTCGCCCGACATTTTAACGCCTGGAAGAAAGATCAAAGCTTTACTTGCGGAGTTTGATAGCGATTCAGCTTCTGAGAATGAGGGCATTGCTGGCAATTCCCGAGAGAAGTTGGACCTCTTATCGCTAGAGAAAAGCCCCAGTGCAAAGAAGAATTCGATCAATGTCAGAAATTTGGACGAGGAGGAAGATGAAGATGAAGACGATATCCCGGTTGCGCCGAGAGGAAGATTGGCTGCGAGATTACAAGCAGCTCCAGGATCCGGCGTAATCCCAGTGGGGAGCCTTGTGAACGACAGTGCTAAGCGAGGAAATGTCTCGGACAGTTCTCAGTCCTCCTCGGGAGATATCCGTCCTGCTGCACGGAGGAGTCGACTTTTGAGACGAAACTCCGATATCATTCGAGATGATCAGTCAAATCGCGCTTCGTCGCCACTATTCGTGCCCCAGGACTCTCCCATACAGCGTATTGGCAGCCTTGTGCATGAGACCAGTGGCTCCGAAAGCGAGGTTGTCAACCCGCACCATCAGTCCCGTCTACAAGCCCTTGTTGCCCAAAAGCGAAAGGAAAGGGAGGAAAAAGAGCGGCTGGAAGCGGAGAAACAAGCTGAGCGGATGCAAAGACTCGCAGATGCAAGAGTGCAATTCACATCCGACATGGAAGATGCCGTAGAAGAGGATGATGACGACGAATCGTCTCGCAGACTGACGCAGCAATCGCGCCCTACGCGGAAGGCAAGCAAGAAGGCTCTGCTGGAAATGAGCCGCGAAACACAACGGATGAGCAGAAATATGCAACTGGCGCATCAGGCGACTACAAAAAAGACGTTTCCATTGAACAGTTTCATCGAGCGATTTAATCAAAAGTGCAACGTTTATCAATCGTCCCCCAACCCTGATTCGGCTTTAGAGTCGAGAAGTTCGGCGATCGCAAGCTCCGTCAACCATTCCGACAACGATAATGTCGAACAAGACAAGCATTCTACTCCTCCCACATCACCCTTGCCACATGTGCATGAAGGCAAAGAGGATGCTAAAGCTGCCGATCCAGTCGCTATGTGTACCGAAGAGGACATACCTGCAAGAAATCCAGAGAGAGAATTATCTGTTGCACTTGGGGCTCTCGATCCAGGGGTTACTGCTCCTATTTCCAAAAACTGTGCTAGTAACCCCAAAGAAAATATCTCATCATCGTCTACAAAGCAACCCCCGAGTTCACGCCAGATTCGGGTCCAGCTTTCGAGGCAAGATGTTGCTGAAGATCAGAAGAACGACTCTGATTCGGAGCTCGAGATAGTAACGTCGCCCGCAAAGGCGCGCAAGTTAGCTCTATTTGAAAATTTCTCCGCAAAATCTTCTATATTGTCCGACTCGCTACGAAAACTGAAGCTATTGGCGCGATTAACCTCTCCCAAGAAGAATAGAATGTTGACCCGTGCCGAGCACGAGGAATGGCTACTACGACAGGCAAGAAAACAAGCTGCTCAGGAAAGAGAGGAGAAAATTGCTGCGCTGCGAGCAAAGGGAATTGTCATACAAACTGCAGAGGAGAAGGCACGTCTAGAGGACGACGTTGAAAACCTTATGGAGAAAGCCAGGGAAGAGGCTGAAGAAATCGCGCGCAAAGAAAAGGCCGCAAGAAAAAAGGAGGCTCACGCACAGGATATGGAGCTTGACGATAGTGAGGATGCCGAGTATGAAGACGATGAAGAAGAAGGCGAAGAGGATTCAGAGGATGAAAATGACGAAGGGGAACTTGAGAGAGAAGATGAGCTCGCCGATGAAGATGAGCTAGGGGATGGAAATCCGACACGAGATGGGCGATTAATGGATGATCAGGCCACGGAAGCTGACGAATCTGAGGGGGAGCCTTCACAAGAGGAGTCAGAAAATGAAGAACCAATGGAAATATCACGTCCTAAAAGACGACCGAAATTCGTCGTTTCCGACGACGAAGACGATGATCAGCCCGCACTTGTTACTCAGACGCCCGTGAAACCGGTGATCCCAGGCCTTGAACAACAGAGAACTCCCCTTATCGGGCTATCCCAAGCATTTGCTGCAACTCTCGCTGATAACCGGGAAGATGATAATGAGCAGGATTCCCTTGCCGTCCTCCGCAAGATGCCAGAGTTTGACATGCAAGTTGGGGAACTCCTCGAAGCAGATTCCCAGGGAATTATCCACGAGAGTCAAGGACAAACCAGCGGAACACTTGATCTCCTTGCAGATTTTACTCAGAACGATGTCCGTGTGGCTGAATCCCCAGCTGCCAAGACAATGAGCGAGTATTCACAGATCCCAGAGCCGAGCCAGGACGTTGGATTTGTGATGTCGCCCTTCGATCAACAAAAACGCTTTTTAACTCAGCCTAAATCGACTATAGATACTGTGCTTGTATCTAAAGATGATTCTCCCATTGCAAAAACGGGAGGCAAGCGGTTAAGACGGGGTGCTTTGCGTCAAATGTCAGATGCAGAAGATAGCTTTTTAGTCAGGCCCAGTGCATTCGATATCATGCGCAAGGCGGCTCGGAAACCAGTGACACCCTTCGACAAAAAGGCAAGCAAGGCAAAAGAGGTCGTTGACGAAGCTGCCGAAGAGTCCGACGATGAATATGCAGGACTTGGTGGCGCAAGTGACGACGATTCGGGTGAGGAGGACGAGCTGGATTTAACTATGATCAACGATAACAGTGGAGAAATCGTGGATGAGCAGGAACTGGCTGCTCTGAATGCGTACGCCCTACTTCGTACCCCCTGATGAAGATATCATGCTAATTAATCTGAAACACAGTGATCATGCCCGGCAAAGGGATGAAGGAGACGTGAACAAGCTTCTTCGAGACATTACCACTGGCTCCCTTCGTAGAAAACGCGGCATGGGCGATGAATTAGACCTCTCGGATTCTGACGATGAGCGTATCGCAGCTCGTCGCCGGGCTAAGCAACGAGAATTTGCAAAAATGCGGAAAGCCCTCCTTGCTGATGAAAACATCAACAAAATTGCGGAAGACCCCAAGAAGCAAGCGTTTTTGAAATCCATTGAGGATAGGGATATGGACGATATGTTTGATTTCCTCCGTGATGAATACGGTGAATCGAATTCAGATACGGGCGCATTAATCGTCGAAGGACTCGACGATAGTCAGAGTAACAGTGAAGAGGGCATGCAAGATGGACGAAAACGTCCCTTGAATGCTGCTGGACCTGATTCGCTAAATCGTCCACCGGCTAAACTCCGTCGTACATCTAGACCGGGAAAGAAAAAGCCGTCAACTCTGGCAGAAATCCGCGCTCAGCTATCCTCTCTTATCGGCGAGTCAGGGTCGCACGATGCGGTGGAAGTCATACCAGATAGTCAGCCCGATATACCTCTCGACGACGAAGTCAGCTTTACTAATAAAGACGACTCATACGATCGTCCCGAGGCTTTTCGATCCACTAATCCCCGCCGACGTGGCAGAGTAGTAGACCGCCTGTCTTTACGCAGAGCTGCATCCTCCAATGCTGCCCTGTCTGCGATTGCCGGGCCTGGACCCGGATCCGGATCTGGGTCGTCTTCATCGTCTAAAGTCGCCTTCCATAGTTCGACCACAGTCCCTGAATTCAAACGCCCGCCACCGTTGCTTCTCCGGCGCACTACAACAAATTCGTCAAGTTCCTCTTCCTCCTCTTCGCGGCCCGGCGGCGCTGTCACGCCAGCTTCCATTGCAGTAGTGAAATCTGATGGTTCTGGTGCTAGTGGAGCCACAGTTAGCAAGAAAGGCGCTGTCAACTATTACGCAGCGGCAAGAGAAAAGGAACGAGAATTTCAATTAAAGAAGAACTTGATTCGAGAGAGCGTCGCAAGTAAGAAAGCCATGGAGGATCATAGGGCTATGAGGGAAAAAGGACTGGTGGGATTGCTGGGAGGTGCAAGCTGGGAATAATCGTGATATCTTTTCTGTTTCTGTTTAGTTCTTGACGCGCGCATGAAATGATACTGGAGACCACGAGATGTAATAATCTCACGGTGACTTGCTTTGTGTTACCCTTTCCCACGCCGTGGTCATTTTGCAAGAATTTGTTAGAATAGATTAATCAGGGCTGGACCCTGATTCGTCACCAATTTCATTACGAAGGCTGCTATGAACAAATGTCCTGCATCATTTACACGGTCACGTACCGCTTCCACCTGGCTCCGGTTTTCGTATAATATCCCATTCTACACTCACCAACCACACGTTTGTTCTCCGTGTTATTATAGAGCTTATGGTGTCGGACTCTTTAGGGTTGGCATTGTTATTAGAGGCATCACTAGTGTGGAAAGGCTCAATCTCCATGTCCCAAACTAGACCTCGTCGGATTCCTACCCAGTATCCTTTCTGGAGCTTCTGCATCGGAGGTAGAACAGTAGACACGGGAGAGCCGAAAAGGAGTATATTATTCTGGGAAGCAGTGGGAGGTTGTACTTTTGAAGGGGATATCAAGGTAAATGGAGCAGGGTGACCCAGTCTACCTTGCCGTTGTCCACCTTGTCTACGGACGTCAGTAGGGGCTGAAGTTCGAATTTCACCAACTTGGACAATTAGTTGGTATTTATCAAAAGGTTGCTCTCTTTCTCCTTGGTCGGCTTGGGTCTGAGTCGTCTGCAGAGGAGCTTGACTTTGTGACACTTGTTTCCTTGTACCTAAGTCTAGGATCCAATTTCGGACTTCGGATGCCATACCACCGGGAATAAATGTACGAGATTTAGATCGAGCATGGCGTTTGGCATATGGAAACGGGATAGGGCTTGTCAGTAACGCCGAAATGTCTGGCTCCCGCCGTCGAGAAGGCGTTTGAGGTAGCACAAATCGCGGTTTTGGCCGCTGTGTGGATGTCCGAGCAGTCGTGGCGTTATTGCTTCCACTTGGTTGCCGTGGAGTACTTGATATGGGTGTGCTAAACATAAACCGCGGGGGTCCGCGAGATGAAGAGTGGTGAGGTACACTAGTAGCACCAGTTGGTTGAAATGGAGTAGACAATAGGTTATCCACATTTCCAGCTGATGGCGATGCCGGGCCCGCCTGCGGAGACGATGGTGGTGATTCAGACGAAGTGGATGAGATTTGGTCAAGCTCTCTGGCACTAACTGGCCGCACTTCCAAGTCGTCTGCTGAAGATATCGATAAGCGTCGACGTTTCGACTGATGCTGACTTGGAGAGAAGGAAAGAAGCATCTCTTCGTCATCGTCGTCCGCCACAGGTTTTCCAGGTTCATTTTCTGGACGGCCGCTACGAGAAGTTTCCACAATGCCTTGAAGCATATCACCTTCCTCTTCCCCTTCAGAATCTTCAATTACCTCCTTCATCTTAATTTCAGGGTTCCTTGGCGTATCTTGAATAGTCTTGCGCGCCCGGGCAGCAGGCGAGGACTCTTTGTCACTAACATCTATTCCGTCTCCAGACCTTCTATTCTGTCGCTGGCTAAACACAAATCGAGGAGTCGCGGCGAGCTGTGCCGCAAAGCCTGATTGTGCAGATGAGCTAAATATGAATTTTGGCGTCCGTGCAGTTGCATTAGGTCTTTCATTGGACTCGGCCCGGGAGGTGCACTGTTTGTTGGAGTTGACATCCTCTCGCGATGGTGTCTAAAGCAATCCGTGAGCCACTTTTCCTACATAGAGCGCGGCAAGCACTGACATATTTGGAACTCATGTTGCATAGCTCATAAAGACGATATCAATCACATCACGTATTATCGTGCCCGATTGTTGCTCTTTTGCACGTTGAAATTCCCTTTAGGACGTCGCGACCTCGAATCCGCTTAGTCAGATTGCGCTTGGCGTGGGTGAGGTTGTAGAGGAGCTGACTTTCCGCTCCGCTCCACTCCACCCTTCCTATCAAAACGTCCATTTTTCCCCCAAAAGCTATGCTACCGGTCCGCCACCCCAGAACCCTCCTCCTAACCCTGGATGCCTTCAACACCATATTTCACCCGCGGCAGCCCGTACCTGAAATCTACACACATGTCGCACAAGACCTCGGCGTCATCCCTTCCACAATAACCGCCGATGCGGTAAAGCCGGCGTTCAGGACCGCATTCAAGCGCAACAGCGCGCAGTACCCGAACTATGGTCGAGATACTCCTGGGTTTGGCGGACCGAAAGCATGGTGGGGCAAAGTCATTCGAGAGTGTTTCGCTCAGGTCAAAGGGGGGAGTACGACGGTAGACGAGATTCCGGATAGGTTGGTGGAAACGCTGTTCACCGTATTCGGGGGAGAGGCGTATAAACTGTACAATGATGCAGAGCCATTTTTCAGGAAATTGCAATTGTGGAAACAGGCGAAGAGGTCCCGAAACGTTTCCCAAGACCTAGTTAGGGAAGACTGTTGGGATCGGATTGTCGTTGGAGTTATCTCCAATTCGGATGATAGAGTCCCTACGATTTTGAGATCAATGGGCTTGCGGGTCGGAAGTGCGTGGGCGGATAACGGGGATTTGCTTCCCCCTGCCGATGAAACGCATGATGCGATAAAGCAGGAAAATGATATTGATTTTATTGTTACGAGTTATGAAGCTGGGAAGGAAAAGCCGAATAAGCATATTTTCGACGTTGCCCAAAAGCGTGCAGGCGAGTACCTGAATGCCACTAGCCCTGCTAAACGTCCACTCTTCCCAGCTCCGAGCTATTATTGCATTCATGTTGGGGATGATTATCACGATGACTATCAGGGAGGACAGAGTGCTGGTTGGGATAGCTTTTTACTGCTAAGGGAAGATGTTGAAATCCCAGAACACGCACAAAAGTCTGCACGCTCAATCTCTAACCTTGATCAGTTATTTTCTTTATTGCGCATGGAGGATCACGATGGAAGGTTGGTATAGTTGTTATGATTGTATCTCTTCAGACAAGCCTGGTTTCGGGTGATAAATACAAACAATGCAACCCGCGGATCTTCATGATCCCGCACCTTCGGATATCACTTTCAACGTGTCCAGCGCGAGCTTGCAGCCCCATTTAAGCAATTTCTTGTCCCGTCTTGAGGCCACCACATCTGATTTCGCGACGACTTTGCGGATAAAATATATCAACCCAGTCACGACCTGCGGTGTATCTCGCGCTTTTAAGAAAACGTTGACAAGCGGTTTTTCTTCAAAGGTAAATTGAGTGGATTCGCCTGCTTTCTGCTGCTTGCGTAATGACTTTTGTTGGGTTTGCTGCATTGTTGTGATCAGCAGCAGTTCAACGAAGGTCCTAGTCTTGGGTTGCAGATACAAAAAGTCAAGTGTCTTCAAAATTCCAAGCGTAAGGCCTCCATCGGCTATCAATGAGCCGTACATTTTGGCAAGGTTAACAATGGCTCGCGTGGTCAACGACCGATCTTCATCTTCGTCCGCGCTGAAGTCATCGTCCTCCATATTCCCACTCTCGCCCATTCGTTTGAATACGTCCCAGAGCGAGAATTGGAACGCCATTTTCATCTTCCTCTCGCCGCAGAGTTTCCTTGCGATGAGGGTATAGTATGGGTTATAGGAACCCTCCTCCGAAGCACAATGGACGAGAACCTGAGGAATCTCGGTCTCCTGACTTCGTTTTAAGCGCAACTTGGTCAGCCTAACATGCGCATCCTGATAGTCGGATGCAGACATTATCGCTACAAAAATAGACCGCCGGACCTCGGTGTTCATTCGATGGCTTCTGGCCAGTTGGGCAAGATCCATGGCTTTCTTATCGCCCAGATCATTGTCCAAATTATCTGGGAGAACTGCACTCGGGTCAACAGTTGCCTTGTGAGTATATGTGCTAGCGGAGTCTGCTTTCCAACTTGCGCCAACAAGCCACCATTTCCCCCTTTTGTCGGAGTTTTGGATATCGGCACGTCCAATCCTCAAAGGCTCGCTCGCTCTGAGACTTCTCGAGTTAAGAGAGCCCAGAATCTTTCTCATCTTTGTAAGGTGTTCTAACGATATGCTTGCTCCTGGGGCATTTTTCAGCTTGTTATTCTTAAGGTCAGTGATCGTTTCGATCATGAACTTCGTGCGAACTGAAAGAGCCGCTTCTCCTATTTGCGCTACTGCTGGTTGAATTAGGAGAACAATGTCCTTGAGGGCGGAAGGATCGTCCTGTCGAAGTTGGGGACCGGAATCTATGATATGTTAGCGTTAGGATAGGTTACAATTAGATAGGGAACGAAGAACATACTTCTCACAACCTTCAGGAGCAGCTCAGTGTTCAACTCGTTAATTTCTCCCAAGAATAAGCGAATATAGTCAAACACCAAGCCGCATCCGAGGAGGTGGAAATTATAGAGATGGGACAACAGCGACAGCAAATTAACCATGTCTTTCCTACTCGACTCCCCTTTATCCTTCTCCTCGTACATGCTATCGAATCGCTGCACGAGATTCTGCACAAATTCAGCACCGAATTCCATGCCGATCACTTTATATATCGCCGCGATGAATCCCGCGTGAAGAATTATAAAGGTGTCATTTAGGCTGCTCCCGCTGCATACCAATCCGAAGAGTATGTCTATCAGGACAGATGTTACACTCTGGCGGGGATAGTCTTGGTAAAGTTTCTCCATATCACCAAGGATAGATATTATATTAGCCTCCGATAGTTTATTCAAATGTCCTTGTATTTGGCGTCGTAGACGCAAAAGAGATTCCGATTCAGTGGATGATTGCATTCTTTTGGATGGGGGAATGTATTTGGCTGGGGCGGTGTCACTCGCAGCGACGGGAGGGCGGTACGGGTTCTCTTTCTGTTTCGTTTTCTGCGGAGCTGATTCCTCCTCCTCCTCCTCCTCCTCTTCGTCGTCAAAGCCTTGAAATTCACTATCTCCCTCACCAACACTATCGTCGTCGTCGTCGTCATCAAAATCTTCTAGCATCTCGTCAAAGTCCTCTTCGTCTTCATGCGCGTCTTCACTTCCAGTAATTTCCTCCTCATCTCTATTCCCCACCTCTATCATTTTTGACCTTTGTCTTTTCCTCTGAAGCCATTCCTCTCCCTCTCTTTTCCGCTTTTTCGCTTCTATCTCCGAATCCGACCCCAACTCGCCCAAGATGTCGCCCAACCCGCTTTCCAGGAAAGATTTAGGCAATTTCTTTTTCCCTTTAAGGCCCAACTTTTTCTCTAAGGCCGCAATCTCTGCATCATCTTCTTCGAGCTTCTTTTGCACGGAGCGCGATATCTTGGGGTGGGGTGGCGGGTTCTCAGCTTCGGGGGTTTCGTCTTCGTTCTCCCCTTCGTCAAGGTCAATTTCAACGTCTGATTCTTCGTGTCCCTGTTCGACGGGCTGCATCCGCTTCAATATTGATTTTAACGTCCTTGGCTCTGCGGGTGTTCTCGTTTTCGGCTTCGCCGGGCGTTCATCTTCGCTCCGTCCGGATTCTTCGTCAAAAACATCGTCCTCGGGCCCATCCCCGCCTTGTGACCTTTGTCTGCGTTTATGTCCCTTTCTCTGCTGAAATCCAGGCCCCCTCCGCGATCGCTCTGCTTTCCGGCGCTCCTTTCTGGAGAATCCGCTGTGAGGGTTCGAGCTTCTCGCGCCGGTTGTGATCGTATCTTTCAAGCCTAGTTCTTCGCGGAGCTGTCGGGGGAGCTGTGTTGTATTATATGCCGGTCGTGGCATGGCTGCAAGAGGTATTCACCGGCCGTAGAATCGTAGTTATGTCCGAGAAGGACGGCGAATACAAACTTATTGAGCGTCAGCGGTTTTTTCGTTCCTGAAATTTAACTGCGGCCCCGTGCGTCTACAGCGGAATTTCTGGTCTTGGCGGCATCAACCGCCGCAAGTGAAGGACAGCAATCACCCGGACGTCAAATCCCATTCCGCAAGCAGCAGTGTGCGACGAGAATCACAGGGATTTTCATTATCTGTCGTTCATCAATAAATCCTAGCATAATTCTAGAGCTGCTCCTTGCTTTCATTACAATTTGATCCTCCCCCACAAACAACCTCGCCATTATGACTGCGCATCTGTCCCAAGATGAGGTGAGTCGAATCGAACACACAGATATACACACACACTCTCTCTCTCCCCCCCCTTCTCCCTTTTTATCCCTTTCCACCCTATGAAACTAATTAACCCCATGTCATTAGTTCTTCACGCACCTCACAGCGCTCCTAACCAACCAGTCCACCTCCCTCCGTGGCTCCGTCTTTCTCACTCAGAAGCTCCTTCCAGCCCCACCACCAGACCGGTCCACGACGACAACCACTACACAAACCACCGCCAGCGCTGAAGCTCCCTCATCCGCAGAGAGAACAACCACGACAACCACTTTCCAACCCAACCAGTCTGCGGTGCTAATCCGTGCTTCAAACGGGCGCCATAAGACCGCCAAAGTGAAGGCTTCCACGATCGTACAACCGGAGGAATTGGAGGCGTTCTATGCCAGATACGCCGAGCTGTGCAAGGCGGGGATGGTGGGGCTGAAGAAGAGAGATAGAAGTGCGAAGAAGAAAGGGAAGGCGAAGGGAAAAGTGGCCAAGGGATGACTTTGCGACTACTCCCGACGGTAGCGCGTTGTGTTGGTATGGTATGCCGTGGGGGGGAAAAGAAGAAAAACAGATCTACGTGAGATTTTCTACGGCCTTTTTTTTTTTTTTTTTTTTTTTTTTTTTTTCCTTGATAATTGTGGTGCATGCGTTTGGCGTCTTTCTGGGGGGTTTGGGGCTCTTAATTTTTTATTTTTTATTTTTTTTGTTCTCACGAGCATGTTAAAAATAGTGTTTATTTGGCAAATGTTCCACTGAGCATCGGACTACAGCGAATATGCGAGCGTGTCATATTCCTCCTCGGGGGTTGGACCCAGTAACGTTGAGAATAAAAAGCAAAGTAGAAGTACATACATACATGAGAAATATATCAACGAAGTCGTGCCACGTACATACCAAAAGCTAAACCAAAATACAAAAATGTATTGTCCCAACGAATATGTACACGTGGGCCGGAAGCCGTGGTCACTAATGCGTAAGTAAATCCCAGGTTGGATGAGAAAACATCCGAAGCGGGGAATGAGAGACAAAAGAAGTCTGCGATCTCAGTCTACTTCACTCGAGGATTCTGAGGTTGTAGGGGAGTCTCTGCTCAGGTTCGCAGAGGCAATGGGAGAAAGAGGATTCCCAAAATCATCCTCGCTGAAAGAATCGTCGGTGTCGCTCATAGTTTCAGGCTGAGTAGGAAATTTCCCAGACCCAGGACCAGCTGGGCCGCGATTATTATCTTTAGCGGCCATTTCTGCCGCAAGTCTGAGGAACATAAGTAAAAGGTGTATAGGAGGCCCAAGAACGAATGTGTAAGTTTTTTCGAAAATGGCATCAATTAAATTATTAACCGGCGATTTAGGGGCGGGCGTAAACAATGTTGAAGATGGCGGTAAGGGAGAGAAAGAGCGCTGCCGCGATGCACGAATGCGTCGGCGGATGATCGAGTTGGGATTCTCAATAGGAACCTCTAAACCATTACGAGTTTGTACTCGATGAAATAAGTCGCCCGGTTCACACGACGTGAGGGGCTTTGGCGGATCGCTGAGAGCCATGGACGGTGGCCGGAGAGGACCCGAATCATGTGTGGTGTCGGGTACGATGGTCGCTGCAGAGTTGTCGCGAGTATGGCTAGCTTTCAAGATCACACACGGCGAGGGTTCGCAGGCGGATGCGCGGGGAGAAGGTGGCGTGGAATAAGGCGGCGAAGGAGGAGGAGAGACAGAAGCATCAGAGACCGAGTGGAACGAAGAAGCACTCGAAGCGACGCCCGCGCTGCCATCACGAGCGTCGTTGACGGTTTCAGACTCAGACTCGAATCTCGCGAGCAAAGTTTCAAATTTTGGTGCAGGCTCAGAGACCACTCGGAAGCTGGACCGCTTGGGGATCCGTATGGGTGAGGACCGGCGATCGCGAGAAGAACATCGGCTGGTGGAAGGAGGCAGGCTCCCGCCCCGTTCACTCTGCTCGTCTGTGTCGTACCCAATGCTCCCAAAGTCACTGGGTTCACGGTCCTCCGAAGAAAAACTTCCCTCAGATAGACCGGCCATTGTCTTCGGCCGCCACGCCCGTTTCTTCTTCGGTGTTTTAGCTTCTTCCGGGAGCTCTACAGAGAACTCCCGTTTAAACGGGCAAGGCGTAATTTCATAACGAATTATACTGGAGAGGACCAGCTTCCATTCTGCCACCTTCTTGACGTCCTCCTCGCTCTCGTGCGGGAACTCGATGCGGTAGTAGGTGAGTTTCCTTATCCGCAGGACGAAGGTTGACCTGGCATCGACACACCAGCACTGGCAGTTCTTCAACAGAGCATAGACGACGTTTCCTGATTTAAGGAAAGCAGCGGAGCCGGCAATGTTCTCTATCCTCAGCGCCCCGACGGCGGCGATCGTCTCGGAGCGAGTCCTCCAGGGCAGGGTCTCGATGGCATCGACAGGGTAGTCCAGGTCGGGGAGGATTGGGCCGGGGCTGGACGACTGAGGGAGTTCGAATTTTATGACGGTCACGGAGGGATGGTGGAATAGGAGGTCGTTGGAAGGAATGGACGTATCATACGAGCCAAGGGAGTGCCTCATCCGGTGAGGCGGCCTCGGAGGAACAGCGAAGGACCGTCTGCGTATTGGCTCCGGCATCGTGCACGGGTGAGCTCCATCGACGATGACCAAGGAATGACGGGGGAAACAGAGCACGCCAGCTGCAAACCGGCCGGGATGCACAGAAAGGCAAAAGACAGCCTGCAGAGCCGTTGGGGGTTGCGGCGGGGGCCAATCGCGCTTAGTTTAGCACGCAGATATCGTTAACTTAGTTGACTATTTTAGCCGCGCTTCTCACGCCGATTGCCAAGCCAAACTGCTTGCAGAGCATTCGCCCGGCTGCATGTGAAGTCGTCATTCAATGGTAACTATTTGGCAGTGTTCGACAAAACAAGATAAACCAACTTCATGGTTTACTTTAGAGAAGTTATTTCAGATATGACCACCGGAACCTGTGTTTTGGAGCTTTTTTTTTTTTTTTTCTTCTTCCTTTTTTTGTTACCAGTTGCCTACCACTTTGGCTGTCCCTAATTGTTACTGTCTGTGTTTCCAACGCATATGCTTGGTTGCTTGGAAACTAAATATGTGAAATCGCCAGGATCAAAAAGAAGGGAAAAGGCTGAGAGGGGACTCCAGGCAAGAATTTCAGACAATCTTTCATCAAAATGCACCCTGATTCATTTTTCATAATTGACTGGCGATATGATCGCGAAATTGTAGACAAGCTCTTCCAGTGACGGGACGGACCCGTCCCTACAAGGATATCTGACATCCCAACTGAGGGGATAAAGGCATTGAATCTTTTGGGCTGTCAAGCTACTCGATAGTTACAAAGTAGACAAAAACGAGTTCACAGAGCTATTGAGCAGGGAATACGAAAAAGCTGCGAATACAACTGTTGTTACCCTGGACATATACTCCGCACGTACTCTGTATATATATATATATATTGGTTGGTTACTGGTAACAAGAGCCCAATCTTTGACACTTCCCAACGCTGTATTGGCTCCGCACAGAAAGTTCATTTTGGAGGCGTTTCGTGCGGAGACACGGAGTGCTCCGTAGAGATCCCCCAAAATCCCCGAAGCCCACCGTGACGCAACTCGAAACCCACCTCCTTAAGCTTGCGCCGGGGATGGGGGCGCGGGCTCTGCTTGCATATTTCGTGTCTTTGAAAGGTTTTTGCCCTCCGCATGGCCGGTTTCCTCCAATGCTTCCAGTCCGGGTTGGGTTGCGGCCCGTTTCGTTTCGGCAACTCGGCTGCCCACTTGGCTCTACCACCGCCCGGAACTACCGTTGTGGGAATGGTGACCGCGGGATATCCCCATCTGTCAAAAGCTCTCTCTTTGTGGGCCACGCGATCACTCACTCTGGGGGGGGGGGGGGGGGGGGTGTCGAAACGGCTCATCGCTGCATTCTTGATCCCTTGGACGAGGTCCACTGTCATTTAGCCTAGGCCAATGATGGCACGCTTCTCGAGTCCATTCTGTCTGACTGCGGATGGCGTTCTCGAATCTGCGTCCCTGGCCAAATCCTTCGCGCTCGAAACCTCCTTGATCGCCCCTGTGGTTTTCCTCGATGTGAGTCGATCCTATCGGCCTTCGCCAGGCTCCTTTGAGAATGTTTATGACGATCGGCTGGTGGCAAAAGATGCATCGAAAGCACGACCGTCGCCTCCGGCTTCGGTCCCACCGAGTGTTCCACCACGTCCGTCCCGTTTATCAATCGTGGCACATGCTGGAGAGAAATTGTCCGCTCTACAGCCGCCTACGGCGAATATGTAGCTAAACTAGCCTTTATTCTCGGAACTTCTAATGCCATTGCGTGATTTCTGGAGTCGACTTCCCCGTGGATGTCTTTGTTCCGCTCATATCCCGTCGTTTCCAGCAACTATTGCATGGTTTATGGACGATTCTCCAGCTTCGCCAGCGGGATGCTTAGCTAGGCTATTGGGTACCCACAGATATTCCCCAGACATAAAAATATTGTCTGGAGAATCGTCCATTCCATTTTTCTCTGCCCAGGGATATATATATATATATATATATATATTGCATGTGATCCTCCGCACGAACTTTGCTGTCCCCGGGCTTTTTCCACATTTCACGGGCTCCATCGGTTGGTGCTGAATTGGATCAAATTTGTTTTGTCTGGCGGAGATATCACGTTTATTCACCACGAAGACACCGATATCTTCATGGAATGTTGCCGACCGGCTAAAGAAGCGCCAGCTTCTTATCGCCATCAACACCGTCGCCGCCTTATCTATCTTCTTCTTCGGCTATGACCAGGGTATGATGGGCGGTGTCAACAATGCGAAGGACTACATCGATCTTATGAAATTTGGCCATACGGAGACGATCAACGGCTCGCCGCATACACCAGTTATCACTGATAGCTTGTTGCAGGGCGGGATCGTCTCCGTGTACTATCTGGGTACCCTGATAGGCGCCTTATTCGGTGGATGGGTCGGTGATAAAATTGGGAGAATCAAATCCATCGCCCTGGGCTCTGTGTGGGGTGTAATTGGAGCTGCATTGCAGTGCTCGGCTCAAAACCATGTCTGGATGATCTTCGGTGGGTAGATAGATAACTATGGGGTAGCCACGATAGATCGACTGGAGGCTGATGTTCACAGCACGCCTTGTCAATGGCTTTGGAACGGGTATTCTGAACGCCATCGTGCCCGTTTGGGCCACGGAGACTGCCGAACATACATCCAGAGGGCAATTCATAGCCATTGAGTTCACCCTTAACATATTCGGCGTGGTTGTCGCATACTGGCTGGAGTTGTTAGTAACGCCCATTTTCTGTCATTGTTTTATGGATTCTCCGGTTGAAAATAGGAGCTGACAACCGCGAGCAGTGGTCTCGCCTTCATCGACGATGGAGTCTCAGCTTTTCGATGGAGGTTCCCCATTGCGTTCCAGATTATTCCTCTTCTCATTCTTTTCGCCGCAGTCTGGTTCTTCCCAGAATCACCCCGATGGCTCGTCAAGATGGGCCACGAGGAAGAGGCACGGTACATCCTTGGCAGACTTCGCGGTGACGAAGGAGAGGACGTTGCCCGAGCAGAAGCCGAATTCCAAGATATCAAACACGTTGCAGAGCTTGAAAGGACACTCTCCTATAGCACCTCCTACTTCTCCATGTTCACGGGCCGTACGACGGGAAAGCTGCATCTGGGAAGACGAGTTGAGCTGGTTGTGTGGCTGCAGATTATGCAGGAATGGGTCGGCATCGCCGGTGTTACCATTTGTACGTTTTTATCATATGCATCTTCCGGCCCTAATGTCTAATTCGACATAACGATCCGATAGATGCGCCTACGATCTTCCGAATCGCGGGATTTGATGCCATGAAGAGCCAGTGGATTAGCGGCTTGAACAACATCTTTTACATGGTGAAATCAACGAGGTCCATATACTTCGTCATGGGGTGCTAACCGGTTCGGTGGCTCTACAGATCTCTACGTTGATTTGCGTCTTTACTCTTGATCGCATTGGTCGCCGATGGACGCTATACTGGGGTTCTACCGGGCAAGGCATTGCCATGTTCCTTGCTGGGGGTTTCGCCCGACTTGCGATCAATGCCACGGAGGCCGGCGACGCGTCAAAGGCATCACGCTACGGAGCGGCAGCGGCGGCCATGATCTTTATATTTACTTTTGTCTTCGGAGCAACGTGGCTAACCGTTCCTTGGCTGTATCCTGCGGAGATATTCCCTCTAGCCGTGCGCGGCAAAGGCAATGCGTGGGGAGTCGTAGGATGGAGTGTGGGCAACGGCTGGCTGGTACGAGGGGGCAACATAGCCTGAACTTTCGCATACCCTTCCCTCCTCTCTCTCTCTCTCTCTCTCTCTCTCTCCCCCTCTCCAGATAACAGAAGGCGCTGACAGACTTTGAACCACAGACGCTCCTCTGTCCCGTCATGTTTGATTCCATAGGCGAGAAGACCCTCTACATCTTCGCCATTAGCAACGTCATCACCATCCCGATGGTCTGGGCGCTGTACCCGGAATCCAACCAGCGCACGTTGGAAGATATGGATCTTCTCTTCGCCGCCGACACCCCCTGGACCTGGGACGCCGAGCGAACATTCACGCAGCTTAAAAACGAAAACCCCGATTTCGCACAGGCAGCCGCGCAATTAAAGGGCGGGAAGCTGGACGAGGAGATGGGAAAGCTAGGGGTTCAAGAGCTGCCGGAGAAGGAGTAGATTGAGGGACACTATTGATGTTGGGGATGATTCTTGGGCGTTTCGCTTGGCTGGGGGAGGGGGTGGAAATAACTGACTTTTTAAAGGGACGATGGTGGTGGCTGGGTCAGGGCGAGACGTCATGGTCGGGGCTTTGCCAATCCTGTCCAGAACGACTGGTACGGAGTACATAATTTGCAGAAGAAGAATGGAACATGGGTCCTTACCCTCTCCATCCTCCTGTCTTGACGTAACGGGGTTAGTGCAATATCATCTGAGGATAGTCAGTGCATGCGAACGTTCCCAACTTGGGCAGCTCAAACACGGAGAGACGGTCAAGTCTTCAGAGTCACTGACTGCATAAGACTCTGATGAATAATAATAATAATCAAGACCGCGACAGACGCAAGTCGCAAGAAGGGGCACGGGCGAGCTATTCCCTTCCGGAACTAGCGGCGAGCTTAACCACGAGTAGGGCTTCTGATTGGTCATAATTGAGCGATGTGGGGCTCCACGTTGATTTGTCAACTTCAGCCGCATCTGGAACGCGTTCGACGCGCGAACTCCGGCGAAAGGGCGTGAAGAGCGCGCGAGAGATACGAGGATGAAGACCTTTTGGATGGTGGTATTTCCGCTCTCCGCGCTCCGTAGACGGCCGTGACCTGCTATATTTGATAGTAATCGGCGGTGATTTGCCATATTGAGGGTAAGGGTTGTGCGTCACATCGATAGGCGCCTAGGGGTATAATTAAGGGGGTCGATCCTGCTGGGGTCACCTCTGTCGGCACGGCTCAACCGTTCATACCAAGCATTAGGACAAGATTGCTTGATTCTACTTCGCCTGCAAGGGCAAAAAAATAAAAAAATAAAAAAATAAAAAAAAAAATGGGTGCCGCAACGACGACGATGACAGCTGCAAGAACATCCACTAGGCGGGCTGCGAAACTCCAACGCCGGCTCTCGTCCGAGGACGCCGACCGTAAGACAGCCAGGTCACAGTCCAAGGCCATTTCGTCGATCCCCAACTACCCTTCTGCGTTTGACCACGAAGCCCTCGCCCACTCTCTTCGCCGCATCGCGAGCCATCCCACCCTCACACCATACCGCCGACTTGTATACCGCACCCTCCTATCCGTCCCTCCGGGCCGTTGGACCACATATGCCACTCTATCGGCACATCTGTCCTCGTCGGCCCGTGCTATCGGCAACGCGATGAAGACGAACCCGTTTGCCCCCGAAGTGCCCTGCCATCGGGTGCTTGCGACGGACCGCACAATCGGCGGCTATAAAGGGAAATGGGGGAACGGGGGTGAGTACTCGGTTGAGAAGACGAAGCTACTGAAGGCCGAAGGGGTGGAGTTTGACCACAAAGGCAAAGCGAATGGGGAGGTCTTTCGAGAGTTCGCGGACATGGGGTCTGTGGTGGCGGGTCAGGGTAACTAGCGAGATGGAAGTCAAATGCCAGACAGGGCATGGGGGTGGTGGCTGAAATATTTAGGGCATTGCAATGAAGTTAATTGGCGTTTAAGGGGGGAAGAAAAAGGAAAAAGAAAAAAAAAAGTTGGCCCCAGAAAGCCTCGTTTATAAGGAGCCGAGATGTCTGCACCAGCTCTCTCCGGCCTCCTCGACCCTCTCCGAGCGCAGAGGGATCGGTAAAGCGAAAATTTCCGTGCTGCTTGCTGCGCGCTCGACGATTCTTGGGCAGAGGTCTTCTGGCGGGGTGTTGCCAAGCCGTTCCATCGCGCCGACACTCGACATGGAATGCTTCAAGAGAACAACTCCGCGACCCCCGGGCTGCAATGGTCGAGCGGCTTGTTGATAATACTACATACTTCTCGGAATGGGCGGGGAATCGCAGTGACATTCCGCATCCATGCCATTTCCGTCTGTCGAGTTCCAAAGGTCGTTGGCAGGTTTCCGTTCTTCCTTTTTTTCCTTTTTTTTTTTTTTTTTGTTGTTCTAAACTCATGTCATCCCGGTTGGATGAAGCGCCCAATAAATTCCATCTCGGCCACTTAAGACAGTCTTAAGCTTCAAGCGTCAGTGTCTTACCTGAGTCAATCCCGGTGTATTAGAAGCCAAGTCTCTCAAACATCAATCAAGCAACATGGCGTTTTTTCAAAACGGACCACAAACGGCCCCGTTCCCTTCCTGGCACAGAGAACCCTAAACGGTGAAAGGCGTCCCAGAATGAGCCCAATTTCTCCCTTTGGAACTTTCCAAGAGTCCTGTGCTCCAAATGCGGCTATGCATAAACAGCCACTGGAAACCTAAATCTATATGGGAATTGGGGTTGAGGTTAAATGGCCAACCTTAAGTAGGTTCGGCATCGGGATTTCATGCTGGTTGAATCAGGCTTGACGCACATTTGACACATGGAACATTGCCCTTCCTCCCTTGATGCCTTGGAACTCTGTACGCCGACCCTGCCCGCATCAGGGTGACATTCTCGATGGGGTGTGGGGGGGCTCTATATAAGTATGGCCTTGTTGGCTCCGCCCCCGATGCCTTGCGCGACTGAGCTCCTCATGGCAGTTGGTGTTGTTCAGGTAGTCAACACATTATCAAGCTGATCCTGTTCGCTCTTTTCTATCTCTCTTTCTTATTATTTTCTGCCGGCTTCTTTTTCCTATTTCTATTGCCTACCACAAGAGATATTTCCGTTCGTTCGCTCCCGTCGTTCTCTATCTCCCTGATCAACCATGGTCCTGCTCTTCTCTCTTCTTTTCCTCATCTTCCATGCTCGGTCTGTCCTGTCCTCTTGTGCGCATGGTACATTTCTCCACCCTCGAGCCGCCGGCGGGATCGGAGAGCTTCCAAACTTTGACTATGGCCCCGTCCGTGGACCAACAAACTGGCATTCCATTTCCCGTGAGAACATCCTCTGTGCGGTTGGGTTGCAGCAGTCTCCCATCAACTTGAACGGCAGAATTCCAATCGAGCCTGTTGGATTCGTTCGCTCGAGTATCCCAAGACAAGATATTCTATTCGAGAACTTGGGAACCACGGCTGAGGTCGTCTTAAATGGCACAACGTTGGTTCGCGGGGCTGGCGAGTTTAGATTGAAGCAGTTCCATTTCCATACACCTAGCGAGCACCGGATCCTTGGGCAGCATTTCCCGGTGGAGTTACATCTGGTCCATACTAGTGTTGGTATGTTGTGTTCCTGGGACCCTTTTTCAAATCCTCCGAGCGTTGGTCAGCTAATTAAGATGCGTGCAGCTAACCCATCCCAAATTGCCGTCATTGCCCTTTTCTTCCAGCTCACCAGTCGCGGGGGCTTCAGTGACCTCGAGCGTATCATCACCCATGTTCCACGCATTTCCTCTCCCGGTCAGACAGTTGGTCTTCGCGGCTTCGATTTCGGCATCCTCTCTCGCACTATTTCTTCTATGCCAATGTTCCGATATGTTGGAAGCTTGACCACCCCTCCGTGCACAGAGGGAGTGACGTTTTTAGTCGGCACGCAGCCGCTATTCATGAACGTCGAGATCTTTAACCTACTCAAAGGAGTGACGCGATTCAACTCTCGCTTCATACAAGCCGATATTCCAGGCCGACAAAACGTCCTCCTTTCCGGACTTCATAATATTGGTCTTACCAACCAGCAATGCAGGCGGCTCGTGAGTGGGAGAGAGCTTATCGGCAAACCCGGTCGCAGGAACGGCAACAACCGGGGAGGTCGTAAAGGCAAGAATCGACAGAAAGAGGTTGTGAGCACGATTGCGAGCGGCAACTCCACGCAGGTTGTTACCTCAACCGTGCAGCAGACTGTAACATCCAGCAACCTGGTCACTGAGACGACACGGAATGATCAAGTTACAACTACGATTAGTAGTGTAGTCGCTTCGCAAACCGCTATGGAGGACTACCAGCGAGATCGCGACGATGACCGACGAGACGATAGACGAGACGACGATGACAGACGAGACGACGATGACAGACGAGACGACGATGACAGACGAGACGACGATGACAGACGAGACGACGATGATAGACGAGACGACGATCGTCAACGCCAGGAGCAGGACCAAGGCCGACAAACCGTTCAGACCACTGCCAACACCGCCACCGCCAGCGCTGCATTCATTCAACGCCGCAATTATATGCCTTTTGGTCGACAAGCCTAAGAATATAATCGCCCGGGTTAAGGAGAATATACATGCGGTTTGACTGATATCCAGCCAACAATGAAAAGCCAAAAAAAAAAAAAAAAAAATTAAAGAAATGAAAAAATGAAAAAAAGGATAGAAATTCAAAATAGAACTAGGAGAGCGAATGACGATGAATGTCTGAGTTGTGTATTTCTAGCGCGTTAAAGGACTTGTTTGCTGAGCAGCCCTATGCTTTTTCATCTGGGTTCTGCTGTCTTCTCTATGTCTGCATGGGAACACTGGATCGGCGCGGTTAATTGCTTGGCAGGAAGGTACGGAGTAAGCAACGGGACAAGGGATAGCATGTAGATATGTACAGTACATAACTCGTAAGGGCATTACTATTTCAAATATTGTTTAAAAACATATTGCTTTCTTGATTTATTTGTGTTGTTGCCGGCCCTGTGCAGCCATGTACTCCGTGGGCTGGGTCGGAATCGAGGGACGAAAAAAATGTAGTTCTGAAAGCCAGGTAAAGTCCTGGAATCGGTCGTTTCAACATTTCAAAGGTGCATAAAGCAGTATGTACGCCTTTCTAGAAAGAGCACCATTTTCTGTACATATATCCTCGAACATAACATACAATCCATGCTGGAAGCTAAACAAGAAGGAGACATAACGTCTAAGGGGCGTTAGACATCAAGATACATCAAGATAATGATACAAAATAAGAGAAACTGTCTCGCAGTGACTCGGGCAGTCACTGCTCTCATCAGCGTATAATTATACGGGAAGCACTGTGTGCCTTTGAAGATGCGCCATGCTTCCTCGAAACTGTTATGAGGAACGTCACGTTCGAAGACAAGAGGCCTCACATAACGCAGGCGAGCGAGCGGATCGAAAAACACCGTCTTTTTTAAAAGCAAAGACTCATCTGTTAAAGCAAAGACACCCACCTATTGCTCTGTTTCCAGGGAGGTTCGGTACCCAGCATCATCAATTACGGTCGGAAACTTGGCGCTGAGAATAAGCAACGTAGGTCAAAGGCCATAGCGCAGGTCAACGGACAGATGAAGTCCGGAGATAAACTCTGCTGAAGAAGAGAAGAATATGACAGGATATTGTCAAGGGAGAAAAACTGGGGAAAAGAACCGAGTTCATCCATCCATCAGCTGCATGGATGGATAAGTAGTAAGACATAGGTTCGAATAGTAGATTGCTGAGCAAACAAAGCAACTGAAAGAATGGAACCGAGCACCCTAAAAACCCTTCGAAAACGCCAAACATACCAGATTCTACCCATTCCCATACCCTGTACCTTTCACCCTTGAACCCCAAGACGCGGTGGGCAATGTAGAGACATCATAGCAAGACACGAGAATTAGTCTATCGGAGAAGTAATAATGAAATGTGAAGAGGAAAAAAAAGAAAAAGAAAAAGAAAAAGAAAAAGAAAAGATAAGATAAAGTATCATGCAGTGCAACGCTATGCGGATACGCTCACTCTGGAAAAAAAAATAGAAGATGGTACATGCTGAAAAAACGGCATTAAAAGGAAGCTAAGTTATCGCAAAAAAAAAAAAAAAAAAAAAAAAAAAGAAGCTCAGTGATATGCTCCAGGCATCATGCTCAGGGCCAGCTGAGCATATTAGGACATCGGCTGTTGCAAGAACAGCAACAAAGAAATTCGGCAGAATGGGCGAGTCCGTTTCGCCATGCGATAAAACGATCACTCGCGGCGCTGAGATTTCGAGGTTCGTTTCGCCAACTTCATGCAATGGAACTGGCGTAAATGCTCGATAAGATGATCTTGTCTTGAGAATCCCTGATCTCCTTTCCGAGTACATCGGGGTTTGGGGCAGTCCAACATGACCCCGTCGCGAAAATGCACCGAAACCTGGTGGCGACTCAGATCGGCTGGGCGACTGAAGCTGCTCTCACAGCCCGGATGGACGCAGATGTAACGCGGACTCGATCTACAATGGGATCAGTAATAGTCCGTAAATGCGATTGTATCAGTAAGGGATCAACCCACCTTGGCTGGGAGTCTTGTCTTGACGATCGGGAGGTAGATCGTTTGACTTGGGGACTGGTAGGCTCAATATCTTGGGGCGAGCTGCCATAATGATGTTGGTAACTTGTTTGCGAATGAGAGTACGAAGCGTTGCTATCCGCGTGGTAATAAGCCGATGACGTACTCGAGGTAGTGTGTCTCGAGCAGTTGCTATCCGATGAGACGGAATAGCTCATGGCCGGTGCCGGCGACCGATCGTAAGATGACATGGAAGATCTAGGGTACTGGGACATGGCGGGAGAGATGTAATCTTGGTACTGCATAGACGAGGCAGATACCGCTTGAGTGACAGATGGCCGTGATCGCGGGTTGCTTTGAGGATATTGAGTGTGATGTTGACTATAGGAGTAGGACATGTGTTTCGTCGAAGATCGATGTATTATCGCTGAATGCGGTCCTCGAAGAGGGTGACCACAAAGAGAGAGAGAAAAAAAGAGAGAGAGAGAGAGAGAGAGATAAGCCGAATAGGATGGGATATATAGTATGGGCCAGAGCTGGGGAAGCTAGAGAAATGGGAGGACAAAGAAGTCGGTCGGGAAGCCGACAGAGATATATATGTCTGAGTAACATATGTCTGTTACTCCACGTCTTGTCTGGGCAGAGACAAGACGGTCGAGGATGCCAGCGAGAACGGGCAGAGAGTCGGGCTCGAGGCCTCGGAGAAGCCTCGCACGTGACTTTCATTCTCTTGGAACGCTGCCAGCTGGTGGAAGAGAAGAGAGACAGACGGACGAACACGACGACGAAGAAAGAGAAAGTGAAGCAAGGAGAAAACGAAGTCTGCCCTTCAAGGGTAGGTGGAACAAGGTTGGGATGATTACACAACCGGAGCACGAGAGAGCAAATCTGCGAATTGAGGGTTTCTGCACAAAAATTCGCACGTGGAGGGATTAGGTCCGGGTACACAGCCCCTCCCTGGTTTTGTGCGATGGTGGCACACCCAATCGCACAGAGAGAGAGAGAGAGAGAGAGAGAGAGAGAGAGGGAGAGATAGAGCAGGAGGAACGGGCCGAAACAGAAGACAAGAGGAACAACATCCACAGCGAGAAAGCGAACGGTAAGCCAGATGGGCCGCGCGGTTGGCAAAGCTTCGTTTTGGGATGAAAACAGGCCGTCAAGAGAAGGGGGGAAGGAGAGCGAGCTGGCAATGGACCGTTAGGCGACGGGATGGAGGGAGGGAGAGACAGCCTTGCAGGTGGTAAGTTTCGCCTCATTTCATCGCAGGGCCTCCAGGTCAACCCGATTTGAGAACTGCCGGAGCAAGCAACAAATCTGGTAGAAAGTTATGGATAAGGGTCCAGAGAACTACTATGAAGCTGGCGGTAGATTCGGGTTTGAAACCTGCAGCGGCTGCCACGGATGGGCAAACGAGTGGCTAGGTCTGTTGTGGACTCGACGTTGTCAGACCACGATGATAGTTAATAATAACCATAAACACAAAGCGCTCACTCAACATTCGCATTATACTCCGTAGCCAGTCGGAGATTTTTGTTTAAAAAAAAAAAAAAAAAAAAGGAAAAAGAAAAAGAAAAGGGGAAAATAAAACGACACCCAAGCGGAGTGATAGGGCAGTACGGAGTAGTTAGCTCGGCATCTGCGAGAGGGGCTCGTTAAGGGGGTAGAGCAAGGGGTTTCAGCCATGCTGTTGTGCTGGTGACTGCCCCAGGGGACTTGTTTCAAGATGTTTAGAGAAACCAATGCTGCGCTGTCAGGCCCAAGCCCTGGCCTGCGAGGCCTGATGCTTTGACGCCGTCGAGGTTGACTGTCCCGCCGTGCTGTCCCGCCGTGCTGTCTCGCTGTCTCGTTGTCTCGCGTCGTCCCGTCAGCGGCTGCGATGTGGCCCAGCCCCAGTGGCACCGTCGTCCGTGGCGCTAGCCTAAATTAGGTGCATTATGTAAGGTAGCTAGCCTGATAGGGAATAGCTGCTTCTATTAATAAGCGGTACCGTCAAACATGGCAAACATACCAAAATAGTGCAAACAGGCCTTCCGGCATCGCGAGTACTGCCGTGGTTCGCGCCTACAAAAAGTGAGGCGAACGGCGACAACACTGCCAGCGACCTCAGGCACCCTCTTCCCCATACTCTCTCTCTCCCACTGAAGGGCTCAAATCATATTAAGGCTCGGGTCAGCCCGGACTACGGAAAGCGGATTAGATATTCCGGGCATACGTGGCACAGGAGGACTCCTCCCGGCCGTTTCAAACGACCTTGCGCAGCTACAGAGTTACAAGTCTCGACGTATGCAGTGGACAAATACATCCATCTATTTGTGATGACTGCGCAGTCTTCTTTGGAAACATAACCACGATTGTAAAATAATTGCTTCTTGCAAACTGGTACTATCTGATTCGACTGGCAGGCAGTCCAATGTTCTTCCGTCCCGGTCCCTGTGATTGGTGGTACAAGGTTGCTGCCTCAAAGTGCCAGGGCACGACCACGGCGCGTTAACAGCCGAAGCCACATACGCCGCCGTGGGTTGTTCACTCTCTTTTTGTTTTTAACTCCGTTGACGCACCAGCGCTTGGCTCTCTCCTTCATCCTGGCACCGTGAGGCCCACACGTCCTCGGATGTCAATACATACACCTTGCCTCCTTTCACCCAACCCCACCATGGAGCCTGTGCCACCAACAGGACCTGTCGAGTTGGCATCTCTGGCGAATGAAATCCTTCTCTCCATTGCCGATTACCTAGACGAGCCCTGCATCGGTAGCCTTGCCAGCGCAAACAGTCACCTCAACACCCTCTTCACCCCATATCTATACGCACGCAACGTGAAGCGCAGCGGTGCCTCCGCTCTTTGGTGGGCCATTAAACGCGGCGAAAGGGCAACTGCGCAGAAATCCTTAGATGCCGGTGCTGATCTTGACGCACAACCCCCTCTCAAATATCGAGACCCCTTCTCTGCTGGACACTTTGCTGCTTACCTTGCTACGCGGTGGCTGGGCCCCTCACCAACGCGTCGAGGAATTGACAAGGGTGAACAGCAAAAGCGCGCTGACCTTCTGTTCTTAATTGACAGTGGAATGAGCGTCGACGCAAAATGCGGCAACGATGCATCGACCGTAGTTCAACATGCGGCCAGGGTCGGAAATGATGAGCTTGTTTTCCGTTTGATCGACAAGGGTGCAAATATCAATGTCATATCCTCCCTCAAGCAGACGCTGTTGCATGACGCTGCTAAGTTGTGTAAAGCAGAACTAATCAGCCTCCTCATCAATCGGGGTCTTGACACCCATGCTCGAGATGGCAGAGGTTTCACTCCTTTGCATCAGGCGGCGCTTGGAAAAAATGAAGCGACAGTCCGCACACTCATTGAACGTGGAGCTGATGTCAACTGTACCTCCAACGATGGCGTGTCTCCCTTGCTGCTCGCCGCTGCCGTCCGTCATAGTGGTCCCGTTATCGAACTGCTCGTTCGCAATGGAGCCGATGTCAACCATCGAGCTCACAACCAGGCCACTCCGTTGCATATAGCAACTGACAAGGGCTATTTGGAAGTCGTGCTTGCGTTAGTCGAACACGGAGCGAACGTTGACGTGGCCCAGCATGACGGAAATACACCACTCCACTTCATGCTGCGGCTTCCACATTCTGAAGCGAATCTCGAGCTGATCAAGCTTCTAATCAAAAAAGGAGCAGACGTAAATAGTCAGAATAATAGAGGGGCCTCTCCGCTGCATACTGCGGCCGCCACTATGTACTTGGATGCCGTCAGACTGCTGGTTGAACATGGGGCCGCCGTCAATAAGCAGGATGCGCTCGGGTTTACTGCCCTCCACTTTGCTGGGACTGGGACAGAGATCAGAAGGGATCTAGCGACCATACTGCTGGAAAACGGGGCAGACATGAGATTGAAGAATAATAGTGGATTTCAGGCCCTAAACGCATCACTTTGGCAGTCACGGGATGATAATGAGTGGATCGAAAAGGCACTCGCAAAGTTTGGGGGGAATGATCAGGAGGCTAATGCTGAGAATTGATCGCGTCTGGACCTGTCTAATTTCGATAACAACTGGCTCTGAACAACACAACGACAAATGCATACATAAGATCACCTCCCAAAAGGAATCCCACCATCCGATCTTGTATACATTTTAGTCTTGAACGTGCATAATTAACGTGTTCATTTGGCTGGGGGCTCAACCATTTAGCTATCCATTAAGCCCAATCCTGCCTGATCCAGGCACTTGTCTAATCAGAGCCTAATTCACGCACCGAAATTTTGCCGCCCTACAATGAACAGGGTTGCTTGACGATGAAACAGTTCTGGAATGCCACATATTACCCCTTCCTCACTGCCCGACACGATGGGGGGGTCTTCTAGTTCTCTCTACCTGCTCCGTAGTCACTCCGTATTCCTGGAAGAATTACCCCGGATACACACTAGTCATGATTTGACGCAGGAACAGAAACATCACCAGGAACACAACCAACCAGATCTGCAAACGCGGCGAGCAAGTAGCATCGCTGATCTTCCATCCGGGTCCAGTGACCATCGTCGGCCAACGTGGGGGACCAACCCGTGCGTACTGTACATACCTTAGATAGCAGGCACACTCAAGAGCCCCCTTTTGATTTATGTTTTCTTTTTTTTCTTCTCTTTTTTTTTTTTTTTTGGGGGGGGGGGACCCAGTTGGGTGGTTGTGTCGCGGAAGATATGTATGTAGGCATGTATGTATGTATGTTGATGTGAAAAAAGATGGCATCACCTACAAAGGCCACGATGCAAAATACCTTGTCTTGACTCTGTACATTCATAAAACCATATGCAAGAGCAAGTTAGGAAAGGGAAAGTGTGTTAGAGAAAAACAAGAAACAAAATTTGGAGCATTCGCATCCGTCATCACAACAAGGTACAACAGGACCCATGGGGTGGAGGCACATGCAGAACAAGAAACCCCCGATAGCTTAGACTGGGGAAGACAAAAAATAGAAGAAACAACGCAACGCAATCCGAATTCCGAGCACCAGCGTAGAGATATGGGGGAAAAAGTGCCCATCCACCCTAGGGCTCCTTTCAAAAAAAAAGAAATAAACCACAGTGGACGTTTCCGTTTCCCGCCCTTGCGCCAAATTTGCTGAATCAAGCGTTTAACCGAGCAAGAAAGTTCGAAAGACCACCGTTCCCGTTTCCCCTGTTGGTTTGGAAAACAAAAAGACGAGACAAGGCGCAGAGAGAAATAAGTCATTCACAAAAACGTACCCTTTGCCGGGAGACCAAAGGCGAGCTAAGCCGGGCCCACGAAAGCTGGGAGCCCGCTGTTTAGAGATCATCCTCAAGGAACTTGTAGACGAATTTGAAATCCGCTTTTCTTCGGTTCATCCTATTATTCATGGTCAGCTATACGCAGGACGATCAAAAGAACATGTGTTGAACCAACCATGTGCTCTCATAATCGAAGAATCGATATGTTCCTTGCTCAAACTCCTCCGTAATCGTCTTTGGTTCCTCATGTCTCTGGAACCATGTCTGGTACTGCTTGTGGAACCGCCAGCTTTGGTTCTTGAGCGCTTTGGCAGCTAGGTATTGTTGATACGTCGCCTGACGATAATAGAATAGGTAGAACAGCGTGTCTGTCTCTATTCTTCCATTTTCGTAGAGCCGTGGGTCATCGAAGATGGGAAGCACGTCCTGCGGGTAGTAAAGTGGGGTGTTGTAAGGTGTTTGAGGCTTGTAGTGGCGTGGCTTCTCGGCATCGCTCGGTTCTGGGCACGTATTATGACTCGCTACTAGTAATCGTTGCGTTGATCCGGACTGAGGTGCAGTTGCTCTGGACTTCGTAGCCTCGAAGGAGTGGATCAAGTCTTGAAGGCCGGGTGGCAGGTGATAGACAGACTCTTCGGCATTCGATTCTTCCTTCTTTTCACCGTTGGCTATAGGGCGATCCTTCGACGGCCGTGGCTGTGGCTGTGGTTGTTGTTGCGGTTGTTGCTGCTTCTGTGTTGTCGTTTCAGCCTTGGTGATCGCGGGTGTAGGTGGCACAGTGCCTGGCCGGCTCGCCGCAACGCTGCTCAAAGTCGGAGATTTAGACTGGTTGCTCAAGTCATCAGAGTTGGCAGCGTTGGATATCAATCTTTGTACGGGTTGCGCGGGTGCTACTTGAGGCGATGCAGAAGACGGGGGTTTCGAAACCGGTTGTGCGTTGGATATTGCAGGACTTGCCCCAGGCGGCGGGGGTAAAGGAGCTATGCCGACTCCGTTCTTATCGCTTGCAGCGGCAGCGGCCGCCGCAGAAGCATATTTCAAAGTCTCTCCGGGTAACCTTGTTGGTGGTGGCGCAGGTTTCATGGTGGGGGCCGGCGTGGATGACTGTCCATTGAGGTTAAGCGTTGCGAGGGCCGATAGAGGCGATTTCGTTTGTGTTGACGAGCGTCTTGGAGGACCGGTATCCGCTTTCCCTCTTCGTACCTCCGACTGGTCGTCCTCTTGTATCGATTGGGTGTCTTGTGAGGACACACGATCATTGTCTAGACCCATGCCGAATTGAGCTTCGTCGTCTCCAAGTTCGATATCATCATATATTGTCTCGTCTTCGCCGCAAAAATCTGCATTGTGACCGTCTTCAGCGTAATATTTTATGGCTTCTTTGATATCGATAACTTGACCCGTTTCCACATTTCCGTTTTGTAATGATCGAAGTAACAGCTCCAGTTTCGCGACGTGCCATTTATGCCGTTCCGATATCCTCGAGATGTCCGCTAATCTGGTTGCCTTCGACGCGTCCTTTTTGCCCTTCTTCATTGTAGCTTGTAGCATCTCCTCCTCGGCCTCCATAGCCTCTATCTTCTGCTGAAGAATATCCACCATCGACGAGAGAAACTCGCAGGTTTCCACTCTCTCCTTTTCCTTGGGGTCTAATCTTGCGGCGGCTGATAATCCCTCTTTCGAATAGGCTTTCGTCTTCATCTCCTTCTCGACAGCTTTGAATTGTTCCATGCACTGTGTGTCCAGTTAGCGTCGTGGTAAGGGATAGGGACGAGTTCGCCGCAAGGAAGGGTCGCGCACAGTTTCAATAGCTCTCCGCTGTTCTAGAAGCGGACCTTTGTCCTTCACCTCGTTTCCGGAAGCCCATGTCTTGATCTGGTCACGAAATCGCTGTAGTTTCTTGATCTCTCGTTTTAGGTTGTCCTCGAGCTTGTCTCTCTGGGCAAGGTTAGTCGTGGTCTTGATCTTCTCATATATGCCCTCGAAGGATTGGATGCCTTCCGCGACCTTCTTGAAGGTCCGATCGATCTCTTGCTGCGTTTTTCGAGATGTCATGGCTGCTCTTCATACCAGAACGGCTCAAGTAGCGCCAGATGGAGTTAGCAGCACTGTTGAGACGGAAACAGGATGATGGTTGGTAGAGAGAAAGGCAAACCAGTGAAGGATGGTTGATGTGATGGGGTGTGAGAGGGGCCACTGCCAATGTCCTCTCTGTCAGTTTCCAGCTCAGGCTAGGTGATTTGTGATGGAAAATTGCGACCAGAACAGGCTCTCTCCAGGTGGTGTTGCTATCCTGATGCAGCCAAGCAACGAGAGATGCCAAGACCATCAGGATGTGTTTCTAAACCCGGAATGGATGTTCTCGGAAAATTATAAATGCGAAGAAGCTCCAGCGCTAAGTGAAACTGTTCCAAAAGGTGAAAAGGGAGAACAAGGATGGATGGAGGGCAGATGTAGCTTGTCGCAAGAAGGATAGGTAATTATACCTCAGTTGACATGCTCGAAACCGTGTGCCTTTTGCTTAGTCGATAACAGCAATGCGACCAGGGGGCCCGAAAGAGTGTGTCGATTGTCACAACACGCGTGTCTTTATGGTGCAGTCAAGCATAATAACAGCCTGAAGACTTAGTCCTCGTTCATCTCTTCTGCCAATATGAAAGGTGAAGTCTTCCCGATGCTAGTAAACCTAGAATTATGGCTAATATGCTGTCTAGCTATCTTGCAGCGGGTCTCCTCCGCTTCGGTTACAGTTGATACGAAACTTGTCTCCTCCATTGGACGGGGAGTGCTAGTTCTAGCAGCAGTTGGGCCGCACGACACTGAGAAAGATGCGGAGGCTCTTGCTGCCAAGGTGTTAAAGCTCAAGATGTGGCCTGATGACTCTGGGGCAAATGTACGGCTCCCAGACTGTTTTAACGCCCGACATGGTCTAGTCTAACAAGCGCTTCCCCTTAGTGGAAAAAAAATGTCCAAGACATACAAGGAGAGGTCCTTTGTGGTGCGTCCTGGATGACCCTCTAGTTCTTCTGGTGCTGTGGATTCAGCTAACCGAATCCTCCAGTGTCACAATTTACGTTGTTCGCAAAGGTGAAGAAAGGCAATAAACCCGACTTTCACGGTGCTGCGGACGCAGTAAAGGCTAAGGAGCTCTACGAGTACTTCTACTCCAAGGTTGGGGCGTTATACAACCCTGACCGAGTCAAGAACGGCGTGTTTCAGGCAATGATGGAAGTTGGACTTGTAAACGATGGACCGGTACGTTGAAACAGACAAGCATTCCTTAGCAAAACCCGGAGCATATCATTCATATGAGGCCGTTTTCTTACCATGGAAGCAGGTGACACTGGAACTTAATACCGATTCCAAGAAGGCGGAATAAGCATACGGAGTCGTTGACTATTTCATAAGCAAGCCCTATAGACGACCCGTGTATATACATAGATAAACCCAGAGATACCAATCGCGTAGCATATAGATTTACCCAATGGTCCAGTGATTCAATTCAATTCAATTCACTACTTCACGGTCCAAGCGCAGCGAACGCCGGTAGTCCCAAAGGGGGAAAGCAGGGCTTAGGGCTTGGCGAGGGCGTGCCGGATGGGTGGGGTTGTTTGCCGTGTTTGCAGTGTTGGATGCGGGACAATCGACTTGCAATGGAATGTTCTTGAACCTCCTCGCCGCCTGTTGCCGGGTATTCACTTCGTGGTCACTCTCTTCCCTGGCCGAATCCCTCTAGCCCTTTCTTTATAGCTTCAGATAGCTCCAAACTCCCTTCGCTTCGCACCCTTTGCTCCTCCAGTCTCGTCGTCACTTCTCCATACCCGCTCTCACAGGCATAATCTCCCCACATTGCTCCCGAATTTTGGCATAATCACCTGGAAACCTAGTACATAATGGCTGAATCGACAGGTACTGGCGCCAGATCGCTATCAGAGCCGAAAGGAGCCTTGGGTGCTGACATCGTCGCGTTATAGGTCGTCCAAGAGTTTACTTCGACATTTCAATTGGAAACAGGCAGGAAGGCCGTGTTGTGTTCGAACTGGTAAGTCGGAGAATATCCCACGTAGGGTGATTCAAAGACACTAATCAATCTGGCTGTAGTTTAATGATGGTATGTCGTTACGATCGGAATTAGGACTGTAATGCTACAAATGCGGTACTCAAGAGGTTCTGACTCGCCTTCTAGTTGTCCCAAAGACCGCTGAGAATTTCCGTGCCCTTTGCACCGGAGAAAAGGGAATGGGAAAGCAGGGGAAGCCTTTGAGCTATAATGGTATCTTGATACGGATATGATTTTTAAAAGACAAAAATTTAACTAGAGACCTTGCTAGGATCCATCTTTCACCGCGTAATCAAGCAGTTCATGATTCAAGGTGGTGACTTCACTGAATTCAACGGAACTGGGGGCGAGTCGATCTACGGCGAGAAGTTTGATGACGAGAATTTCGACCTGAAACATGACCGCCCGTTCCTGTTGTCGATGGCCAACTCTGGTCCCGGCACCAATGGCAGCCAGTTTTTCGTGACCACCGTCCCAACTCCCCACCTTGACGGAAAGCATGTTGTATTTGGAGAGGTGATCAATGGCCGAAGCATTGTGCGCAAGATTGAGTCACAAAAGACCAATCCAAACGACAAACCTCTCATGGATGTTAAAGTTACTGATTGCGGCGAACTTACTGGGGATGACTACAAGAACGCCACGCAGCGTTCTGTTGACACTACTGGTGATACATATGAGGATTACCCTGAAGACATCACAGAAGAGTTATCCTTGGCTCAGTATTACAAGATTGCTGTCGATCTCAAGGAGTTCGGAAATAAGGCTTTCAAAGCCGGTGATGTCGAGCTTGGTCTAGAGAAGTATCAGAAGGGAATCCGCTATCTCAACGAGGCTCCGGAGCCGTCCGATTCTGACGCAAAAGAACTTCCATCACAAATTGCAGCATTAAGATTCACATTGAATTCTAATTCCGCGCTCCTTGCCAACAAACTCAAGCGTTTCGCCGACGGTCGTTCTTGGGCTGGCTACGCTATCAACACCGCGAAGGATGCTGACGCCAAGGATGCTGATAAGGCGAAAGCCCACTACCGACGTGCTATCGCTAGCTGCGGATTGAAAGAAGAGGAAGAGGCAATTAAGGATCTACAAGAGGCGTTGGAGCTCGCGCCTAATGATGCCGCCATCATTAACGAAATCGCTCGGGTTAAGAAACACATCGCAGAGCAGGATCGCAAACAGAGAGCTGCAGTCAAGAAGTTCTTCTCTTGAATGTGGCTCCATTGCTAAAATCTTTCTTATGGATACCTTCTGCCGTGACTCTTGTCTCTCCCCGGGATTAGCACTCTAGAGCAGATGGTCTCGATCCGAGCTTCTCGGTTCGCTCAATTATTCACGGAGTAGAATGGAGTAGGTGTTATAAATCTGGCCTCGGAAATTACATGGTAATCTGCGTTATCCTCCAATGGACCGCTTTCAGAGAGCGTAAGCAACGGAAAGCATAGAAATCTCAAATTACAATCTTAACTCGAGTGACTCGATATAAATCATGGATCAACCACATCAATCATTTAAAAAAAAAAAAGAATTATAAGAATAAATAAAGCAAATACAGCTAGCCACTCTGTGCTTTACGCTTTATGATCACTTGCGAATGCACAGCTGCCCATGTTCCTTTTCTGGGCTGGCACTTCCGGCCTGATATCGAAATCGAAAATATCCATCGGCAAGCCTAGCGTTGTACACGCGTTCGGAACATCAACCAGGCCGGCAATATGCCCCTGAACCGGCGCGCAGCTCAAGAGAAGGTACACTTGGTAATCGTTATACCCATACCGTCTTAGGTACTCAATGACCCGACGACAGGTCTCCCGATATGCCACCGTCGCGTCTAGGTAATGCTGCTTTCCGTTATGATCAACAGAGAAACCCTCAAATGTGAGATACCGACCGGGTCCAAATTGAGGCTCCACAGGCCCCTGGTGGAAGAGCGGTGATTTCATGCCTATCTGCTCCATGCCGTTTTTGATCACGTTGAATTTAATCGTGATTACTCCTGCCATTTCGATGGCGCCGCAGAAGGAGATCTCACCATCACCTTGAGAGAAATGGAGATCACCGACGGAGAATTTGGCGCCGGGAACGTGCACGGGGAGATAGACCTTGGAACCACGACTGAGATTTTTAATGTCGCAGTTTCCGCCATGTTCAGGGCGGCCCTGGTTTGTAGGACAGAGACATTAGAATGTTGAGGGTATAATTTTTTGATTGAATGTGGCCTGTCATACTGGGATAGTTCTTGCGCCTTCTCTGCAGATCCGTGCGTGGACCTCGCCCTCTGCTGAACCTGTATGGGCATTGCGAGGCTCAGGAAGCCTCGCAACCGTGTCTGAGCCATACTCTTGGACGAGTTCTGATTCTCGCCTGTTCCATTCGGCTAGAATTTCGGCGGAAGGCGCACAGCCAAGAATGCCCGGGTGGATTAATCCTGCAAAACGAACGCCAGGGATATGCCTCGAGGAGCAGAAAATGCCCTCAAAATCCCATATTGCCTTGGCACTGAAAACGGTGTATATTAGATGTATCCTCCATTACGAGCTTGCGAATACCACTCACGCCTGCGGGTAGAATTCAGATAGAAAACCGCCTCCGTTGTTCTTTGAAAACACACCAGTAAAGCCCCATGGCTGGTTCTGGAATGGTTGGATGTCCTGGATCTCTACCAGGAGAACGTCGCCGGGTTCGGCAGTCTCAATGTGGAATGGGCCGGTTAAATAGTGAACTCCAGTCAGGTCAATGTCTCGCACGTCGTCCGCAGAGTCATTGTTTTTGATCTGTCCACCGGTCCAGTCCAGGCATTCTATTTTCACTGTTTCACCATTTTTGATGGTTGCAGCGGCGGGGACTGTGTGCTCTTGTTAATTTTCTCTCTTCCTCTATTTATTTTTGTCTTTTTTTTGATAGTCTGAATTGTGAGAGGGGCAATGTGAAGGACATACTGTCCGGATGCCAACGATTCTAGAGTAAGGTTAGTAAGTGATAGCTGGCCTCGAAACTTATACTTCTTCGTTTGGATAACCCCGGGGACAGCTGCTAGACTTGGGAGACCATACGTGAACGCCCGGTTGCTCTGCCGCAGGCTTGTTGCGATCAACGTGCATCGCCGTCCGGATTGCTTCTCGACCCATGATGGCAGACTGTGGTATAGTTATATATGTTTAGCAATAAAAGCTAGTGACTAGAGACGAGTAGTTGGATTAGTAGCACGAGGCAAAATTTCAGACGCCTAAGTACAGACGTAGAATCAAGCCACTCCTTTTATATCCTGGGCTAGCAGCAACTGAACCCTCCTAGACCCCAGGTTTCAACCCCGCAGCGGAGAGACGGAGCGGGAGCATGTGTGTACTTGGTATATACCGCGTCTGACCCATGGTTTTCCCCTCATCTTCCCCGGATCTCGCTGGACTAGACTCATTGGAGCAGGTCGATTTCAGCCATGTCACATACTCCTTCTTGGCCCTATGTCAGGAATTTCTTCGAACTCGCCATATCAGCAGCCGCTTTAGCAGCTCAGATTTGATAATTCAGGATAGTAAATCGGAACATGCCCATCGCATTGTTGATCTGGGATGCCGGACGATTAGCTCGCTACTCCGTACTATTCAACGGGTTAAATAAATAACTAGTTGGCCGCGGAGGGGAGAAAATGTGTTGATCCAGTGAATTTTAACCTGCTTGAAGGAGGATTGTTCTCGCCTCCTACAACCCCCTAGACCTCCTCACGAAACAAGAACAATCCAGCATGCAGACCATGGTACGTTCCAAGACAGCTTAGGGATGGATGTTGCATTTCCTCAAGTGCGGGTGATGTGTTCGGCTTCCATGGGATGTGTGGGGTTCACCGGAATCTTTCCATCCACATTTTCCTCCAACTAACGGCCGGAATTCAACTCCACGCTCTGTACAGACAACCCAGCGAACCGTTCTAAAAATAGAGCCTCGAACGTGAGTACAATTGCATGCATGTACTCTTGAGGGGGGAGGCTCATGCTGCATCATAAAGCACTGCATGGGATTGCTCATAGTGATCCTACCTGCAAGTCAAAGAGGTGATCGGTTAACTTAATTGACCCGTCGCTGATAAATGGTTTGATAATATTTGCATTTGCCCGTTTACTATCATCCAACTTCATTCCCAATCTTTGTTCTTGCGAGCCGCTACATCTACTGTCGAACCTCAATTGCATTATCAGCGCAGGTAACCCTCCTGCTTGCCTGAAAGCTGAAACTGCAACCTTAGGATATCAAATCGAGTCATCTGCAGATATGTGTGATTCTTGAGGATGTGGAAGCCCCTGTGTATCCACAGCATTCATTCTCTTTTCTGCACCTTTGCTCCTGTTTTATATCTGAACCAGGTGTACTGTACTGGTTTCCTGATATGAAATACCTTCATCTCTTTACTCCTTGCTATTTACGTTCAAGAACACGCCTTCTATCTGGTGTTTGAGGCATATGACAATGATAGCAGAAGGGTATCGTGGGATAGTACTATCTACAATCAATGTATCTCTCCTGCTGCTATCGAATTTCAAGCGCGCGTACAGGATATAGGAGAGTGAATGCGGAAGTTTACCTCCAAAAAACTGCAGTTATGAAGTAATTTCAAGCTGAACTTATGGCAATTGCAAAAAGTGAAGTAATATCTGATCTACTCCCTCTATGTGCGCCCCATTCATGGCTTAGGAGCTGGTGTTACAACAGCAGCGTGAATATCTGCTTCAGGCATGCTACTGATGCCTATGGGCAACTACTGCAGCTCAGCGCCGAGCTTGTATTCTGATTCCTTCTTTTTAATCACCTCTTCCCTTCTTTCAGTCGCTCCAAACTTGCAGTGCCTACGAGACCGAACTCCCCTGGCACATTCTCTTTCCACTTACGCTTGTCAACCTTGCTTAAAATATAACATACCCTAATCTATTGCGAAGCGCTCATCTCCATCAGGCGTGAGGCAGGTGGAAGCTATCAGTAGAAGGGATCCAGCTTCAAGAGAAGAAATGCCGGCAACTTTGAACACGCTGCCGGTCGAATTGCTCCTTCATATTTCCGCCAACATCAGGACGCTTCGAAATGTTCTGAGGCTAGCGTCGTGCTCTCGCCGATTATACGATATATTGATCCCCTGGGCCTATCGCTCTATTCATCTCAAAGAGTCTCCGCGCCTTGCTTCGGGTGTTCTACGCGCGGTTTTGCTGAATCCGAATCTAGCCCAGTGTGTTCGAGAGCTCGATGTTACCCTTTCAGATCCCGTTTCCTTTAGCCCATGTGAAGAGTCTGGTGGTTCAGACAGGCCAATGCCTCTTCCAATCGACCCCGGACTTCTTGAACGTGCTGTTGACGATGCAAGCTACTCAACAGATGAGAAAACTAAGTGGCTGGGCGATCTGGAGAAGGGAAAGCCGGATGCGTATATTGGTCTACTGCTGGTATCATTAGCTGGGCTGAAAAGATTATCCCTTACGTCTGTGGGAGACGAAGTGTACTGCCACAAGATCCTGGAACGCGCATCCGAGGGCAAGAAGCCGTTCGACGAGACGGGTCCACGATTCGCACGTCTCGTTGAAGCAAGGGTTTTCGATATTGGTCAGTCCCGGTACTTCACCTCGAACAAGCTCATCCCGTTTCTCCGTTTTCCGGCGTTACGCAGCATATACGCGACTGCGATTTTTGATAACGATGAAGCTTGGCAGCAGCAAGAGAGTTCGAACATCACGCACTTGAATCTCACTGGCCAGGTTTGCATAAATGGCTTACACGGGCTTCTTCCAAGCTGCAAGTATCTAAAATCGTTCGAATACACACATTGTTATCCGGGCACGCAGGGCAGCTTCGAGCCGAAGCGGCTTTATAATTCCCTGCTTGAGGTTAAGGATACCCTTGAACGTCTCTCTATCAAGTCCTACCAACGTCACCAAAGTGATTACGCCCTCGTGGGTTCATTCGCCGCCTTTACATCTCTTAAATACCTTGAAATAGGCGTGGAGTTTCTTCGCAGCACGGATTGTCACTCGAAGCTTCATATCCTGCTACCTCGCTCTCTGGAGGCTCTCTTTATCGATCGCGTAAACGGAGATTGCTTAAGCTGGGTCCTGCAGGAACTGAATACGTGGATAGACGACTGGGCGAAGTACACGCCGAACTTTAATCATCTTGAAGTCGACAGTTCTGATACCCTCACCGAGGCGCAACACGATGAGATCATGGTGCACTGTCAGAGATGGGGTGACGTCCTGGGCGATCATGTTACGATCAACTGGGAAATATGAAAGGATATGAATGTACGGTTCATTTGAATTTGTGTGTGTCTTTCCCATTCTTTGCTTGTTTGTAAAGAGGTGTCAAGAAGGGATTTCGAAGTAGCTACCTGCACAAATATGAATCAAAGGTTCCCAGATCTCTTGGATTGTTCTGGTTTTGATTTGTAAGTTCTAGACGCAAACACTCCAATTATTTGAATATAAAAGCGACCAACTTGCTGGACTGAGCAAACTTGAACGCCCATTATCTTGAAGAGATCATTCGTATGCACTCGATCTTGTAAATCTGCATCAATGGTGGGATGAAGTGCCATTGTTTCAATTGACGGGGACAAAGATATTCTTACACTTGCTGATTAGTACTTCTCATCTCTCCAGGAACTGTAGGACAGGGTTTGCTGGTGCTGCTTCCAAATTGGAACCATCTGGTACTGAATGGAATCTGAAAGAAAATATCCGGCCGCTTCATTGGGATAGATGCCGAATATCGTTGATAAAGGGACCTGAAATTGATCGATTGCGATGCGGCGCAAAGGGAAAGGAGGGAGAGAAGTAAACCTGGCGCCTCACAAAGTTAGCCGGTGGGGAGAAGTTATCTCCCTTCCAGCGAATCTCCCTTTGGGCTATATTCCAAACCCTGAATGTTCGTGTTCCCGAGGCACACTCCAGCGAAGCCCCTCGGAGCATAGGCAAATTTACCGCTGACAGAGCAGCGGATACCCGGTATCAGATTGTGTGCAACCTTGGCCTTTCAGTCCAAGACCGAGCCAAGGCGGAGAATTCTCGATCGGTTGATAATGTGTCAGCTATCAACTTCAGCAAGAAGAAAGCAAAGTTGGAATGATGCTGCCGTAGCTATTGCCCTCCAGGGGATCCCTTCAGGGACAGTTAGCTGATGATTAATATGTGATCCAAGTAGCCCCAGATATTCCTTTCTATCCTTCCTATGAAAGGGGATTACTCATCTAGATCCCTTGTAACATGTACTCTTAGGTTTAAACAGCACACAAATGTCAAAAGGAATGTAAGTGGTTCTATTGAACATATCAACTTCTAAGCACACTGACAGGCTAGCTATTCACAAGCAGCAGAGTCCAGACGAGAAAACCAGTCGTTCTGCCAATGCTAGCCAAATCAATTCATCTTGGGGGAACGGACGTATCGGCTTCGAGGACCCTTCGGTGTTTCATATCACAGAATCCGCTTAATAGGGAGTTGGGTCACAAGATTACTCATCGGAAGTCTTCTTCTTGTCCTAATAAGGGATATAAGGACCACGAGGGCGCCGAGGGCGCTCAGAGCGCTCAGGGAGCAGGCTGATTGGGGTCGAGAGGCCCATCACGGTCACCAGGTCTCGGGTTCGGCTGATGAGAATCATGAGGGTGGTGATGAGGGTGATTGGGGTCGAGAGCCCCATGGTCGATAATCGGCCCATCATGGTCACCAGGCCTTGGGTTCGGCTGATCAGAATCATGAGGGTTTGACTCTGGCTTTGGCTTCGGAAGTTCACAGCAAGTGGAGCAACCACCACGCTGTAATAACTGTGTCAGTTGCTATATCTAGATATTTTCCCCTCAGAGCATCTAAGGGTAATTGGAAGTCTTTGTTCTTGTGAAGAGGGAAATACCTGACGTAGTTGCTGTTTTACAAAAGTGTTAGCTACCACATCTTGATTTGAGTAAAATTGACAGAAAGCAATCATACCTGGCCGGATGGGCACTGATGGGAAGGAGGAAAGCATGCTGGGTGGCATATCAAACCACCCGCAGGGAAACCAACATTAATCACCCTATCACCGTCACCAGGCCTCGGCTCTGGATCCTGGGGCTTTGGCTGGTAGGGATCCTGAGGCGTTTCCTGGTGGGGATCACGAGGCTTTGGCTTTGGCTTTGGTTTTGACTCAGGCCAATAGGGATCAAAAGGCTTTGGCTTTGGCCAATAGGGATCATAAGGCTTTGGCTTTGGCCAATAGGGATCATAAGGCTTTGACTCAGGCCGGAAGGGATCATAAGGCTTTGGCTTTGGCCAATAGGGATCATAAGGCTTTGACTCAGGCCGGAAGGGATCATAAGGCTTTGACTCAGGCCGGAAGGGATCATAAGGCTTTGACTCAGGCCGGAAGGGATCAAAAGGCTTTGACTCAGGCCGGAAGGGATCATAAGGCTTTGGCTTTGGCCGGAAGGGATCAAAAGGCTTTGACTCAGGCCGGAAGGGATCATAAGGCTTTGGCTTTGGCCGGAAGGGATCAAAAGGCTTTGACTCAGGCCGGAAGGGATCATAAGGCTTTGGCTTTGGCCAATAGGGATCATAAGGCTCTGGCTTTGGCTCTGGCTTTGGCTTTCGCTTCGGCTGATGGGGATCATAGGGGTTTGGCTTTGGCCAATAGGGATCATAAGGCTCTGGCTTTGGCTCTGGCTTTGGCTTTCGCTTCGGCTGATGGGGATCATAGGGGTTTGGCTTTGGCCAATAGGGATCATAAGGCTCTGGCTTTGGCTCTGGCTTTGGCTTTCGCTTCGGCTGATGGGGATCATAGGGGTTTGGCTTTGGCCAATAGGGATCATAAGGCTCTGGCTTTGGCTCTGGCTTTGGCTTTCGCTTCGGCTGATGGGGATCATAGGGGTTTGGCTGAGGATTCGGATTCTTCGGCTTTGAATGTGTGCAGCAAGCGTAGCAACGGCCCTACACAATAACTGTGTCAGTTGCTATATCTAGATATTTTCCCCTCAGAGTATCCAGGGGTAATTGGAAGCCTTTGTTTTTGTGAAGAGGGAAATACCCGCAAATCTGGCCACTGTTTTACAAAAAAGTGTTAGCTACCACATCTTGGTCTAAGTAAAATCAACAGCAGAAAGCAATCATACCCAGCCACGTGGGCACTCAGGGCGGTGAGAATAGCATGCTTTGCTGCATTGCGGGTCATGCCCGGAACCCTCAAGTTCACGCTCGAAACCCGAAAATCCTGTCTCCAATTCTCGCTCCAGTCCCTCAAACAGAGAATCGAGCCCTCCCAGCGGCGCAGCGTATGCGGACGCGGCGAAAGTTGCGGCGAGCGCGATGACGAGATTTTTGAGATGCATGATTGTCAAATTTCGGTATTATCAACTTCCCGTCCGGAGGAAGGCTCTCAGACTTGAGAGGATTGACCTTGACGTTGAAGCTCAAGACTCTCTGGGGGGCAGAACAGCTGGATTTAAATATGACATGCCAAGATTCTGCTTCCGCTACGTTCGAATCGAATCTGCCATATCCGTGCCTCCCACTGTCTCACGCACGTAGGCAATCTCTAAGTCAGGGAGCTATTTGGCAAAAGCAAGGATCCACATCGTTGGCTTGCTCAAACTGCTAACTGTATTGTCCAGCCTCCAAGAGTCTAGAACAGCTTGTCGCTAGCCGGTGCGCGGTATTCGATTCCCCAAGTCGGGGTGCGATGGAAGATATGCGCGGTTGGAGCTCCAGCACCACCCTTGTTCGATGGAAGAGAGCTCCACAAACTCCGAAGGTGTAGAAGAAGATGGAAACAGCGAGCTGCTGGCCATAGTGCATATGTTGGAACGGGATGCTCGAGGCCACTGGTTCAGGGTCTCAGCCCTAAGAGGAGATAAGACTTTTGGCTTCAGCTTCTTCAACAGATAGAATTGCGTATCAATTCTCGCAGCTCCGTCCTGTTAGATTTCTGCGCAGTGTCTGAGCCAGTCTGCCGCTCGATGGACGGGGTATGGGGAAAAAAAAATAACGCGCCCACTCAGCAGTTGTAAGAGCAGATGTTTCAATCCAAGCCAGTGGCACAACCAACCAGCGAGATATTTCACCAGCTAGATTATTTATCCTTTTTTTTTTTTTTTTTTTTTTTTTTTTGTTATCAAATCATCTCACTTTGGAACCTTTGATGGCACCTCAAGCTTATGTTTGATCCTCGAGAGAGAGCTCTGAGGCCAAAAGTCAAGCCGGCCTTGCAGGCGAACATTCTTTCCCTTTCAGCCTGTTGGTTTGGTTTTGACGTGACGTCTCAATTTCCCAGTTGAGAAGCGCGGGAATCTTCCAAAGACGAAAGGAAGCGCGCTAGTCCGGAAAGAGGCTGTGTCGCGCGGGTATTGACAGCTGTCCAATCAGACTCTCTGCAGGCCGCCCTAAAGTGGAGAAACATTCCTCAAGAGATGGCACTAGGTCTATTCAGGAAATGCAAGCTAACCCTTTTTAGGGAGAAGCTTCCTGTTCGAGTCTAGAACCAGGTTCAAATCGGAAAGAAGCGGGGGGATTCCCTTTTCAGGTAATCTCATGGGGTGCTTGAGGCCTTTTTTGTTTTTTTTTGTTTTTTTTTTTTTTTTTTTTTTTCCCTAAGAAGCCAAAAACTTTGTTGTGAGTTAAACTTTTGTGTTCCTGAAGCAAACAAGCTGAACAATGTGGTTCAAACAGTCAATGAGGTGGTGAAAGTCTCACTCTGACATCTGGGTACATAGACCATTCCACAGTTTGCACCCACACGCGTCTCTCCAAATGCCGGGAGAGCCAGCTTCAATCAAACTAACCATAACCCAGCAAATCCTGGTAGAAAGCTAGAAGAGCCAGAACCAAAAAAAAAAAAAAAAAAGGTCATTGATGCAGGTGGGGTTGTGATGGCTGAGTCTACAAGATAACTTCCCATCCAAACAATGTTTTTTTCTCATTGCATCCTACATCTCTTTCTTTCTTTTCCTTTCTTTTTCTTTTTTTGGAGTGTTTTGTCTCAAAGAAGGCCGATTGAGGTTGTAGCAATGAAATGATCCTCCATGAACCACGGATCCCCAATGCGCGGTGTATCTTTTCTGCTCTCTTAAGCTGTGCTCTCTCCGGAGCACACCGGAGGAAAAAGATGAAAACCTTTGCTGTGGAGATGGGATGGTTTCTCGGAAAGCTGGCTGCTTTACGCTACCCCCGTGCGGAACAGCCAGGCTGTTGTCATGACATCGCCCCGATCCTGTCGCGGCTGCTCACGGAGAAGAGAATGTTAACTTCTCCGTCAACCGAGATTGTTGTAGGCGCACAATGCTAAAACATGTAAAAACAGAAGCCCGAAAATATCATTAAAAAAAAGAACCGAAATCGAGCGCAGCTATCCATTTTACGCAACTCACACGAAGAGACGAAGAGGATCTTGTGGTAGTTGGCTGACTCTCCCGATATATGAACCTCATCGACCTTCTGTTAGGTGATCGATAACCTACCGTACGGGGCATAAATCGAGTTGGGGAGTTAGCAGTCTCGCGTTACACAGAAAGTTGAGGTCAACCTACTGATTCGGCAATGCTGGCTCATTTTCGGCGACACTCCGGATTCCTTTCTCGTCTAATCTCGAAGGTCTCAAGAAGAGAGCGCGGTATGGCACCATTCGTATCGCCATCCATGAGATTGCATGACTGCATGCCTGAGAAAAGATGTGCCACGGTTGTATTTCTGTTCTAACACAATCCAGTTCATCCTGGGCAGCATAAAAGGAATAAAGATAGCATCTATATTTGCTCTTATTCCAAATACTATCCCACGGGCAACAAGTGTAAGTTTTTAATAATGCTTAAAAAGCATATAACCATCATATACAGTAGAAGTAGTGGTCTAATGCGCTAGCAGGCGTTAATGAGCATTAAGTTTAAAAAATATCAGGATATCATAGGATAGATGATAATTGGCATTGCTTCGCAACTATCCAGCCACAATTATCATCAAAGCCAAGAGCTACAATCCGGTCAAGCTGTTGCTGAAAGAGCACAAGGCAGATAAAGCTCCACTCATTGTAAAGGTACTTCTTTTGCGCTATGCAAAGAATTTTGCCCTCGATGTACGGAGTATTGCAGTAACATAAAAAGGTAGGGGGAAAATATTATAGTATTGATCGGGTAGCTGAGGAGTTGGAATCTTTGTTTTCTCAGCAATGTGCTCCGTAATTAGTTGACCATCTACAGATGTTGTTAGTGACAGAGCCCCAGCATGCAAGGACTGCAAAATTCACTGTAGATCATAATACATTATAGTCCGCAATATCAATGCAATGAAGAGTTATCCAGACGATATTCGCAATGATATGTTGGGTTGTGTTGTATAGGGCTTCTGACCAGCCGGCTGAAGTCGACTGACCCGTCAGCCCCAAGTTTGATACATCAACACGCATACATCCGCACACGCTCCTTTCCCCCTGTTTCGCCCAGCTGGCAATGAGTTCGCGGCGTCGAACCCCCCCCTGTGCAATCACATGATCACGCCCAGAGCTAGCAGGTAGTGCTGCGGGCCGGCGAGCGGGCCGCCAACTTCCAGCGCCGATATCCGCGGCCCCCGCAGGCGGCATCGCTGAGCGGGACTTCTGCCCCAAGTCGCAAACGCGAGAGGAATTCCGCGTGCTGTCCGGCATCTCAATAGCAGCTTCAAGCCCCTCTCGAAACCCTCTGTCATGGACATCGATGAAGAGCCCGTCCCGCTGCCCTCTGCAGCACCAAGAGATATTAGCCCAAACATCACGCTACAACCCCCGCTCTCCCGCCGTGGCAATGGCCCCGGAATAATCATCATCACTTCCGAATGCCTAGAGCTCAATGATAGCGAAGAAACATTGGACCCGCCACCACGACAGAAATGGGCGGAAGAGGGGTATGCAGTGGTTGAAATTAAGCTGCCCACTCAGCGTGATGGATCGGTTCTCAGCAACGCGGTCAAGGTGGCAGTCGACCAACTGATAGCCTTGAAGGAGTGCGATGTCAATAATACCTTTGGATTAATATGTACGTACCAATAACTATGCCTTTTACTCTTGTTGCTTCCCCCCAACCCACCGGGTTGAATTCCAGGCTGAACTGACTCAAGCATAGTATATGATTCCGGCCTCTTAACTTCCGATGAGGTTTTGATTTTCAGCTTGGCTCAAGATATCCTGCCAGTTGGTGGCATAGTCACATATGGCTCTCCCATTTTGACTAGATATCCACAGCTTGTCCATTTTCCCAAGAAGGATGCGCAGCAAATCCTGGGGCTGGACGCAAATGTGAAAGTCCACGAGTATCCCGAGACCAACTCGCCGCAATTTGTCATTCCCAAGCACAAGGATTTTCTCCCTTCTTCAGCGGCGGTCGCACATACTCGCTCGCTGACATTCTTAAAATCAAAACTTGGAGGCCCTCTTTTTGATCTTGAAGCTATATGGGACGAACATACGTATTTTGAATTCGGGGATCGATCCGTTGCTAAGACAATGGGGACTATGGTCCAAGAGCCATATGTCAATCATATTCCGACGGCGAGTGCTCTGAATTGGTGTTATGGAGAGCCATTTGAACTAACGGTAGATGTTAGATGACCGGTGGAATTGGCCGCGACCGCCTTTCGAAGTTCTACCGTTATCATTTCATCTGGAACAACCCAAAAGATACGAGGCTTGAACTGGTCAGCCGTACAGTGGGGATTGACCGCGTCATTGATGAATTCATTTTCTGTTTCACCCATGATGAACAGATTGATTGGCTGTAATGCACTTTCTTTCTTTCCATTAGTTATTTCTCTTTGTGGCCTTCTCAATGCTAACTACTTGGGACCGCACCTTGGTCGTCGCGGGCTAATTCTTTTTTCGTAGTGCCCCAGGCCTCCCACCAACTGGCCAGGTCGTCCGTCTTCCCATGATCTCCGTGGTAAATATCCGTGGCGATAGGCTATATCACGAACATATCTGGTGGGACCAGGCCTGTCTCTTACGCCAACTAAATTTGCTACCTGAGTACTTGCCATTCCCCTATTCTTTACCAAACGACAAGCGTCCCGCGGAAGGGAAGAGGTTTGAGTATAGAGTGCCGGTTACAGGAGCAGAAGGTGCTAGCAAGTTGATGGATGAAAATAGTGTTAAGTCAAATGGCATGTTCAGCTTTGAGGTGAGGGAAGTTGAAGATAAGTAGGCGCAGGGATTGGAAATTTCTCCGGTTAGGGGGATGTACTCCGTACAGTTAGTTAAATAGCTAACTAGCAAGGAAGAAGCTGCTCTTGGCAACACACATGTAGTTATGTCTATTATGCGTCGACCTCATCATCACTACGCTGGTCATTTCCCTAGAGTTTATAGCCGTGCCCCATTTACATAACCAACGACTCTACCCGTGGCAGTCTTTCCGTCCACCTTATTCTCTCACCTCCTTTCCCCTGTCTCTCGCCGCTGGCCCACAGCTCCTTCAAATTGCCTAGGCCAATCATAATATTCTCAAATCCGATAGTCCTGTACAATTCTTCCAGCTTTGTCGTAAAGAAATTCCGATCTTCTTCAGTGCTACTCTCAGCTGCACCGATGAAATACACCCATACGAGTGAATGAGAACCGGGCGTGTGAGCGTAGATTCCAGACACTAGGCTTATAAGATGCTGTAGACTTATGGACGGAGAGGATGGAAGCGTAGAAGAAGGGTAATGGTAATGGGATGCCCAGTCGTAAGTCGAGCTTGGGAAAGCAGGCTGACTGAGTGCGCGTCGGAGGTAGATGTCGGTTGCAAAGGATACAGCGGCGATAAGTAATGAAACGCTAATTTGATGCGAGCAAGTCCCGTCATACCGGGTGGCGTGGGAAATGAAGTCGCGGTAGGATTCAACCCCCCTGCTGAGTGCCTGGATGCCTTCGGATTCTCCGAGAAACGGTCGACCAAACAGTTCAATCCTGGTGAGCCATTAAAACCAGCATTTACACCTAGAAGTCCAATGGCGAAGACATACATCTTTGTTTCGTGTATCAAGAACGAGTGCACGTCTGAGTCCGCGTCATGCGGTCCTCTCGCCTCAACCAAGGACATCAGCATTTTCAGGAGATAGCTAAAATCAGAACCTCCTCGTATCATCTCCCCAGCTAGTAGTAAAATAATAACAGCCCAATTTGAGACGCTCAGAACTTCACTCCGATCATGCTCACGGACAAATCGTTTAAGGCCAAAGATCGATGCTAACCTTGCTGCATTCGCTGCTTCCCGTAATTCTGGAACTTTTGAACTGAGATGCAACGCAGAGACGAGGCAAACCGCCCTCCTAACCTCTAGATCTTGGTGTGCTAATGGGAGGAGGATACGCCGATAACCGTTGAATTTGCTGTCGAGTGGAACCAGGGCAGAAGCGACGAAAGCCGAAACTATGAGAAAATGTCAATTTTACACGCGCACACGGTCTTGATGCTGCCTTGAGCAGCGACATCGACGAAATTACAGTGATTAAAGAGCATGTGTGTCCTCCCGTCTAGAATCTGGATTTCCGGTAGTAGCCGCTGAAGATACATTAACCTCTCGTCATCATTCTCGTGGCAGGCAACATTATGGTCCACCGGGCCTATCGATGCGAATCTCGCCTGGACTGTTGACGGAGAACGAGTTGTCTTTTGGACAAAATTCGGATTCACCAGCGAAACGGATCCGCTCCGTCTTGATAATGCTTTCCGATTTCCAGAGCCACGCGCCTCGCTGGTATCTAAAACGGGTATCTGTCGATCCTTGAACCTCCCTCGCGACGCAATTCCTGGACTAAAGCGATATCGAATTCCCATACCGGAGCAGACGATCCCTCTCTTTGCGCACTTTACACAGTGTGGCTCTGTCATGTCGCATATGATGCGACGCCGGGAGCAATCGAAACAGCCTAAGTCCGCAATCAGCAATTTGCACAAAACCGTGTTTGGACCAGAAGCTAGCACTGACCTTTGCGTTTCCCCATTATTGGAGGGCGGATTTAAGTGATATACCTCGCAGGTCGGCGATAATAATCTTAAGTGGAATGCTCGGTTCTAGAGGTGGTGTGTGATATGCTTCCTACGCTAGCATATTGCATATTTTCGCGCCTGAAAAGTATGACTAGGCTAAGAGGGTTAGGTTCCGGTGAAGCAGAGACACACACATATATATATATATATATATATATATATATAGAGAGAGAGAGAGAGAGAGAAAACAAAGCATTATTTGGCGAGTAGAGCCTCTGTGGGTTATTGCTGTTAGTTACCCCGCCCGAGTTGCTAGGGCGCAGTGACGGAAGATGGTGACCGTCTGAGATAAATATTCAAAGGTCTTGCCCGTTGCTGCACAATAACCAGTTACAAACTATTCTATAGATCAATAGAACTTATAACGGATCACCTGAGGCATAGCAGTAGACTCGCAGGGGATTTCGGCTGCGAGACGGAAGAGACAACGTTAACTGAACCCCGGATTCTAAGAATTCCAGATCCAGGCTTCGGGATCTACTTAACTAGTTATACGCGCTAACTTTAAACTTCAATCTCAACTCAATTGCTCAACGCTCGAGGTGAGGGTTTCTCTAAACGAATGGGATTTTTGTAATCATATTGCTATCTGAATTGCTGCAGCATACTCCATACATACTTGGATCAAGGACGATCCTAAAGGGGAAAATCCGATGGCATATCTTCGCTACAACCTGGTTTGCGTCTGTGAGGGAGTGACAAGCTCCTGCTGCACCATCTGGGCAGCCCGAGCTCCCTCCTCGATGGCTCCATCGATGAATCCACGCCATCCAGTAGCCCAATCGGAGTTTGCAAAAAGAACGTTACCATGTCGCTCACGAAGAGTCTCCAAGAACGTGGTTCCAACACAGGGCGCGAACATGCACCAAGCTCCACGGGAATAATCATCGCGAGCCCAGTTGTGAAAAACGAGCCGTTGGATGTCCATAGATGCCAAGTGATCGAATGCTGCTTTAGTGGCCCCAACATCGTCTTCAGGGTGAAGTGGGTTCAAATCTGCGCCAAAGGCGACGATGTGTGTATTGCCCGCAGGGGTCGTGCCGTCTCCAAAGGCATTAACTAGCTTGCCGTAGGGCGCGATGGCGCTCCACGAGCGAAGGTCCCGATCGCTAACCTCAGCATGCACTTTAGAGCACTGGTTGATCTGGCCAGCCTGGATTGCTTGTTGCTTGGCTTCTGGCAAGGGAGGATCAAATTTGATGGTCCCGAGAACGTTGACAGGGATCGTGCAGATAAGTCTTGAAGCGATGAACTTGTCACCATTCCGCACGGTTACCTGCACGGTTTTGCCGTCATCCTTTACGGAAGTAATGGGGCAGCCAAAGATGTACGAGACCTTCTTGGAGGCAACAGCCTCGTCAAAGAACCGTCTCGCAAATCCTGATTGGCCGCAGTGAAATTTGAATGTCGAACATGTGTCGATAACGCCCTGGTAAGTATAGAATCCGAGGGCCCACCAGCGAAGAATATCATAAAATCCGGTGTTTTCGGCGGTGCCACCGCTGCAAAGCAAAACAAATCCTTCCAGTGCAGCTTTCTCAGCCGGTGTAAGGTCGTCTTTGATTTGCTCGATACGGTCCGCCATGGAAAGTTTGTCCCATTTCGCAATGTCGGGGTTATAAGTCGGAGTGTGAGGGAAAGGCATCACAGTGCGACCCAGATTGCCGTCGACGTCGACAAACTTCTTAACTGCACTCTCCAAAAGTTGATCCTAAAAAAACGGGGAGTCAAGTCAGCGTAAAGCTTGCGTAGACAGATAGGTTCGAATGCGGACCTCAGCGAGGTGGCTCATGGTCCTCACTCCATCGGCAGTGATGAGTTGGAAATGATTAACACCCCTGGTATAATCCTGGGAGATCTCGAGTTCATCCTTCATGTTGTAGTGGTATACTTCTCGAAAGGTATGCGGCTGGGCCCAGTGGATCCAGGTTCCACCCAGCTCAAAGGCATATCCATCGATATTGGAGGACCAGGAGCGACCACCGATGCGATCGCGAGCTTCAAGGAGGAGAATATTCAGGCCTTCTCTGGCGGCATTGCGAGCAGCCGTGAGACCGGCGTATCCAGCACCGACAACGATGACATCGTAGACTTGACGGGGCGAACCGACGTTCGTCTCAGGTCGAATCGCAGCAAGGGTCGGAAGGCCTTGCTGGACACCACCACCACCATGAGGAGTCCACTGATACCCTTCGCGGGACCTGGGAAGATCAGATGGGAGTGGGCCATGCATTTCTAGGGAATCGACTCGAATCTTGTACAAGAAGAGAAAAACTGATGCCCTCCTGGAACACAGCCATGCAGAAGGGCTACCGTCGAAGCTGTATTTATAATTTCCCGATGATCATCAACATGAACTCCTCTCCTGAGTCCTGCCCCCCCCCCCCCAATTCTGCATTCCACTCTAGGGCACTTGATCCAAGAGACCCGCCTCGAACGGAGGAATCCCGCAAACATCTCCTGTTGCTGCATGGTCTGGGAGAAAATCAGACACTGGAGTGGAGACAACTATCATCGGGACAAACCCCCCCCTTCTAACCACTAAAGCCTCGAATATGTCCCATCGCGACTCGCCGAATATACGGCGATGATTTGAGGTCGTTTTTTTGGCGGGTTTCACGTGAGAGATTTGTCATAATTTCTACGGAATAACTTAAATCCGACAAAATCTCCTTCGACTTGCCCTTTTAGGATTAGTTAGTATTGATACTTAGTACATACAATTACATACATACAATACAGAGTACAAAATAGTTTGGAAGTGATGATCAACTACAGGTTTGCTTGTTATTGTTCTTTTTTTTTTTTTTTTTTTGCTCGGGCTGTTTAGAATCAGGGGAGCAGAGAGCTAAGATATGTTTACATGCAGATGTCCTCCTGTTCCTAATGAAGCTACGATGATATCCTCAGAAGGAACTGAGGAGCCATATCAGAATTGCAGTTTGTTGGGTGATCGGAAATTTTATATAAGCAGATTTCTCCCAATCTGGCTTGATGCTGAACCTGGATTTGGTTATTTTTTTTTCTTTTTCCTTCTGATATAACTCAACTTGATACTCTTCTGACTCTCTGATCTGGAACTTGATACTGCTGACTTGACTCTGATTCTACTCCCAGGTTTTTGAGCCTAGCTCCTAGTTAGTTCCTACTAGAAGCAAGCAAGCCTGAGCACCAAATGCAGCTGGGTTTCTGTGGTTTCTATAGCTTCTATACGGAGTACATGCTTAGAGATACCCTTCCTTTCCAGACAAATCTAGTAAACCCTCTTCAAACTCCAACCGGCATATATATATATATATATATATATAAACCTACGTTACAAACTTTTTCCAACTAGCTGAAAGAGAATCAAGCCAGCTGTGCAACCATACTCGTTTATACGACCGCTCTTCACGAGGCGAGGAATCCCATCTCCTTCCAAGCCCTGATGTAGCCCCTGGCTACTTCGGCGCTCACCGGCGCCAACGCCCGCATAGCAGCAGAATGCTCCTGCGCCTTCGTCGTGTCCAGAACCAGCCCACCACAGGACAACCGCTCAAAATTCTGTTCCAGAAAGTCCACCAATCTCCCGGCTGGGTTCTCTGTCTCCGTCTTGGACGAGCGGGCAACCATGTCGAGCCACTCTTTGAACGGCATCAACTGACCCGCCGGAATGTCTAGCGCGTCAGCCAGGACGGACGATATCTCTTCCCACGGCCGGCCGACTGGGTCGTCAATGTGATAGATGGGCCACGGGTCCGGCGCCGTCTTGTCGTCCCCGATGTATAACAAATCGACAAGGATCGCCGCTACGGCATCGACAGGGATCCACCGCACGGTGCCGCGGAAGTTGGGCCAGGCGCCCAGCGACTGCGCCGACTTGACGATGAAGGGAATCTGCTCGACTGAGTTCCAGACCCCGCTCGTAGCAGAACCTGCAATCTGTGCGGGCCGAACGGCCATGGCTCGGAACAGCGCAGGGTGCTTATGTAGCGTCTCGTCGAGCATCCGCTCGCACACCCATTTGGCCTCGCCATACCCCGGGGGCAGGACAGAGTCCATGTGGACACGATCCTCCGGCACGAGTCGCTCCTTCGCATGTCCAACGACACTAAGGGAGCTGACCATCTGGAACCCGACCCGACGGTGGACGGCCATATCACGAGCGAGGTCAAGCAGGTTCCGCATGACCTGGAACTGCGGTGCAAAGGCGGACATGGGCCGCGAGCCGCTCAGGGGCCACGCGCTGTGCACGATGTGCGAGCCGTGCTGCGTGAGCCACTGGTATTCGGATGCCTCGAGACCCAGCCGCGGCTGGGACGAGTCGGTCGCCAGGATGCGCAACTTGGACCGGGCTTCCGGTGTAAGTGTGATGCCGCGACTGGAGAAAGCGTCATCTTGGCGGGTTTCCACCGGCGTGGGACGGTGTCGGTTGAGGCAGACAACCGTCTTGACCGACGGATTCGAGGCGAGAGCGGCGACGACGTGTGCGCCGAGGCTTCCGGTGGCGCCTGTGACGATGATGACGGCATCATGCGAACCCGCGATGGCTTCACCTGTATACGACGGTTGTGCAGGCGTCCATCCCGCCGTGTATTCTGCCACGTACCTCTCGGCCTCAGCCTCGCGTGCCGTAACATCTCTCTTCGTCTGCTCCTCGGAATGTATGTCCTTGATAGGAGGGGAATCGACTCCCGAGGTAGCACTGTCTAGCTCCGAGGCGGATGTAGACGTGGTGGGACGACTATCATCTAGGCTCGACTCACTCACATCATCGTCGGCATCATGATCATCATCATCGTCATGATCGTCATCATCCGCGATTTCTACAGCGCCTTGAGACAGGGCGCTTGCAACCAGAGTGACAATATTGCCCACGGTAGTGGCTGCTAGCAGCTCTGGCAGGTCCAGCTTGCAGTGGAACGCCGAATTGACCTCGCGAAGCAGCTCGATGCCCATCAACGAGTCAATGCCAATGTCGGCGGCTTCTGAATCAAGAGTAATGGCATCGACCTCTGCGCCCACGACGCTTGCCAGCACTTTCTTGACCTCCATTGTGAGATCGGACTTTGGTGATTGGGACGACGATGCTTTCTTGGCCGCCTTCTGCTTCTCCTGCGGCTTCTTCAAGCTGCTCCCCACGACACCCTGGGGCTTTCTGGGTGTGGGATCTGCTGCCACTGTCGCGCCGCTTGTGCTCATGTTCAAGGCCCACTCATCCCTGGTGAGGTTCATCAAGAGCCTCTTCATCGACTCGATGCTCATACGCGTATACTGCAGTCCCAGTATAACCTCGACGAGCTCCCCATTGGCGGCATTGAAGACGAACGCATCTGCCATGTACACCTTGGCCGAGACCTGCGAGTGTCGCGCATACACATGCCAGACATCCTGCGTCTGTCCTGGCTGCAGAATGCCCCGTGGCGACCGCATAACGAGCTCAACGTCGCTTCCGATGTGTATTTCGCCGGGCTGCGCATCCGACATGCAGTTCAAGAAGAGACCGGAGACCTGCTTGAACGAATCGTGGAGGGCGATGTCGAGAAAGCTCTCGCCGGCATGTCGACGGTGCACTCGGCCCGCGCACTCGCTCTTCTTGCCGACAACGGCGTGCATGGCGTTGTACTGATCCGAGTACTCGATGAACTCGGAGAAGGCCCGGTACACCTGACGGCCCTGCAGGACGTCGACGTCGGGTCCGCCCGCCTCGGCCAACAGCTTGGCGCATAGCTCATAGGGGACGAGACGCTCAAAGCGCGCAAACTGGGCGATAAAGTCGGGGTCGCTGGGCGATCGAATGTGGAGGCGTCCGTGGAGATGTCTTCTGGGCAGAGTGCCTTCAGCGCTGGTGCTTGAGACGTTCAGCTGCCAAAGGGTGTGCTCCGCATCGAGAGCCTCGTAATCGATCCAGACTTTTCGGGACGAGTCGACGCAGATGGGCGTGGGGATGTTGGCCTCGAGCATCGTGGGTATCATGCCCTGTTTCTTCCAGTCTGGATGAATACTGAGCAGGGCCTCGACAGCCATGTCGGACTGGACCGTTCCGGATAGCACGGGCGCCGTGTGGGCGAAGACGTGACCAGAAACGAGTTTCTTGAACTTGTCGGATACCAAATTGACGCGGAAGCGCGGGTGCTTGGTGTCGTTGCCCTGGTAGCCGACGAATTCCCACAGCGGCATAGTCTTGGGATCGCTCACGGGTGGTGCGTTTTGAGTCAAGAAGCCTGCCACCAGGTCGGTCGCGGACTTGAAGTCCATCCAATGCCGTGCCTTTTCGAACTGGTACGGCGGCAAGAGAATGTATGTATAGTCGTTCGTCTGCAGAGTGTGATGCGCCCAAAAGGCGACTCGCAGCCCTTGCTTCCAGAGCGAGATGGTGGTATCAGTGAGACCGTCGAGGCCCTTCTCATTCGTCACGCTGACGGATTCAAAGTGGTGCGATTTGCTAGCCTGTCCGGCAAGCGCACGGCTCGCCATGACGGTGATGGTCGAGCTCGAGCCTGCCTCGAGGAAGATGGCGGACGGGTGCTTCTTGGCGAGACGTTGCATCGCGTGGGAGAAGAAGACGGGTTGGCGCATGTGGTCCGGGACGAACTTGGGGGTCAGCGGGCCGGTGAAGGCCGTCTCGGTAGCCCGTTCCAGGGGAATTGAGGGCTCGTGGAACTCGAGGTCGTTGCCGACCTGCTCGAGACGGTCGAGGAGCGGATCAACGAGGGACGAGTGGAAGGCGTTGGTGACATTGAGCCTCTTACTCCTGAGGGCTGAGAACTTGTCGCTGTTGTTGGCGATGGCCTCGGCCACGGCATCGATGGCCTCAACGGATCCCGACAAGGTGAAGCTCCGGGGACCATTGTAGCAGGCTATAGTAGCCGGGTTATCAAGTTGTCGACCCGCATGCTCTAGGAGCTTCTGGACGAGCGACTCGTCGGCCTCAACGGCCATCATGCTTCCCTTCTCGTCACCCCAGGCATCGCGCACGAGCTGTGCACGGCGGGAGACCAAGGTAAGGGCATGCTTGAGACTCAGCGCGCCAGAGATGCACAGCGCCGTGAGCTCGCCAAAGCTGTGGCCGACGACGCTGACAACCTTGCCGGACAGTCCACAGTCGATCCAGCTTCGAGCGCTGGCATACTGCATGGCGAAGAGTGCCACCTGCAGTCTTACGGGGTCGCCCAAGGGTGTGCGAGAGAAGATGTCAGGGAAGATGCTCGGCAGACCGAGCTCGGCTTGCACGATCTCGTCGCACTCATCGAGATGGTGGCGGAAGACGGCGATGCTGTCGTAGAGCTTGCGGTCGAGGCCGACAAAAGTCGAGACCTGGCCGCCAAAGCACAGCACAACGGGTCGTTCGGCCTGCGTGTCCGTCATGTCGTGTTCAGAGACGCTTGCAAGTCTCTCCTTGAGCTCGTCCACGGAGCGACAGCGGAGGAGGAATCGCTGCGGCAGGTCTGGGTTGCTCTGCCGGTTGATGTTAAAGGACAGGTCGGCCAGCGCTGACCTGGACTGGCGTCGCTCGACGAGGGCGGCGAGCTTGGCGGCATATGCCTTGACGGCGCGTGCATCAGACCCAGAGATGAAGAAGGGGAACCGTCCGTCCAGCGTCTTGATGGATGCCACGTCCTGCCGCTCGTTGGGAGTCGGTGGAGCTGCCACGACCATGGCGGCGTTGGAACCCGAAGCACCATAGTTGTTGATCAGCGCCACCTTGTTCCGGCTGTCCCAGCTTCGAAGCGAGGTCACGATCTCCATCATGTCCGAGTCAGCCGCGGCTTTAATCGCGGCGTTCAGCTGGTTGAAGCTGGCCTGCGGCGGGATATATCCCTCGTGCATCATTATCAACACCTTGATGAGCGAGATGACGCCCGACGTCCCCTCGGTGTGCCCGATATGTCCCTTGACCGAGCCCACCGGCAACGGCTGCGGCCGGATCGGGCCTCCGACTGCCTTGCGCAGCGCCGCCCACTCAGCCGGGTCGCCCACGGCCGTGCCTGTGCCGTGGGCTTCGACGAGCGCGATGTCGCGGGGCGACACGTGCGCCTTCTTGATGACATCCCCGAACAGCTGCGCCAGCGACGGCGAGTTGGGCACGAAGATGGGCGTGTGGTTCTGGTTCTGGTACACGGCCGAGCTGGCCAGCTGGCCGAGGATCGGGTTGCCGTCGGCTCGCGCGTCCGCCATGCGCTTGAGGAGGACGCAGGCGATGCCCTCGGCGCGGCAGTAGCCGTCCCCTTTCTCGTCGAACGGCTTGCACTGGCCTGTGGGACTCAGGAAACTCGCTGCCGTCAGGTTCTGGAACCAGTGTGGGTTGGTCAGGATGCAGACGCCGCCGGCCAGCGCCGCGTAGCACTCGCCGTTACGGAGACTGTTGCAGGCGGTGTGGATGGCGACGGCCGACGACGAACATGCCGTGTCGAAGGCGATGGCCGGCCCGGTCCAGCCAAAATGGTTTGCCACGCGCCCGGGAAGGTAGCTCTGCAAGTTGCCCGTGGCCATGAGGGCGTTGAGGGGGTGTGTGGACACGTTGTGCTCGTAGTCGACTGACGGCGAGCCGATGTACACACCGACGTGGCTCCGGTCTCTGTCTTCTTGCCCGGCCCGCGTGGCCTCGGTGAAGAGGCCGGCCTGCTCGACGGTCTGGTACGCCGCTTGAAGAAGCAGGCGATGCTGGGGATCCATGGCGGCCGACTCGCGCGGGCTGCGCTTGAAGAATCTGTGGTCGAAGGCGTCGACGTCGCGCACGAAGTTGCAGAAGTAATCGCGGGTGTCGGGCTCGCGGAAGAGCGAGTCGAAGTTTAAGCGTTCCCGCGTCACCTTCTCGTGCTGCGAGGTGCCCTTGCGGAGGAGCTGGGAGAACTCGTCGAGGTCGTCGGCGCCCGCGACTTTGATGGACATGCCGACGATGGCGATGGCGTCGTCGCTCACGGGGGTGTGGTTGTGGTTGTGGTTGTTGTGGTCCGGGCTGCTGGGCCGTTCGTGAACGTCGGCGAAGTGCACCGCTCTCGATCCCATGTTGCGCACGAGAGTCGGCGGCAGACATCGATCGGGGCCGAAGGTTGTCGTCACTGATGTCTCGCCGTCGTTGAGATACGCTGCCTTCACGGCCGCAAACGTGCCGTACCAGTCGCACTGCCGCGCGAACAAGGTCTCCAGAGCATGCCCGTGGAGAGAGCCGTCAACACCGGGTGCAAGAGGCTTGCCGTCCCCGGCGTTGGTGAAGGTCGTCAACGCCAGGTGATCCGTCTCTGCAAACTGAAGATCGTGCCTATCGTCGCAGAAGGCGACGAGGTCTTGGATTTGTTCCTTGGACTGGGCCTTTGGGCTGTGCAGCTCGCCGCGAAAGCCCGTGTCGGACAGGACGACTCCGGCGGCACGAGCCTTTCTGACGAACCTCGCTGCGGCCCGTTCCGAGACCGTGACCGTGGCTCGCGCCTCGTCAAAGAGCAGCGAGATGTAGGCTTCAGGGGAGATGCTGTCGACGATACGCCGCAGGTCCTGCTGTTGCTTCGCATTTGTCCACGCCACTGCGTACGTTCTGTGCGGGTTCCATGTGTCCTGAGCGTCACTCAGGGCGCCTGCAAGCATGGCCAGACGCACCGCTACGGCGCCGTACCGATCGAGCTCTTCCAGATCATGCGCGCTTGCGACGCCATAGGCGCCCAGCAGGCCCATACAGAACCCGAGTGCGGGCGTCTTACTGGCGACCAGAGCTGCTTGAGGATCAGACTTGCCGCCGTCGTTGTTGTTAGTGCTGCTGGCCTGCAGATACCGACGGTACTCGGTGAGCTGTTCGAGCACGATCAACGGCACAAACACCACGCCCGGCAGTGCATCGCCTTGCACGCCTAGGGTTTTGGATCCATTGCTTTCGAGCCATGGGCCGAGGTCCTCCAGCAGCTGTCTTCCCTGCGAACCGATGGTGTCTGTAACCTTGGGGAGTCCTTCGGCCAAGGCATCCCAATACTTTGGCAATCCCGCCACTGTGTCAAGCACCCATTGGCGAGACAGCTTGTTCTGCAACGTTGTTTTGATGTCACTTACTGCCTTCTCGCTGTAAGCGATTTGTGATCCGAATATCAACAACGATCGGCTTGTGGTCGCCATGTTTTTCTGTTCAAAGTAAAATCGGAGTTTCTGCCGAAAAAAGCAAAAAAAAAAAAAGAAGAAAAAAAAAAAAAGGCCCTTGCAGCCAAATTTAACTATGCGATGACGATCTCTCGCGCTGATTTGCTTCCACAACTTGCTTCGTCCCAGCGGTGGAAACGAAACAGGTGCAAGGATTATTATTTATTCTGGATCTAAAACGACAGACCGGGGGGTTTGTGTGGAACTAACCGCATGGTCAGTACGGCACAAGCAAAAAAAGCACAAAGATACGACAGACACACTTGGAATAACCATGGAGGAAAAGCCCAGATAGATAGATGTGCACAGAGCAACGAGGGCCTTGCATTCAAAATTAGGTCTTCGAAACAGAAATGCGGCGCGGAGACCCCGGAGTCAATTTGTTATACATCACTGGATATCTGGGTCACCTTTAACTATTCTCTCGTGAACGAGCTTTTCCTGTCACTCCTTACTACCTCCAGCGACGGATCCGAGGCAAAAGACAATATTGTCCGAAATAACTCTCCGGCGCGACGGATTTGCTCCGTTGAGCCATTTTTGTGGTTTCTTGGTTCCTGCAACTGCATAACATGCACCAACCTTTTTGCTGATTTCAGCCGCTCGTGTCCCGTCGAGTCCATTGTTGCCGTACATGGATCTGACAGGGGGACGATAACGCATTTTAAACTCAACCATTCCTTGCAGCGAACGCGAAGGGCGGCGGGTCGTCTCTATGCGTCATACTCCGGTGCTTTTAGAAGTATGTATAGGCAATCGACAAAAGGCACACACTATCCGGGCCATCAGGTAGATCCGTGGCTCCGGCGGATGAGTTTATGTTCTTAGCATCCTGTAACTACATAGTAGCGTGATGATGAGTCACTGGGCCACGTACGTCGATAGTATATGAACCAAATTGGCACCAGCCAGGCATCATTTTCAAGGTTGGTTGTTCATTGTTGTAGATTCTGATACCACTGCCTCGATCATCCGGTGCCTGCAATCCCTAGCCATGCCTCACTCGAACGTGCCCCCGACTTCCGTCCCCAGGGCTGGGAAAGCCCCCAGCGTTGCTATCGTCGGCGGTGGCCTCATTGGCGTTATGCTTGGTCTCGGCCTCTCACACCGCGGTATTCCCTTTACCATCTATGAACGCGCCTCTGACTGGCATGAGATTGGCGCCGGCGTCGCCCTGACCAGCGTCGCGCGGAGCAGCATGCAGCGACTGCACCCGCATGTCCTCGGCGCGCTCGGTCGAGTCGCCAGAGCCAGTCATTTCAGCTTCTGGGACGGCTTCCATCCCCGGACCAGCGAGGCGGCCCACAGCGCTGAGGCCCTGCATTTCCTGCTTGATGCTCCGGGGACGGACTACTGGTGCTGCATGAGGTCTCATTTCCTCCGCGAGCTGGTGGCTCTTCTGCCTGCGGGTTCGACCCGTTTCAATAAGGAACTCGAGAGTTATGTAGACGATCCGAGCCGCCAACAGGTTCTCTTGCGGTTTACGGATGGAACCACCGCCGAAGCAGATGCTTGTGAGTTTCCGGTCGTACGCTCCTCACCAGATAACTGCCTGGTACTGACTCTGCAAAAAAAAAAAAGTACTCGGCTGCGATGGCATTCATTCACGGACTCGTCAACTCCTTTTGGGCGATGACAACCCGGCGGCGCACGCCAGTTTCACCCATCAGGTAGGCTACCGGGCCGTGCTCCCTATCTCCGAAGCTATGGAGGTCCTGGGCGATGCCAAGGGGGGGAGCGACTTTTGCATCCATATTGGCCCAAATGCCTACGTGCCGTCGTATCCTGTAAGTCGTCCATTCAACACCCCCCTCCCCCATGTCGTCCCACCGGTTTTACTGACAGTTGCATTGGAAGATGTTGAATGGGACAGAAACAGTTCTGAATATGACGACGGTCATCTACACTCCAGAACCATGGCCTCACGGTCAGAAGATGGTAGCACCCGCAACCCACGACGAAGTGGCCAAAATCTTCAAGGACTGGAGCCCGCCTATCCGCGATCTCATTGCCAAGTTCCCTGAGAAGCTCATGAAGTGGGGCATCTTTGACATGGCTGATCGCCCTGCACCAACGTACGCCAGCGGCCGTGTCGCCATCGTCGGTGACGCTGCTCATGCCAGCACGCCGTTCCTCGGCGCTGGCGGAGCAATGGGCATTGAAGATGCCCTGGCGATGGCGTCCGCGATGCAGCTTGTCAGTGAAACTTCGACAGGCGTCGCGTCTATCCCGGCAGCACTGCAGGCATTCAGCGCGGTGCGCCTGGAAAGGTCACAGTGGTTGGTGCAGAGCTCGCGAGAGATGGGAGTCATATTCCAGTGGCGGGCTCCTTCCGCTGGAAATGACGGCCAACGGTTTAAGGTAGAGGCCGAGCAGCGGACTAGCAAGGTATGGGACTTTGATGTCGATGGCATGGTTGACCAGATCCGGTTGGAGTTTGAGCAGCGGACAGCGGGAGCGGTGTAAGGGGGCTTGTTTGTGTACAGTGTGCTTGTCTTCTATGCTGTTTACAGCACATGCTTCGGCGATTTCTCTCGTAACCTGACATGTTGAGTAAAAACTACTGAAGAACTTTTGGCCGCGTCCTGCAGAGTAGCATTCCCTATCACCACATGTTTGCACGCTGCAGGTATACAGGATCATGAAAATTAGTGTCATTCACCATGGAGCAGTACCAACAGGGGCAGGGGATTCGTATGAGGATCTTTGCAAAAGCTCCGCAACATCAGAGATCAGTGGAAACCCCTCCACCAAGTACTACCGCAAGCACTTGTATGAGTCTCTTGCAAGATGCATTGACCAATTAGGAACACTGAATGCTGTTTGTGCCAGGATTCTGGTTCATTTCAGCTCTGAGTTAGCTGATGTGTAGGATGTTCTGTATTCATTGTTGATTAGTTGACTCATCTTTCAGCTCTGTAGCCAAGATTTTGTGATCCGTAAAAGTGTGTACTCCGTAATCATGAGGATGTAGGGTGTGGAGAGTGAGGGCAGGGACAGGGGATGAGAGAGAGAACTGAACTGAGCTGAGATGCCTGGTCAAGAGAGCAGTAATGTGCTCATGACAGCACGGGATGAGAGCCCAGTATGCAGCAGCGCATCTGCTTAGTTGTTGGTGCTGGCGTTGGTGCCAGGATCCTGGTCCATTTTCGACTCCAAGTTAGCTGATTCATGTAGAATATCCCATGTTTATTGTTGACTACCTGGCTTATCTTTCTGCCCTGCAACTCAGTTTTTGTGATCTACAGAAATGCATGTTTGTGAGGCTGTAGATCATTGGCGGGAGGGGAGCTGAGCTGGGATATCTACAGAGTACTCCGCAGCTGGTGCGGGAATGTGCTTGACGGCTGATAGAGGGGCTACATAATCCTCCGTAAAAGCTCCGAGAAAACCGCTGTAACTCTGGCCCCAGAAATCTGGCCCAGCTTGGCAGCGCAGTAACTAATTAGTTAGCGATTTGTACTGTAGGTGCGCCCCTGAGCTGGCCTGAATGCCCTATAGCCAAACTGCAATTGACGTACCAAGCCGACATGCACACTCGCTGACAGCTCCAGTAGTTATAGAAGAGACGAACATACTATAAAAAAAATACCATCTGAGGATAAAGGACCTATGTCTTCACTTACATGCCAATTTCCTTGTCAACTTCTTCCAACATGGGGAGTGAGCCAATTGCCATAATCGGACTGAGTTGCAAGTTTGCAGGGGATGCAACAAGTCCAGCAAAGCTTTGGACGTTGCTCGAAGAAGGTCGGAGTGCATGGAGCGAGATTCCGTCGTCACGATTCAATCCCAAGGGGGCCTATCATCCAAGCCGCGAGAAGCTGAGCACTGTAAGTGCCTCATAGGTTCCTCAAACAGTTTCTCAAGGCTAATGGATGGCGTAGTCACACATCCGCGGCGGGCACTTTTTGGAGGAGGATTTAGCGCTATTTGACGCTGCCTTCTTTAACTTTTCTGCAGAGACTGCCTCAGTAAGAGCACGATCTCAGCACCCCCAAAGTGAAATCTGACTGAAACGAGATGTGTATAGACGTTAGATCCTCAATTCCGGCTTCAATTAGAGTCGGTTTACGAGGCACTAGAGAATGGTGCGCTTTCCCGCCGCCCCCTTCTTTTAACTTTCAAGTCATAGAGCTTCTGCCTTAACTTCCTCCTTTCCTGATCACTCGCTAACGTGGCTATCATGCAAAGCCGGCCTTCCACTATCACAAGTTGCAGGATCCAACACCTCTGTCTTTGCTGGCACATTCTTTCATGACTACAGGGATGCCTTGATCCGTGATGAGGATAACCTGCCGAGATCCTTTATCACAGGCATTGGCTCTGCCATGGCATCCAACCGCATATCCCACTTTTTTGATCTTCGAGGGGCCAGCATGACGATTGATACTGGATGCTCAACGACGCTTGTGGCTCTTCACCAAGCAGTGGAGAACTTAAGAAGCAGAGGGAGTGAGATGAGTATCGTGGGCGGCGCCAACGTGCTATTGAACCCCGACAATTTTAAAGCCTTGGGGTCCTTCGGGTAAGCATGCATGTTCTCCTCAGGGTTCATGATGCCACTAACGCCCGTTCAGCTTTCTCTCACCTGACGGTAAATGCTTCGCCTTTGATGAACGTGCCAACGGCTACGGACGCGGGGAGGGTGTGGCCACCATCGTTATCAAGCGCCTCGAGGATGCGCTCGCGGCCGGCGACCCAATCCGTGCCATCATCCGGGAGTCGGTCCTGAATCAAGATGGCAAAACTGAAAGCCTCACGTCGCCCAGCCAGGCAGCTCAAGAAGCTCTCATGCGGGGCTGCTATGCCAAAGCTGGCCTTGAACCGCTCCAGACGCAGTATTTTGAGGCCCACGGCACGGGTACTGCCACTGGTGATCCAATCGAGGCGGGTGCTATCGCGTCCGTCTTTCAGAGTCATAGACGGAGGGAGGAGGAGGCGCTACGCATTGGCTCCGTCAAGACGAACATTGGCCATACCGAGGCTACGAGCGGACTGGCTAGTGTTATTAAGGTCGTGCTGGCTATGGAGAAAGGTGTGCTTCCACCCTCGATCAACTTCGAGAAGCCCAATCCGCAGCTGGCCTTGGATGACTGGCGACTCAAGGTGGTTACCGAGTTGGAGAAGTGGCCAGTGGCTCCTGGCCAGACGATGCGAGCGTCGGTGAACAACTTCGGCTACGGAGGCTCCAACGCCCACATCATTATGGAAGATGCCAACGGATGCTCACAGAACCGCTCTGTCAATGGGAACGTCAATGACGAGGTTAATGGAAACACCAATGGTGTTGGCGCCCATGCCGCTGGGACCGCTGGCGACAGGTATAAGCTTCTGCTCGTCAGCGCCAAAGACGAGCATGCGCACGAGAACATGGTCGCCAGACTCGCGGACTTTCTTCGTCAGAAGGAACAACATGGTCCACAGGACACTGAGACTCTTCTTCAGAACTTGGTCTACACTTTGGGCCAGCGTCGCACCATGTTCCCCTGGGTGGCGGCATACCCCGTCCCCATAACTCAAGGTCTTGACGGCGTCGCTAAGATACTGGAAACGCCCAAGTTTAGACCGTCGCGCCCCTCCCAACGCCCACGTATCGGCATGGTCTTCACCGGCCAAGGAGCGCAATGGTACGCCATGGGTAGAGAATTAATCACAACCTACCCTGTGTTCAAAGCGTCTCTCGAGGAAGCCGATGGCTTTCTGCGAGACCTTGGCGCCGACTGGTCGCTAATGGAGGAGCTTGGCCGTGATGCCAAAACAAGCAAAGTCAACCAGACGGCCTTTAGCATCCCCATCTGTGCCGCGGTGCAGATCTCGCTGGTCCGGTTATTGGAGAGCTGGGGAGTTACACCGTCAGCTGTAACAAGCCACTCCAGCGGAGAGATTGCAGCAGCATATACGGTAGGCGCTATCAGCCTCCGCCTCGCCATGGGGATCGCGTACTATAGGAGCAGACTAGCCGCCGAAATGAACCTGGATGGGCCTATCAAGGGCGGCATGCTGGCGGTTGGCCTTGGTCATGTGGACGTGGAAAAATATCTAGAGCGGCTTACTTGCGATGCTCGAGCTGTGGTGGCCTGCATCAACAGCCCGTCTAGCACGACGGTGGCGGGCGACATTGCGGCAATCGAGGAACTCGAGACGTTGCTCAAAGCCGAGGACCTGTTTGCTCGCCGGCTTCGAGTAGACACTGCGTACCACTCCCACCACATGGAGCCCGTTGCGGAGAACTACCGCCAGGCGCTCCGCAAGATGCCGAAGGAAGAACCAAAGACTAAGTGTCTAGGATCCATCGCTTTTGCATCCCCCGTCACTGGCTACCGCATGACCAGCACCGGAGCAATCGCCGACCCGGAACACTGGGTCGGCAGTCTAATGCAGCCCGTCCAGTTCGTTGACGCATTCATCGAGATGGTCCATGGCGACTTGTCTGCCGACGCAGCTAGCCAGAGCGTCGATATCATTGTCGAGATTGGCCCACACACCGCTCTCGGAGGCCCCATTCAGGAGATTCTCACCCTGGAGGACTTTGAGGGAATCCGGCTGCCGTACTATGGTAGTCTCGTGCGGCACGCTCACGCGGTCGAGTGCCTCCAGACACTGGCGTCGAACTTGCTCAGGGAAGGCTATCCGCTCGACATCGAAGCCGTCAACTTCCCCCAAGGGAAGAGCCAGGACGTGCGCGTCTTGACTGACCTCCCGTCGTATCCCTGGAACCATCAAACAAGACACTGGCTTGAACCGCGGTTCAATCTGGGCCTTCGCCAGAGGGATCATCGTCCACACGAGCTCCTCGGCTCGCTGGTCCCGGGAACCAACCCTGAAGCACCGGTGTGGAGACACATCCTACGTGCTACCGAGTCACCTTGGGTTCAAGACCACGTCATCCAGTCCAAGATGCTCTATCCCGGCTGTGGGTTTATCTGCTTGGCTATCGAGGCCGCCACGCAACAGCTGGCCATCGCCGAAGAACAGGAGGGCCGTGAGATATCTGGTTACCAGATTCGAGACATGAGCGTGCAGCAGGCACTCGTCATTCCAGATACCGCTGAAGGCATTGAAATTCAAACAGCTCTCCGTCCGGTCAGTGACAAGGCCGTTGGCTTGAGAGGCTGGAAGAAGTTCGAGGTCCTTTCCATTACTTCAGAGAACAGATGGATGCGACATGCACAGGGTCTTGTTATGGTTGAGTTCAACAACGTTCAAAACGGCGTCTCCTCTTTGGACCAAGAAATACAACATGCACGACTGATCGATGCCATTGATATGTGGAGTACCCTGGAATCGCTCGGCATCAAGTACGGTCTGACGTTCAGGAACATTAGCGACATCCACCAGTCGAAGAAAGAGCTTCGATCAACAAGCACCATCACTGTGCCTGATACATCTGTGCCCAACGACCTTCCTCGCAACCACATCATCCACCCTGCCACGCTCGACGCCGTCGCGCAAGCCGCCTTTACCGCTCTTCCCGGCGCTGCTTTCCACCAAGAGAGCCCTCGAGTTTTCCAGTCGATCGAACGACTCTGGGTCTCGAGTAAAATCAACCGTGAGGCAGGCCAGGCGTTCCAATGTCATACGAAACTCGACTATGCAGATGTACAAGGCATAAGGGCGGGTGTTGTACTTGTTGACCAAGACAGACCTGTGGTTGAGGTGCATGGGCTTCAGCTACGCTCGCTGGGTGGGAATGGGACACAGTCTTTGCAAGGAGGACTCTGTGCCAGAGTGGCTTGGGAGAGCGATCTTGGGTTGAATCTTCACTCAGGCGTCGCCTTGCACACGGGTGAAGATGAGAACCTCCGAAGACTTTCCCTCTATTTTATCGAAGATGCTGTAGCCGACATCTCTCCACTCGAAGCGGATAAGCTTCAGGGCCATTACCGCGCATTCTACGCCTGGATGAAGGACACACTGCAGTTTGCCACGCCAGATGCTATACGGCCAGATCGAGCACTTCTCACCCCGCGCGTGGCAGAAGCGAGCCCCAGGGGCGAGATGTTGTGCCGCGTGGGCCCATGTCTAGCGGCCATCCTCCGCAGCCAGAGGGCGCCCCAAGATCTCATGGACCAAGGTGACCTCCTCGAGAGGTGGTCCTCAAACCACGATGATGGCGCTTCGCAAGGAGCCGCACTGCTCCGCCAAATCGTACACAAGCAGCCTCGTGCACGGGTCCTCGAGATTGGCGCCCGAGTAGACGTCACGACACGCGCCATGCTAGAAGCACTAGGTCCGCTTGGCTCTTTGTATCACTTTACCAACACCTCGGATGACGACTTTAAGCACGCCGAACAGGAGCTAGCCGCGTGGGGTGATATCCTTCTGTTCGACACGCTCGACGTTGCCAAAGAGCCATCTTCGCAGGGATTCGAGCTGGGCAGCTACGACGTTGTGATTGCATCTGGGATCGTGCAACCGTCGACCCAAACTTTGGCAAACGTGCAGGCCCTCATAAAGCCGGGTGGTAAGCTGTTGATGGTCCAGGCGCCTCGCTACGAGCTTGATAGACAGCTTGTGCTTGGTCTCCTCCCCGAGTGGTGGGATGCCAAGGGTAATGATCCAAATCCATCCTTGGAGGTTGTCTCGTGGGATCAGCTTCTCAAAGATGCGGGCTTCAGCGGCGTCGACGTTGCCGTATCTGACTACAAAGGCGAGACTGCACAGCAGACCGGCGCGATTATATCAGTAGTGCCGCCGATTGATTCGGCCCGGCCGCCTCGCTCCGCCGATATCATCCTCGTCACCAGTAACAAGACAGGCGGTCCTCCACCACAATGGCTTGAGGGCCTGCGGCATTTCATCTCCACATTGGAGCCTGACACGGCTCCTTCCCCTCTGCCCGACGTATACGTTCTCGAGTCTGCTTCGGCAGCATCATATACTGGCAAGATCTGCGTCTTCCTGGGCGAAATCAACCAGCCCATTCTCCGGGACATGGACGCCACGGTCTTTGAAGCCATTAAAGCTATGACCACCAAGTGCAAAGGCCTGCTTTGGGTGACGCGTGGCGGCTCCGTCGACTGTGAAAAGCCAGACCTCGGTCTTGCGGCAGGATTCCTTCGCACCGCAAGGAGCGAGTATCTTGGTCGGTCGTATGTCACGCTGGATCTCGACCCCTCTGCATCTCCCTGGTCGGAGGATGATGTTCAAGCAATTGTGCAAGTGTTGAAAGTGGGTTTCGACGGTTCCTCACTGGGCGAGTTTGAGTACGCCATGCGAGACGGCGTGTTTAAGATACCTCGTGTCCTCAACGATACGTCCCGCAATCGTCTTGTCTCACCCGCCGATGCTGCAGCCACAGACGCCGTCACACTGGTGCCGCTACGCCAAGCAGACCGAGCTTTGAGCATGCACATTGGTGTTCCCGGCCGACTTGACACTCTCTCTTTTGCGGAAGATGCGTCCCTTTCCGATACCTGTGAGCTGTCTCCTGAAATGGTCGAGATCGAGCCTCGTGCCTACGGCATCAACGCGCGCGATGTCATGGTCGCCACCGGCCAGCTACGGGACGAGTTCATGGGGCTCGAGTGCGCTGGCATCATCACCCGCGTGGGCACTGAAGCCGCCGCGCAAGGCTATGCCATCGGTGATAACGTCTTCGGTCTGCTGCCGCGCGGACAGTTTGGCAGCATCGCGCGCACGCCCTGGACAAGTATCATGCAGATGCTTCCGGGCCTTAGCTTTGAGGAGGCTGCTTCTCTCCCTATGGCTTACTGTACCGCGTATATCTGCCTTACAGGCCTTGCGCACCTGCAGCGCGAGCAGACAGTTCTCATCCATGCGGCTGCAGGAAGTGTGGGACAGGCGGCTATCATGATAGCGCGTCATGTAGGCGCGGAGGTCTTTGTTACTGTCGGGACTCCTGAGAAACGCGAGTTGATGATACACAGATATGGTATCCCGGAAGATCACCTCTTCAGCAGTCGAGATACGTCGTTTGGGGCAGGCGTGCTTAGCGCTACCCATGGCCGCGGCATCGACGTTGTCCTCAACTCCCTATCTGGATCACTTCTCCAAGAGAGTTTCAATGTACTCGCACCGTTTGGTCATCTTGTCGAAATCGGCCAACGCGATCTTGATGCCAATAGCTATCTGGCGATGCGGCCCTTCAATCACTCTGCGTCCTTCTCATCGTTTTCGCTGCTTGCTCTGGCCCAACACAATCCGCGTCAGTTGCATCGCGCCATGGTCGAAATCACCCAGCTCGTTGGAGAGCACAAGCTTTCGCCGGTCCATCCCCTCACATCTTACCCCATGAGGGACGTTTCAGAAGCGTTCTGTCATCTGCAGACAGAGAGCCACGTCGGCAAAGCCGTGTTGTCTATTGGATCAGACGTCACGGTCCCGATGCTGCAACGATCGCTGACTCCAAAGTTCTCGCCGGATGCGTCCTACCTCCTGGTTGGTGGTGTGGGTGGTATTGGTTGCTCTATTGCGCGTTGGATGGCCGATCAAGGGGCCAAGAATGTCATCATCTTATCAAGGAGTGCGGGCCGGAGTGAGCAAGCTGCTGCTCTCGTCGACGAACTCAGCCAGGTGGGCTGTCGGGTCAAGGCTGTGAGCTGTAATGTCTCAAGCGGAAGTGGCCTTGCAGATTCTCTGCGCCAATGTCAAGAAGACGGTCTGCCACCTATTCGCGGTGTCATACAAGGAGCAATGGTTCTGAAGGTAAGTCGCACAACTGTTGAAGGCATACGTCTGTCGTTACTAATAACTGCCCAGGATACACTCCTGGAGCGAATGACGCTTGTTGATTACCAAACCGCCATCCACCCTAAAGTCCATGGCACATGGAACCTACACACCCAGTTCGCGCAGACAGACTCTCTGGACTTCTTCGTGATGCTCTCTTCAGCTGTTGCTGTCGCCGGTAATGCCAGCCAGGCCAACTACGCTGCGGGAGGGTCGTACCAAGATGCATTGGCTCGCTGGCGGGTGTCGCAAGGTCTGCCTGGCGTCTCTATCAACCTTGGAGCCGTCAAGGGCATCGGCGTCGCTGCCAATACAGGTGTGTTGGGTCACTTGCAGAGAGTGGGTTACTCGCCCATCAACGAGGAGCAGGTCCTCTCGATACTCGGTACCACCATTCTCCATCCGTATGATCCGCAGGTTGTGGTCGGGCTAGACTCTCGCCCAGGCTCCCATTGGGATGCCAAGGGCGAGTCCCAGCTCGGGCGCGATATGCGGTTTGCTGCCCTTAAGCCCCGTGAGACCGACAGTGCAGGGGGAACGAACCCGACAGGAAGCTCCAACTCACTCGCCAGCAAGCTCGCCACGGCCAAGTCACTGGAACAAGCTGTCGACCATGTTGGCGTAGCTATTGCGGAGAAGATCTCAGACATCTTCATGATCCCTCTCGACGATATCGACTTGGCCAACAAGCCGGCACAGTATGGGATCGACTCTCTTGTTGCAGTTGAGCTCCGAAATATGCTCGTTCAGCAAGCTGCGGCCGAGGTGTCTATCTTTGATATTATGCAGAGCGTCTCATTAGCTGCGCTGGCGGCCGCTATTGCTGCTAAAAGCGCATATATCAGCGAGTAGAACTAGGGTCGCCTTCCCTCCCCTTAAAGAAGAACGTAGCCCCAAGGGCACCAGTCTCAGAAAACCTACTTGATAGTATCCATGATATTATTGACTTTTCAGTCCCCGCCATGCCATCCAACCAATAAACAAACTTCGTATCGGGCTCTACAGCCCATTTGGAGATCTCTCGCAAGACTTCGCTCTGAGTATCAGAAATACACTCTAGATTGTGCTCGTTGGCGTGAGAATCGTATATAGCTCCCTCCGCAATAAGGGAGCTTCGCAAGCGCCATCGTATAGTCCATGTCGAGTAACGTAACCCTGTTTGCCCATATGGTTAGAGCAGTCTCTTTGGCGCCAACGGTTAATTCACGTCTGATCAATCTGCGTTGCAAATAAGATAGCGCCCCTAGACAGAGTTCGCTATCCCTATTGCAATCAACCGTCCTTCTAGAAAACAATAATATCTCAATGAATTCTAGTAGGCGTACCATTCTATTATGCGTGCTTGTAATCCAGCTTCTAAAGCTGTTGCTACTTCTGTTTTTTCAGGTTCAGTCTCTGACTGGCATTGCTGTAATCTAGCCTTTAAAGCCGCAGCCTCCTCCATAGCCTGTCCGATCTTTTCAATGTTGGCAAATTGGGAATCTGGATCCAATTGAACCTGTTTCCTGATTTTTGAATGCCGAAAGGCATCTGCTTGACTGCTAAGCTTATGAACAACAGCCAGCTGAGCAGCTTGTTGAGGATTCAGTTCTCCAATCAGCTTGGTAGTCTTCTGTAAGAAAGCTCTCTGGGCTTGATCCAATTTACCTCTCTACCCAGTTTCTCCAAGAATTATATATCTGGCGGGGGGGTCTAGGACCTTAGGATGTAGAGGTGTGTTTTGGGGGCTTGTTGGACGTTGCATTCGGATCTGAGAGGATCCAATCATTTAATAGGGTTCCATGGGGCTAATCCAACAGCTTTCCATCCATTCCTAATCACTCACGGTTCTAAAGCCTTTATACATGCCTGAGAATAGACCTTGATAAAGCATTTCTTCTTGACTGGAGCTGCATCATCTAGATAACTCAATTCCGCAATAGCAGAGCGATAATGAGCTTTCATAGATGAAAAGAACAGCAAGCTCTAATGGTTGCAGCAAACAGGATGAATGACAAGGCAAGAAGACTAGCTGGACATCATTCTGCTTGCAGAGCCAAAGAAATTCAATGGCTATATGACTGCTATGACCATCCATATTCCATATATTCTCTGTAGGGATGTTGAAGCGGCTTTGGGTCTCATTGAATAGGTTGCAAAATTGCTGGGATTTGCTCAGACTAGGTTCCCTCAATTCTTCTAGTATCAATCCGCTTGCCAATGCAAGAAGTGACCTTAGGATTGAGTTGTCAAAGCCAGTTACCCAGTCCTTGCCCAAATTATAGTATCTCCATTCATTTGGAGGACTCAGTCACTAGTGCTGTAAGTCACTGATGCGCGGATTTGTTCGACCATCCAGGCGAGAGCAAAGGGTAGACCTTGGGATGTTGTATGCTGCAGCCACAGTTTTAACAGAAGATATTGTACTATTTTCAAAATCTCTAATAGCAATGCCAATGGCAACCTCACGTTGAGAGCTCATTTTCAAGGTTGAGATATTGTGTGTTTCGTTGAAAAAGTAGGATTGTGCGCGGGTGGCGAAGTCTATGGGTGCTATCTTAGTTAAAATGGCCTGTGTCGAGCGACCTGGGTTCACCAGAGTCTCTTAAATATCTTGGCTTTTTGCACAGCCATATTAACACGCGGGATGGCGAACTTGCTCAAAGCAGTTTTTCTTTTGCCAGGGTCCAATTTTGCCTGAAGTTCTTCAACAAGCATTTGACTCTTGTCCAAGATGGATTGCAGTTCCCCATTGGTAGCGAAGTATTGGTCGTGATCGTGAGGATTTACCCAACGAATGCTGCATGCTCTCTGCTACATCGCCTAGGATGTTGGCCCCTTCTTTAGCCGCCCAACATCCTCCCTTGGCTTCGTGACACCTTTCGTTTATTATGCGCAGACTTTGATCACCTTGGCAGATAGCTCAGCAACAGCAAAAGCGCTGGCGGCCACGCCGAAGACTTCAGCCATCGCGGACGAATATATATGGGGATCGTTTCGAGGGCCGTGCTTATTACGATAAGTGTATCTTGGGTAGTGAACAAAGTTGCACTTTGATTGATTATGTCGTCACTCGTATGTCGGGCTGACACCAAGAAACTTGAGGGAAGCCGGTGCTTTGCATCGTTCAATTGCATCGCTGCAAAGTAGCTGGGCTGATCACAGCTAGACCTCTTCTGCGATCAAATTGGCCGAACCTGCTGCAAAAGCATGGCTTTAACCTCAGGGGTTATTCGAGCCTTACGGCAAAAAGCTACCTTTGGGAACGAACAGGAGCAAAGTTCCCCAGGGAGTTTACAGCGACAGATGATAAAGGTGATCATATATGAGTAAACGGGCTTCCAGCGAATCGCCAAAAGCGAAAGCGCTCGAGATGGGCGTGGTTTTCAGACCTTGCTTGTCATTCAGCCTGAAGCGGGCGTGCAGCGGATTCAAGGCTCGGGCGTGGCGGACGGCAAACTGCACTCCAAGAATTCACAAACTAGGCCGCGGGGTGAAACGACCTCTGTGCTTCGAGAAGCTAGATGGACAGCGGCAGCGATACCCGGCGTGCTCAAGGCAGGCGATGACTTTGGTCCCCTGGATCCGGGCCTAGCATAGATCATTGGCGAATCATTCTGGAAAAGATCGATGAACGTCTAGCCTTGACATCAGCCGCGTACGGGAGGGTTGGCTTCGGTGCCGGGCAATACGAGGATTGCTGTCAGCCGGACTCGCTGGCACTCCTTCGCAAGTCTTGTTAACGTTTTCCTCCCTGGAATTCCAACAGACACTACCGTGTACCGTATGATCTGTCCAGCCGAAGTCTTATCATCAGCTACACGGGCTCCTAGTAGTGGGGCAGTGACGCAGAGCGAATGTAAATTTATCAGCCGCGCTGCCGAAAATTCCGAGCGCATATACGAACCTAGGGAATGCGCCGCTTGTTCAGACCAGGGGTCGATATGAGTACAGTAAAGAGGCTATGCAGTTGAATGTGTTAGTTGTTGGGTGGACCTACCAATTGAATCAAGCTCGCATTCCTCGGCACTGTTGGAGAGCTGATCTTGATCCTTGCACGTAGTTACCTTAGAGATCCGGGCATCGCAAGACCCGCCACGGCTGCTACGCGATGGTACAGCGAGGACGGTACCCTCAGCTTTGCCGGGCGAAGGGCACGCCGGTCAAATATCGCGACCAGCGGGTGGAGTTGCATTGTATAGTATTTTGGCAAAGCCCTCCCCGCCGCCAATACGCCGACGCTATAAGTAGTATACCTCAATTCAGTCTCTGCCCCTCTGCACCGTCTTCGAAGTTGGGGAAATTACCCACGACCTCAAAAGCATCGAAGCCTCAATCCTGTACCTCACCCAGCCTAAAAAGTCTTCCCGAAACGATTTAGGTTTTCCACATATCATGGACGCAAGGAACCAGGAATACCACAGGAATACCCTCCACCTCCCACGTATTCTCTGCTTACACGGTGGCGGGACCAACGCACGCATTTTCAAGTCGCAATGCCGTGTGGTCTCGCGCATGCTAGAGCCCTACTTCCGATTTGTCTATGCTGAAGCGCCGTTCGATTCAATGCCGGGGCCGGACGTCGTCTCGGTTTACGCTGACTATGGCCCGTTCAAGCGATGGCTCCCGGAGCACGATGAGGTCGAGGATAGAGCGGGAATTGAAGCTATCAACAACTCGATAAAGACCGCCATGATAGAGGACGATAGATCGGGTGCAACGGGTCCATGGGTGGGATTGCTGGGTTTCAGTCAAGGCGCGAAGCTGGCTGCAAGCTTGATTTTCCGACAACAAGTCCGAGCCGAGAAACTGGGGCGGGCGAAAGCTGGGTCTGACTGGAAGTTCGCTGTGCTGATGGCCGGGCGAGCACCGATAGTGTCCCTTGATCCGGATGTTTTCAGGTCTTCTATGTTGAGCAACCTGTCACAGACTGGTTTGTCGGGGCCTCCGGAGTTGGGGGATATCATGGGAGAGGAACACGTCCTCAAACTACCCACCATACATGTCCATGGGTTGGCAGATCCAGGTCTTCATTTACACCGTGAGCTCCTCGAGAACTACTGCAGCGTCGACAGCGCTCGGGTTGTGGAGTGGAATGGCGCGCATCGGGTGCCGCTAAAAAGTGCTGATGTGAATCCTCTCATTGAGGAGATTTTGGACCTAGCAAAGGAGATTGGAGCGTTATGAGATTCGGAGTTGCTGAAGTCAGTGAAAGGAAAAAGACACTTATGGATGTGGCGCGCGTTATAGATTTGACACCGTGTGAGGATGCTCACGGTAAAGGCAAACGGGAAAGACGAAGAGAGCGAACACGCGAACATTTCAAACCCTGGAGGACTAGATGAGCAAGCAGACTATGTACTGAAAAATATACCTATCGAGAGCCACGAAACTATTGACCCATTTGCACTTGCATCGTGGGAGAAACGAACACAGACAACTGCCGATAGAACAACAGCAACGCAGGCCGCGGCCGTCCGTATCGCCATAAGCAGCTCGGCACGGAACAGTGTGGTAGGGATCGGCGGAATCATCGAAATGCCAACATCAGTACTCCGTACAAAGCGAACCGAGGGTTAACATCTCCAGTACCACACTTGGGATAAGAGAAGAACGGAACCCCATGTTCGGGGATACTGGCGACAATGGCAAACGCCTTGAAGTCGCCACCAAAGGCTAGATATCGCAACATCATCATTATGACGAAGGGAAAAGAAGCCGCCGTGGTTACACCCAGTGACCCTCGGCAACAGTCCAGACAAGGTCAGGTCCAACGGCATACATGTCTAGTCTCCTCCTTGTTCTCCCGCCTATATTTGTTCAGCTCTGTCTGCAAGTTCTGTAACAACTGGGGCATCGTCTCTGCCCACATTCTGACCCGGGTTCCAGGGTCTCTGCTGGCTCCGCTTGTCGCTTCCTGTCGCGTCATTCTCGGTTGCTTGTACGTCCAATATCCTCCCCTTTCGTGCTGCACGGCATTCTCTCTGGCATTGAGTGTAGGCATCGGTCTTCTTCACGGAGTACTGGACAACCGCGACAGCTAAAAAGCCGTTGAAAACTCATCATGATCAGATTAGAGAATAATAAAATACTTCACGACTTTTAAAGTGTATAATATTAGTGTAAAGGTTTGACAATCATGTTATACGATATAAATTTTGGCTCACCCGTATCGGTATTGGCTCTTGACCGTCTTGACAGTTTTGACTGCTGGGCGAATTGCGCGATTCTGCTTGTAGATATCCTCAATAGCTGCTGTTTGGTCCCGCTAGTTAACCGCGTCCAGCGGGGCACTCTTAACCAGTACAATGAAGAGAGACTGTTGTATCCAGGCCTTACTCTCCCCATTGCTGAAGCCGTGGTAAGAATAAGATCCCCCCACTGGGGAAGGGCCCTAGCTGCCACAATATTTCCCTCTGTATGGTTTATAATAGCTTCGTTGGCCCTGCTTCACGATAGCCGCAGGAGTCACCCGGCCGGGGGGAAGGCTGGACAGTCGTCACGCCGGGATACCATGATTTCTCGCAGGGAGCGTGTGGGTTAGCTGCTTGACTGCGGGTGCTGCATGAGCTGCAACTGCAGCCCAGGAGACATCTTTGCGCCTTTCATTCTTTTCAATTCGCGAGGTGCCTTCAATTTAGTTAGTCAGCAGCTTTCCATCACAAACAATGATGCCTAACTCCATCAGTACTGCAGAATTTTCATCAGGTGCGCGTCCAGCCTCGCGCGCACCGCGAATAGCCTTACCAGCACCCTCTGACATCGGCGAAATTGGTCTAGTGTTTTCCGCTGAGAAATGCCTGAAATCATGTAGGGTGTTTTCGGCTTTCCTGAGAAAATATATGATCCTCAACAGCCTTTTTTTATTTTTTTGCTATATACTAAAAGAAGATAGAGAAAGAGAGAGAGAGAGAAAAAAAAAAAAAAAAAAAAAAAAAAAAAGATATGTGTTAATGACCGTGGCGACCCTCAATCAAATTCTTCGCAGCAACTTTTCTGCATTCGTCCAACACCCTCAATTGTCTGGCGACCTCGCCCAGTCTGCTAATCACTTCCTTGTTCCCCTGCGTAAAACCAAATATTACGTACGGAATTCCGACGTCGTCGCAGAACTCCTTCACGTACTTCTGCGCCCGGCGCAAGTTATGTCTCGGGAGACGAGGGAACAAATGGTGCACGACTTGGAATTGGAGACCGCCATGCACAAAGTCCAACCAGGGCGGGCAATCGACATCCATCGTCGTCCGCACCATCTTCTGAGCAAACGACTCGTGGATGCCCACATCGGCGCTTGACATGGCGAAGTGACTGAGCGTGAGTTGTACATGCAACGGGGCGGTGACCATGTGCGAGATGAGCAGAAACGCGATGCGGGACGACCACGTCGGGATCGAGAGGTATAGCGTCCGGTAGCCGAACCAGTACCAGAAAAACACCTGGCCGGTCATTTCAAGATAGCGATGCCACCATGCTGAGCCTTTGCGGGGTGCTTGCGCCGGATCTAGTAGGTATGACCATGCTAGGCGGTACAGGTTGAAACGACCCATTAAAAGTATGGGATAGTAGAGGTAATGCTGGTGCTTAACAAAAAACCGTGCTATAGCATCGAATTTCATATCCCGGTCGTAGTAGCTCGAGCGCAGAGAAGTAAAGAATCGAGGAGAGATGGCGAAAAATGGCACGTGCTGGATGTCCGGATCGTGCTCGGGCGAGTTGGTTGCTATGTGATGCACGTTGTGATTCCGCTTCCACCAACCGACTGAAAGACCACCAAGGAAATCTGCAACGAAAATCCCGATGCAGCTGTCCGTGTGGAATCCATGTGTTATGCTTAAATGACCGGCGTCGTGAACGGTGAATGCAAGCAGGTGCCAGAGTAACCCGAGGAAAACGGCCGAAAGAGTGTAATAGGAATAGTGAAGAAATGTCAAGAAGAGAACGAAAAGAATCGAGTATCGGACAAATTCGACAGCGTAGGAGACATATGGGCACTGGTAGAGTCCTTCGGATCGCAATTTTTCATCGAGCTGGCGGTACTTTGAGACGACCTCGTCTTGTGACCGTTTATCAAGACGAGGATATTTTGAAAGATCTGATGATATCGCGTGGGCTGTTGATGCTTCCGCAGATCTGAGTGGCCCCAGCTCCGGCTCCGATGAGGATATGGATGAAGCTCGAGAAATAGGCGTATCGTTGCCTGCACGTTTCAGATAAACTTCTTTCCCTGTCTCTTCAGTATCGAAGACCGGTGATGGTGGTGTCGATTCTCCAGATGAGCTGGCATCATCTTCAGCATACAGCGCTTCGTCGTCGACGTGCTTCGATACCAGCGTTCTGAATGTTCCTCCCTGTATCGGAGGCAAGAAATTTTCCCATCTTCCGTGTACTCTTCCTATCACATACTTCTGCATATGTGCCTGTGCTTCATCTGAGTGCAACGCCGTTATTTCGTCCGTCGCATCCCGACCGACCATGTGCAATATTGATTTATTCCCGCCTGGGTGATATGGTATCCACGCGTCGGCCTTCAGTACCTGATCGCCAAATATGATTATCTTTCTCCCATCTGCTATCAATCCCTCGATTTCTCTCCGAGACCACACACGATTTTTCCATGACACAGCCGACGCCATAGCTCAATAGTAGCTGCAGCGGAGCAGCTGAAGATTGACTTCAAATCCCAGACAGATGATGATGATGATGATGGATGCTCAGCATCAGACGGAAAGAATGAGGTACGGAGTACTCGCACGTAGTGTCGTATGTCGCTGTTGTTTGTTCGTCCCTCAGCATCAGGGAACTGGGTATCTTCCTGGGAGTGAAATTTGGGAGCACCTGTCAACAGGTATTTAAGATTGGCTTCAATGTTGGTGAGACCAATTGAAGTCCAGTTTAGCGGTGTGCGGCTTGATGTTTCGGCGGCCCCGAGTCTAGCCAAGTAAGCCACAGCGCCGATGGTGCTGCATGTTTTGCGAGGTCAACGAGGACAAGAGCGAGTTTGATAAAACTGGCGTGTTGTTTGCGGGCCTGCGGATCTGCTCGGGGCGACAGGGGGGCCCAAACACCCGCAAGGTGGCGGAGGTCCTGCCCCTGTCTGTGCCCCGCAGTGAGAGGGAACAACAAAGCTCTCCAATCAAAAGGATTGTCTCAGGTCGATGTTCAGGGCAGAAATTTGGAGCGATGGCGCGGGTGATACAACCCGACCAATGCGAGGGTACATTGCTGCACGTTTGCACATGCTCATCTGTACTCCGTACGGGGTACTTCTTTTCTCCTGTCCTCCGTCTGATCTCTCGGATGATGCAAGGTTCACTTAATTATGTACGCAAGAATCCGGTGTGGATAAGTTAAGTAGTCATTTTGAGAGTGGTACTCCGTACATATACTGCGTTAGTAGTAGTAGGAGGAGGAGAGCGGATTTGCGGGTTACCAAGCTCGAATTTCTTGACGAAAATATGCGGCCACAGGGTAAAATGACCTATCCCCAGGGTATACAAGAAGCAGCCATCGTGTTTTTTTCCATATTCCGTGACATCCCGTTGGGACCGCTTTGATGTGCAAGCCACCGGAGACGGCGCGAGGAAGTGCCGACATGTGCTCTATTTTTTGCGTCCGTCGACTCCATCCATTGATGCTGGAAGCTCCAGACCGGTGATCGCATCCCCAACACCCATAAATACGTCTCTGGAGAGGCAGACACAACCCAAGCCTGAAGCGGGAAAGTTCACGACATTGATCACGCTCCACGTCCGTGGCAATCCCCTTACTGAATCCTACGATGTGTGTAGCGCGCCTTGCATGCAGAAGTCGCTAGAAACGAGTCAACAGGTTACGAGAGTGGTGTAGTTATGGGCTGTCAACAGGATGAGAGTATCAATGCAAAATGTGGAGGGAATATGATCAAAAGAGAGAGAGAGAGAGAGAGAAGAGAGAGAGAGAGAAAAGTGAGACAATGTTGCCTGTCAACAATTTAACCTGTCAATAAGTACCGTGTCTCAAACATGTAACTAACTACGGAGTACTTATGTACCAATAGTCACCACCAACCATCCTTGGAATTTCCTCCCCTGAGCCAAGGATAAGGACGATTGATGAGAATGTGCGTCTGTATGCGCATCAAAGGAGCTCTTTTCTACAGCTGGGTCGAATAATGTGTAAGGGCTGGGAGACGCTGCCACAGAAATCCATGTGATATTACCCACCATGGGGTATACGGAGTACGGAGTATTGAAGTTTGCGTTGTCGGAGTCGACGGGCGACCATGGGAAGGTCGGAACTAGTTAACGGAGCAAGGCCGGTTTTACGTACGTTGGCAGCTGTAATTACTTACATTTGTGTTGGGACACTGGTCTCTATGTAGTTAGTAAACAAGCCTCCAGCTTCTTGGCTCGGATCTTCTTTGATCTCTTTCCCAGCTTCGAGTTGCAACTGGCATTCAGTAACTAAGTTAAGCTCTAAGTTAGACTTTAGCTTCAACCTTTGATCCAATCTCCAGAAACACAAGTCCAGCATAGGCTATGGCCCAGTACCAACTCCAATTCAGGAGTAGAATCAGACTTAGGTGTAGTAAAGTTAAGCTTATTTTAAAGTTGCAGACGTAGTGATATTTCAGGAATTTAAAAATTTGTATGAGGAAGTAGAATGGCTGTCTCGGCCATCTGATCTCCCTGGCCCATGTTGCATCAAGCTTGAATGGGTAGTTAAATAAGGTATGATAAGTCTTTTCAAGAGAGGAGAGAGCAGGACAGAGCAGAATCGATCAATACAGATTGCAGCACACCACAGAAAGAACAAGAAGAGAAGAGAGAGATGATGAAGGAGTAAACAGAAAGAAAAAATATTAAAATGAAAAGCAGAGTCAGATCTTCTCTTCTGTACCAGAGCCAGTCATCTAGAGAGGGTGCAAGATAACACAGCCCATTGTGTAAGCTTGACACAGCAGGAGGGCAAAGGGTGACTGGTGGAGAACAGAGATGAAGGGTGAAGATAAAGCATCGGGCGCGAGGTGCTAGTTAATCCAGAAACATCATGATCCAGAGCTTCCAGTACGTACATACAAGTTGCCTTGAGACGCCGCAACACACAGAGTTGGGAAAAACCGCAATCAAAAGGTCAGTGGCCCCAAGCTAGCTCCCAAATCCAAAACCCTTATTTCAGTTTTCCTCCATTAGACAATGTTCCGGAAACCTGTTTTCATGCACTAACTACTCTGTACAGAATTTTTTTAACGGAACCAAGAGAAAACACTGAGTTAGTCAACCACAGTCAGCATATCAAATGCTTTGTTCCCAATTGCCTTCATCATGAGTGAATACGGAGTCATCATGTTCTTCTCTTTCTTCACTACATCCCAATCTTCATCCTCCTTAGCCTCTTCTTGAGTAATCTGCTCTTTTACCCCCTCTTCTTCCTCTTGGCCATCCATTGAACCAGTCTCCAAGAATACTTTCAGCATTGCCTGACTATTCCCGCTCACAAGAGCAGTACCAGGCATGTCTTTTGTAACAGGAACATTGTGAATATCAGAACCATTCAGATTCCAATAAACCAGCTCCGGTGGCTCATATCCGGCAGCAGCGAAGTCCTTTGTAATAATTTGATGGTGAGTATCCCAATTGTCAGATGAATATCTGGCAGCGTCAAACTGCATGTCGCTGAAAACAAAAAGCCTCTTGACCATATCTTCTGACTTGACCTTACTCGTCACGGCGATGTCCAGAATGAGTTTGAACACCTTCAGGAAATCGGTATTGAATCCCCACTCAGAGTGTTGTAAGGCAGTGACTTGCTCTGAAAATGTGCGCGGATCATTTGCGCCCCCGATATTCAATACCTGCGGGTCTCTAGAAAAGGTTATCACCTTTCCGCCGAAAGGGGGCTCTGTGGTCTCTGAAACGATGAGGCCCAGACCAATTGCGGTATCCATCAGAGTACATTTCCCGTCGTCGGTCCTTTGCAACATTGATCCGCTCACATCGGAAACTGCGATGGAGTGAGTCAATGAACCACAGTCCTTGATACGTTGGACTAAGGTCCTCCACTGCAGGTTAACCACACTTTGCTTGATGGAATCTTCAGCAGAAGAATATTTTTTAGCCTGTAATACCAACGGACCCGGCGCAAGAATTGCTCCTGATATTTTCGCCTTTCCCTCCGCTACTTTGACAACATATTGTCCGAATCGCTCGCCGTCTTTCTTAATGAAAAGTTTCTTGTACTGGTCCATGGCGAGAGATGGAACGCGACCGTAATTGATATTGGAGAGCGTGTTTGCAGAGATATCGCACTCGACACACTGTAGAGCCTTGCGCAACTTGGACGTAGTCCAGAAGCGGTACTGCTCGCGCGCCCGTTTCAGGTACATTTCTCGATTGTCGTCCGGCTGGGCAACCTTGTCCCGCGGAAACAAAATCTCCGCAATCGTCGTCGCTATGCGGGTGTGCTTGTCGTGAAACTTTTGCAATGACGGAGCCCATTTCCCGCAGAGGGAAAGTTCCTTTTGCTGTTCTTTTGTTCCAGTTCGAAGCAGTTCTATATCCTTCTGGAGCTTTTCGGAAAATAGGCGTGCTACGGTCATGTGCAGTGCCCGGTGGAACGGGTCGTTTGACAGCCGTTCCATAATTCGCTGGTGGCGCTCGTTCTCTCCAGCGTGCCGGCGCTCTTTTGCTTCTCTGCTGACATTCTGATCTCGTTCTAAGGATCTCTTGATCTTTTCTTCCGACGACAATTCGTGCCATCCACTCGGTTTCTCCTTCTGCACCTTTCGCTTCCGCAGACGAAATCCAACGGAGAACCTAGTTTGAAGCAGCTTGCGAGGATCACTCATGTCCAGGCGTCCACTGGCGGAGAGAGCAAGAAGGTTCAAAAGGTCCTTCCAGTAACCATGAGACACGCCATGGACAACGTCGTAGTCGTCGAGTGTGGAGCCGACTTTTCCCACTGTCGCTGTCTCCCTATCTGTGGAGGGCTTGGCGTTCTTTTCGATGACGGGACGGAACAGCCATTGCAGATTGGCCAAGAGGGTCCGTGGGTGGTTTTCCTTTAGCCAGCCCATAGCGATGTAGAAGATGTGTCGATTGCCTTTTCCAAGATGGATGCTGCGGGCATTCCAGATAATTTTCAGACATGCCAGCGAATCTTCCTTCCACGAAGAATCCAATAGAGACTCGAGTTCCTTTTGTTTAGTTTCTGTCCACTCTCCATCCAGGCTATGGAACAGATCAACCAAAGACGACTCCGTCGAAGCAAAAGTTACGCCAAAGTTGTCTGTGAGAGCGCGGTTATTTGGGGCGAGTTCCGCGGAATCGATCCGTTTATGTCGAGCTATTGTCTTGTCCAGCGCATCGATGAATGTATCTCCGCTGGTATCGGCGTCATTCTGCGTGGTTGGTTTCGTAGGGTGATGCTGGTTGACCTCTGGAGCCTCCGTTGCTTCCTGCTGGGAATCGGCTCTAGTTGGGCCTGGAAGGAGCTTGGAGATGTAGTGTTCAAACTGCTCTGGGCTCATGTAGAGAAATGGGTCCTCATGCAGAAACGCAGGAAAACTGGTGTCCATAGGGCCGCCATCTTTAGAGTGGCTTCGAGTAGTTTCCATCCTCAATGTTGGAAAAAAAAAAAAAAAAAAAAGAGCAAACAACAAGAGGGAGGAGGGGGTCAATCGGTTAGATGAATCCTGAAAAGCACCTTTGCTTGAGAGGAGTGGTTGTGTTCCTGAGGATGGATGAACAGCAGCAGCAGCAGCTGTACCCAAATCAATGCTCTTGTTGCAGCTTGAAGGCGCTCATCTTCAAGGGAGTGCAGGCCTCTTATAGCCAGCCGGACGACTGGGGGAACCTGGAGAAAGGAGGTCGGAGGCGAGATATCGCCATTCCCAAAGCAGTCCCCGATCCTCAACGAATGACTCAACTTGGCGCAATTGCCATCTATATAACTAGCTAAGGCAACAAAATGAATTCAAAGTGCCGTCAAGCGTTGCGTGACGGTCATCTGGAGCTTGTAGCTGCAAGACCAGACAAGCTCGTCAGCCTGTTATTATGTCGTCCATTAGTTGTTTAGTTAACTCTGTGAGTATGGTTACGGAGTTAACGAGTTAGCGCGCTTTCAAAGGGTGCCTTCGCCTGTGTCTCTGAAGCCAACATCATGATTTGATACTGCGGTGTGAGCATTTCGCATCCACCACAGAAAGAAATCGTATGCCATGAATCTCGAGTGGTTGTTCGAAACCCTATCCACCGGAGAACGCGCTCTTGATGATTCGATCTGCTCCCCCGCCCTTGCAGGTGTGTCGTGGCCGCAGTGAGTCAACCGCCCGACAGCCAAGAGCGCATCCCGGCACGTTTCGTTTCAGGCACTGAAAGTTTGAACTCTCTGACGACGAACCAGGGGTCTGGGCCACAGTTGGAAATACATAGCAGCGGTTTGTCACGCCGCCCAACTGACTCTATATATATGTATGTTCGGCGATGGTCGTGGGATGGACAAAAATGCCCTGGATCGCGACCCCAACGACCGCCGAGCATGGCTGAGACGGTGCTCACAAACGGTTCACCTTGACTGCGCAGCAACAGCAGCAATCACAGCAGCCGGCCCCAATCCTTGGAAAGTCCTGGAAAGCCCTGATTGCCAGGGCGGTGTGCTTATCACTGTTGCTATTAGCATGGCCGCAACGTGGAAGCGCCAGTTTGCCTCTTTTTCTCCCGCCCGATTGGTGGGCCTGACACCTTTTTTTTCCGCAATCTAAATTCTTAATTTATTTGAGGGCGAAAGAGCAGATCTGAAAATGCCGCCCTATTAATACTCTCCTCTCTCTCTCCTCTCGTCTCTCTCTCTTTCTCTTCTTCCCGCCGGTCGATCTCTCTACAAGCTTGTTCTTTGTAAATTCCGCGAATTTACGTCCGCTCCTTTGATAGGGGATTTCACTGCTGCTGTCATTCGTTTCGTTCCTGAAGCCGTCGATCCTTATAACAGCCTACTTTCTTTCACGATGTTGTTCAAGCCCGCTCTTCTCCTGGCCGGCCTGGTCGCTGCCTCCCGCGCGCTGGAATTTGGCGCCGCGTCCCACCAGCAAAACAACCCCCTGACACGACGCACCACCCAGTGCAAGGAGGTCGAGGAGCCAGACTGCGAGAAGTCGTGCGGCCCGGGGTACAAGACCTGCGTGAAACCGAACATGTGCTTTAACCCCAGCGCGGGAGAAACTTGCTGCGAGAATGGAAGTGAGTATTATCGTCTTGATCCGCGCCCACAACCACCTAGAGGCCTGAAGGACCCAGTCGGCTGACTTGGACCAGCTTTCTGCCCTGCGGGATCCTACTGCTCTGATGCCGGCTGCTGCCCAAACAACATGAAGCTCGAAGATTGCATGTCCGCCGTGACTCGCACCCTCATCCACCAGGAGCAATCCTCCACCGAAGAGCCCACGACCACCAGCACGACCAGCACCACATCCACATCCACGACCACAAATACCGTCACTTCCTATGTCCCGCCCCAGCCAACCGAAGAGCCCGAGCCGACAACCCCTTCGACCACCCCACGCGTCACCAACCCCACCAGCGCAACCGGCTCCGGCTCCTGGCCCAGCTCGACAGCAGGAAACAATGCAACCGTCACCACACCCTCTGAGCCCCCGCAGCAGACGGATAATGCTGCCGTACGTGTGGAAGGCGCTTCTTTAGCTCTCGGACTAGGTCTCGTTGCCGTCTTGGCTGCTCTCATCTAATAAGCGCATCTCCAAACCGTATCACAAAGATGCATCGCTGAGCAGTGCTCTTTGTCTTCAGGGATCAACAGATACAGAGTTTTGTGAATAGATGTGGCCTTTTCTTTCTTTTTCTTTTTTTTCCTTTTTTTTTTTTTTTTTTTCTCGAAACAAAAAACTTTCTAAGCTTGCCAACAGGCAAGCTTTGTGTTACATTCTACTGTATTTTCGAAGGAGTGGGAGGTTTCTACCTGGCGGCTTTCCTGACATGTATCTAAGGTTTGAGGAGCAGGTACTCACAGAGTCCGTCAATCATGAGCGATCTACACATCGTTGTGCCATATTTTACAGGCTTTAAATTGACTGGAGCCTAAAGCCCCAGTAGAGCACTTTCAAAGGTACACCAGAACACAGTTATCCATTGAAGACATTTCACATGAAATCAGAATGCCTAGGAGAGCAAACAAGCTGAATGGCAAAAAAAAAAAAAAAAAAAAAAAAAAAAAAAAAAAAAAAAAAATTGGCAACTGATACCTGAGATATTGCGCAAAAGTCAATTTACTTGCCCGTCAACGCCTCCGTGAGCGATCCCAGCCCTAGGCCTTCTAAGACGTTTTTGAGACCCAGGCTACCGAGAAGGCCGTCGACCAGACCGCCCAGACCAAGGGCATTGAGCTGCAAGAATAATCAGCTAACAAGATCTTAAAAAAAGAAACAAAAAAAAAAAAAAAAAAAAAAAAAAAAAAAAAATCTCAATCAGACAGGACACCGGAAACAACTTACCAATCGTCCAACAAGCCCCAAAACACCGCTAAGCAGCAGTCCAACAGCAGCGAGAATCTGCCCCAATGGCTCTATAATTCGAAAGGAGATCCCAAATTAGCACCTTTCCGGCCCAACTATCTGATAATACCGCACAATGTCTATTTTCAGCATCACTCACCGGCCAACAGCCCCCACAGTGGATTCAACTCCTTCTTTGCATGCGGCATACCAGCAACCTTCTTTTTCGCCCCGTCAATCGTCTGGCTAACATGACTTGTCAACTCCTTCAGTAACTCTGCCAACCGGTGCTCCTCCGGCGATGCCTCTCGTGCTGCAGTCTTGTGCTTCGCGTTAGCTGCAATCCGTCCGTCAGGGTCAAGAGCGCGGATGGCGCCGTTGGCTTCTTGGAGGATCTGTCCGCCCTGCTCGAGGAGAGGCTTGATGGTGTCGACGAGCTTCTCCTCGTTGCGCTCTGCTTCGGGCTTTCGTTCTTCGGTTTCGATGGCCTATAAGGGTGGGAATTGCACGTTTTAACAATCTAGTCTAGAAGCCAGAATAACTTGTGGTCCGGTGAGGAGCGAGAACGCACGCCTGTGATCATATTCAAGATAGGCTGGATTTTGTCGAGCGATTGTTGGATGCAATCGGCCATCCTACCCGCGAGTTTCTTGTCATTCTCAGCTTGTTGCTGCTTTTCAGCTTCTTGCTCTGGCTTCTGTCCCGTTTTCTGCTCCGGTGCGGTCTGCTTGGTGGTCTCGAGTTCGGCCATGTTTGAATAAGCACTGAGGAAAACTAATGTCGACAAAAAGTTATTCGGGGGGTTAATTGGGTCAATTGTTCCTATGACTTCAGTCGCTCATATCAGAGGCACAGTTTCGTCAAACCAATCTATTTATCCAGACCGTCCACCCAGGTTTATGCATGGTCAACCGCATACCCCAGACTGATATCCTGCTGCTCGCCTGATACCTGATTCCCGGACTTTGACGTCACGCCTAAAACAAGACGTCAGGCGGGATCGCCCACATGTTGAACCGTGGATATCATGAAATTGTGATGGTGGGCTGAAATTGGGTTTCCTGTTGTCGAAGTTAACTCTATGTGCATCCCTCGCATTGCGTCATATTGAAAGTACCGGTACATTCCCTGAGTAGTTATATCTACTCCGTACTAGCTTGAAGCTATAAATTGATGGCTATGGTGGCTTGGGGAGGGAAACGAAAAACATACCTGTGATTATTGGACTTTGGAACGTCGTACTCTGTAGACACTCAGTAGATGCCATGGATTTATAAGTGATGATAACTAACTACCAAATCATGGGAGAGAAGATGAAAATAGAATTAGAAATGCGCGTTATCGTCTCTGAAGCATCCCTCTTGCTTTGATTTTAACTCGATCAGATACTAGTATAATTATTCTCAAGAGAAAAGAGAAATATTTTCACTATTTATGCCGACCAAACAAAGCTCCAACAACCCCATACAATTTTTTGAGAGTGATCCCGACTCCGAGCACCGTAAAAATCAAAGAGGAAAAGCAGAAAATCCATTTGCATATAAGGGCATGTCGCTTCGTTTTCATCCTTAAAATCATATATCACGCACTCCGGAGCGCATCAGGTCATGATCCGTGCGGGCATCCAACTCATTGCCTAGCTTGCTGCTCAGTAGTGCTCTTCGCAATATCAAACTAGAAATGGAGCATGCAAATATCGTGTTTGCTTCAAAAGATTGGCGTACAAAGCAACGACTAGGAAATGGTAAAAAGACACAAGGGCGTCTTACAAGAACGTAATCATAATCTCTCCCTTAATCTTCGTCCGTAACAGCACCTCTATCTCGAGGTTTAGATCAAGCTTTATGCGCACTTCTCTCTCCCCCGATGACGGTTCTTGCGTGGCAGGATTCTCTTCGTCCTCGTCTTCGACCTCGGCTGTTTCAGTCGGCAACGCCTCGCCCTCAGCTCCGGTGGCTCGCTGCTTAGCCTTCTTTTTCTCTTTTCTCTTCTCCTTCTTGGCCTTCTTTTTGGCGGTTGAAACGCTCTCGGGCGCACCGCCAACAGTCTTGATACTGATAGGTTTATGATCCTTGGATGAGGACGCTTTGCGAATACTGAATGCCTTCAACCCGGTTTCAAACGGCTTTTTTTCTTTGGATATCGACGGCCGCTGTTGCTTTCTTTCATCCTCCTCCTCCTGCTGCTCCTCCTCCTCTTCTTCTTCCTTTTCGTCCATCGGAAATTCCCGTCGACTCTCCACACCTCCAGTAACAACAACCCCATTCGTCTGATCCATCTCCTGCTCCTGGTATTCCAACGCATCCTTGCCAAACAAATCCTCACTCAAATCCCTCTGCACCACCCCCTCACCCTCACCATCACCGTCACCACCCTCCTGCTCGTTCCCAAGCCTCCTCTTCCCGCTACCTTCTACAGACGGCTGCTCTCCGCGCTCTTGCCTGTCCATTTCCTCCGCCCATCCTTCATCCTGCACCATAAGCGCTTTACTCCGCCGTTTTCGCCCCCCGCGCGGCTTCCGCCGTCGACGGCCTGTGGAATCAGCAGATTCAAAGGAAGCATTCGATCGAGTCGTCGGAGAGGGGACTCTATTCCCGTGCACGGACTCGGACGGGAGCGAGGCAGGAACAGAAGCCGGGGCGGGAGTAGATGTATAGGCAGGCGGTGCGGTAGACGGCGTATCGGGAGGCGGAACGGTCGTAGGTTCGGGGCTCTGGTCTTTTACATCGGTGGCGTAGAACTGTGTGGCATCGCAAGGCGCGGAATCTTGGGGAGGTTTGTTTTGCTTGTTCTTCTTGCGATTTCTGGGCTTGCGATTCGGTTTTGTGCTCGCTGCTGGGGGAGCGGGCTGGTCTGTATGGCTCTCCATTGATGCTATCCTTGAGGTGTGTACTGGTATTCAAAAGGAAAAAACCTGGATCGGTCAATTGTTTGTCTTGTGGGAATTTTTTCATGCGCAGAGAGATTTGACCGTTGCACACTGGTTTCATCCCATGTCAAAGTCTCGGGCACAAGCTTTTTCGGTGGTAAACGGGATCCATGGTACAGAGTAACAGGCGCTAACAACCGCCGTTGCCTGGTTGGCTAACGTGCTAGTTGGTTGACTATGTACTTCAGACGCTGGGCGTTTTGGCTTTGATCGCCAAGCTCAACTCGCCAACGTTCGCCCTGAATTGAGCCCAGAGCCATTCGAGTCCGTGCTGTGGAAATTAATGGATCGAGGACGGATGCCGGGCGACAGAACATTTTCCTTGCAAAGGATTAATTATTGTTATTCAATTATGTGTTGAAGTAATGTTTAACAACGAAGGCGAGAAATAAACAGCCACGAGCAATCCGAATACCAGACTCGATCGCGTCCTAGCAGGACCACAAAAAGGAGTGAAAACCAAAAAAAAAAAAAAAAAAAAAAAAAAATGAAAAAAGAAAAAAGAAAAAAGAAAAAGAAAAAATCTATGGTACAAATCCAAGCCCAAACCAAGCATTTTGTCCAGTCCGCTGCGATCGATCCCAAATCTACGGAGTAATGCTTCCTATTATTTGTTGGCCGATGCCGTTGTTAGCGAGCTTGCTGGTGGATCCATTGCCAGGGTTGCGGACAGAGTTGCTGGCGAGCTGCTTGATGCGGTCGCAGACCTGGCTTGGCTGGAGGTTCTCGGTGCTCATGAGGTAGGCGCCCAAGCCGGCGATGTGAGGAGCAGCCATGGAGGTGCCCGACATCATCTGAGTGCCGCCACCGGGCATGGTGGATTCGACGTCAACACCAGGGGCGAAGATGTCAACTGGTTCAAAACGCATCATCAGTATTTGCATGGTGTTATATCAGCACGGTGGGTGACGCCATGACTTACGGACTGAGCCAAAGTTGGAGAAAGTTGCCCGGACATCCATTCTGTCGGTAGCTCCAACGGTGCAGACATTAGGGGCGGAAGCGGGAGAGTAGTTGGAGGCGTCTTGCTGTTAATACGCAATTCTTGTCAGCTTCCGCCCAATTTTCGCGCATGCACAAAAAGGTGCTAAGCAGCCATGGTTTCCAATCACTCACGTTGTCATTGCCGGCGGCGACAGCAAGGAAAACACCTGCGCGAACAGCTCTCTCGGCAGCATCGTTGACTGCCTGGGAAAAGCTACCTCCCAAGCTCAAGTTCATCACAGCACGGCCAAGGGCGTTGTTCTTCCTGGCGTGGTCGACAGACCAGCTGATGCCCTCCATGATAGCAGAGTTGCTGCCAGATCCCTGAGCATCGAGAACCTTGACACCGACAATGGTGGCCTTCTTTGCAACACCGAATCTAGCTCCGGCAAAGGTTCCAGCAGTGTGAGTTCCATGGCCATTGCCATCCGTGTTATCTTGGTCAATGGTGTTGATACCCCACGTCGCACGACCCTCGAAGTCAGGGTGGTTGACGTCAATACCAGTATCGACTCCGTAAATAATCACTCCCTCGCCGGCTCTGTCATCGTAGACATAGTCACTGCCTCCGGGTCGACTGGAGGAAAGTCGTGCCAGACCCCAAGGAGCACCGCGCTGCGTTTGCGTTCCTTGGATCCTCATGATCCGGTTAGGCTCGACGAATTTAACCTATGCTTACTGATAAGCTCCCCTAGCCCCTCAAGTCCCAGAGGGATCGGACTTCCTCACCTTGTCATCCGCGAGGATCTCGTCGAGAGTGTCATGGTCGAAGGCGCCGAGATAGCCCCTGAACCCGCTGATGTCGAAGGTCGTCTTCAAGCCGGTGAGGGTCCCGTTTCGTCGAACGTGCCCGCTATGGTGGTGGTTGCGCACCCAGGTGACGTGGGCTTCGAGATCGGATGTGGCTACCTCATCTTTCATGACGACGATGTAGGAGTCTGGGATGACATCTTGGGTATTTGGGACGCTGAGGATCTCTGCAGCGTTGGCAGCGGTAATCGCTGCAAAGACGGCGGACAAAAACTTCATGGAAACCATTTTTGCTTGATTAGGGCTGTGGTGTTGAATGCGAATGGGATGATGGTCCTATCTCCAGAGGGAGAACGTCTCCCTTTTATGCCGTTCGTTTCAACACAGTCATTTCACTTCCAAACGAAAAGCGTTGCTGCTAGGCCTCGACATGTTGCTTGAGTCGAGATGGGGAATGGGACGGATCAGAGCTTCGAACCCACAAATATTTCCACTCCCGGATGAAACCATTTGATAGGATTTAATTGCCGAAGGATTCGTATCCTGCTCTTCAAGAGGAGGCGTGAGGAGAACCGTGAGAGAGAGCAGTCTGAGTGGGTGCGGTATATTCGGTAAATTGCCAGGCATTTCAAGGAGCCTCGGGGCCTTGGCCAGGGCAGCCCCTGGAACGCAGCATTTATGGCTTTGAGATTTGGTTTGCTCATGTTTATTGTCGATCTTTGAAGGAGCAAGTCCCTGGTCAAAACACTGGAGAGCCACCCTGATCTCCTATCCTCCATCGATACGATGCTTATCTGCATTCTGTTTGATGTAAACTCCTTCCCACCAAGGTCACCGCGGCTTGGCAGCCTCGAATGGCGCGCCCCTCAGTGGGTATGGGCCTAACATGCTACCAGCAATGGCAAGCATTGCCCGCACGAGTACGGAGGAAAACGGGAAACGCATAAAGTGAGGAGACCCCGCTTCGTCACAGACAAGCTTTTGTGAAACGGCAAGGCGCAATGTGAGAGTCTTGCAAAAACATCAGCCCACAAAAGCTGACGCTTGGCCCTGAGCGCGTCCAAACCATTCGTCACCCAACGTAGTATCACTCGTACACTCTAGAACTGGGGTGGTCAATCGAATTAGAATAGACCCGCTACAGAGACAGTCTAAGGATGAGTAAGCTTTCAGCAATCAGGGACTTTCGGAGATATAACTATGGGAGGAAGAGCAATGCTGGAGAGCAGCCAAAGCCTCTTTGTAGGGGGATTTTTGAGCAGACCGTTCAGAGAGGACGAGCAGGTCAATCCATGGATCGGACCAGGTTCAGCATGGGGCTAACTCCAAGGATCAGGATTTCTCCCCACATCAGTTGGAGAGTCTATGACCTGAAACTTCCGTGAACGTTCGAGAAAGCTGGCCTGGTGAAGCTTCCTTGCCGCCGCGGCTAGCGGTATGTATGTACACATCAGCGAAGTCTGGGGTTAAATGAAATCGGCCCATAGCAATTTGCACGGAGCAAGACACTCATGATTATCACTGCATGGCATGATGGCAGAGTGATCTTCAAATGTTCTTCGATCAGCGGCTTCTGGAGATTGTTTTAGTCAAACCCAGGACTGAGGAACAATCGTGCGTTTGAGTCCGAGACGAGATGATCGGAGTGGGTGGAGAGTTACCTAGCTAGCCTTGGCTTCGACCGGTGGTATTGGCAGGGGCCCGTGAACAGAAGAGCCAGCATACCCTTGAAAGTGTGAATAGCTCCGAAGGAGAAGGCCCATAACAGGACGAGGATCGCCAAAGGTTAACCGCTGGAGTTCTTCGAGTTTCAGCCAGAAACATCCTCAGCGGACCGCAAAACATCAAACCACCGAAGCCTAGGTTGACCCATGTTCACATGTTGCTCCTTGGAACAGCTAGCTCGAAGTGGGAGATAAATGTGGCAAGGTCAGTGCCCCTGCGAGTAACTCGTTAGCTAGCTTCCTCATCATCCAAACATCCCAGAGCGAAGAAGTTTCGAGGGGTTTTCGTTTTCCTTTTGGCCAGCAGCCAATAGATGATGAAGGTGCATCAAACACCGCGTACATATTTGCGGGTCAACCGCCATTGCCTGGGTAAAAGCCCAGCAGGCACTCAAAGGAATTAGCTACTCTGCAGTTTATCCAGCACCTTGTTTTCTCGATATCATTCAAGCAAGGAGCACGCTCAGGAGAACCCGGAATCTTCAAAGAGCTGCGACAACAGAGCAGGGCAGTTTTGTGATACTCTTAGCGAGAGGAGGTGTGTCAATCAAGCACATCCATCCATCCATCCGTCCGGCCACGTTTTAGCATTTTACGGCGAATGCGATGCCAGAGTCGATCCGGACGTTCACAAAGCGCTGCTCTTTCTCTGCGATGTCTCGACGCTCCAGGGGGCAGAGCATTGGAAGGCTCCCGCTGACCTGGCTGTCTTTCATTTTTTCCGGGTGGTTTTTCCGGCGGCCAAGACGCCAAGCACTGGGGGGTTGACGTCACAGGGGCAACCCGGCTCCACGCAACGCTTCACGCCGTCTCGTAAATCCAGTCTCCTCCTCCCTCTCTCTCAACGCCCACGGATGAACGTCGGCTCCGCGCAGAGCATCAAGAAAACATTGGATGTACTGTACCTGATCCCGCGTTGAGCCGTCATCCTTCGACATCAACCCCACTCCTCGGGACCGTGGATCGTGAAGACGCGCAAACTGACGAGCTGCAACCAATTCCTGCTTTTCCACCAGTTTGTGGCGGCTCCCTCACTCCTCATTGGAGGCCACCCTGAGTCGTGCTTCCGTCTGTGCGGGGGAATGTTCACACAAACTCTCCCACTCCTACTTAGCTTGCATCACCTTGGGAGTATCCCAGATGTGGCGCTAGGCGAATCCGGTTAACCATGTGGCGGGTTTGATCTCACAATCCAGGACATGGACGGGTATTCATGACGCATCCTGCTTTGGACAGGTCTACGGACTACCCTCTGGGTAGTTATATAAACCGCAGTTCAATTCGTCCATTGGATCCTTGCTCTATTAGTCTGATTAACGATTCCCCAGGAGCAAAACAAATTCACAAACAAATCTCTCTACAGCTCTTATTTCCATATTTCCATTTCGAACCAAACTACTCCTCCTTCCCCCCCCGCATAACTCCATACAACCACCATGGCTGGAATTCTCGGGGGCGGCGGCGGCGGCCAACAACAGCCGGGCCAGCAAGGCCAGCAAGGCCAGCAAGGCCAGCAAGGCCAGCAGGGGCAGCAGGGTGGTCTCGGCGCCCTCCTCGGCGGTGTGACAGGGGCCGTTGGTCAAACAACCCAAGGGCTCGGACAGGGTCTCGGACAGACCCTCGCGGGCGTTGGCAGTGCTGTGGGACAGACGACTCAGGGACTCGGCGAGGTTGTAGGTGGAGCGACTAAGGGACTCGGTGGCGCCCTCGGCGGCGGACTCGGCGGCGGACAGCAACAGGCCCAGCAGCAGCCTCAACAGATGCCTCCGGGCCAGGAGCCGCCGCAACCGCAGCAGTATCCGCAGCCCCAGCGATGAATGAGGCAGCACGATGATTCAACAGTTGCATTGGATGCGATGATGATTGCCACTGTGGCAATAAACGAAAGGACGAATGTGAGGACATGGAATTGAGTTTTGAAGATGTGTTTAATTATGATCATTCGGCGATGTTATAGTTTGTCAAGTGGTTTCTCTGCTAGGGATGTACCTTAATTCAAGATAATTGATCTTCTTGCATGTCTCATTATTGTCATACAAGGGCTTTTGGGTTAGACAAGATCCAATCCTAACAACAGAGAACTAACCAAGCTATATAGAGTAGAGACTGGACATACTTGAACATACTCTTTCACTTTTTATCTTCTTCTTGTCATCCGCTTCTTAACACCGACGGAATTCCTGTCTCCCTCACAAGCTTTACCTCCCCTATCCAAAGGCCACTTTCTCCCTCAGCTGGTAAATCAGAATAATCAACACACACACACCACCCCTTCATCTTTCATCCCGTATCCTTATCTCCTGTCGATCAACAGGGGATGCAATCCCATGGGCCTAGCATATATTCTTTACCTCCTCATTTATTGCCATCCTTGAGCTCATAATTTTTTTTGTTTTTTTTTTTTTTTTTTTTGTCCACGTTAAGGACGAAGGAGGGGAAGGGACTGTGGGTCGCATGTCATGGTGCATACAGCACCATCATCTCTGCTCCATTATGTAGCCTTCCTGAAAGCTGTGGGTGTGACGAAAGGATTCCTGGAGGCAGACAGCGTCGTCCCTGCTGCTGTAACGGTAGTCGGATTGTTAATCCTCCTGATTATCTCCATCGGAGGGTTTTCCCACAATTAGCTGGTTTGTTGCAGAGTTAGCTCGTGATCAGACGGAAAGATATCGGAGGAATAAGTACGGAGCATATTAGATACCAGAGGTAGAATATATATATATCTACCCTTGTTGGCTCTGGAGCATCACTAACCAGCCATACGTCCGTGATCTTACTCAACTCTGTCAAAACATTATTTTATTTTATTTTATATTTTATATTTTTATTTTATATTTTATATTTTATATTTTATATTTTATATTTTATATTTTATATTTTATATTTTATATTTTATATTTTATATTTTATATTTTATATTTTATATTTTATATTTTATATTTTTATTTTTATTTTTTTTTCTTGATCTTGTCTTTTTGACTGCGGTGACGGAAGCAAATGTCTTCAGTGATTCCTATCACAGCCGTGCAGACAAGTCCCCACGTTATGAGGCCGAGAACTATCTCCGATTCATAGCCGTATTAGAATCACCAGTTCATTGCCAGTGGGCGGAGAGCACATGTCCGCATACGGGTTGATCCTAGCCCTTTACACATGGAGTACTAAGACCTCCTCCGGGCAACACCCCGCGAGAAGGACATTTCCTTCACCCCACGATTCCGACGCCTGAAGCGCACACCTCAGCATAGCACGATATGTACGAGATCACAATCCACATATGTATGGAGTGTGTAAGTACTGTACATGCATACATACATACAAGCATCTCCAAGGTTCGTGGCTAGCAGCCCATCCATACTTTTCCCCGGAAAGTTCCCCCACACCTTGTTAGGAGCCGCCATGACAGCCCTCCCCCTTTTCTCCTCCACACACGCTCTCAGACACACATACATGGCATCGTGTCGGTCCCTCGCGACAACCTTGGCGTGCGAGCGAGCTGTGACGTCATTCTACCCTGATAGTGCGGACTGGCTGGCATGGCGGAAGGGAGAAAGAAATATGGTCGATGCATGACCGGGAAGACCCCCAACTGGAAAAGGCACATGAAGGTGGCCAGGGTGGGTTGGCCACTTACGTAGGGCGGCTGAGGCAAGGCATGCACTCCAAATCCTGCATCGGTGGAGACCAAAAAAAAACGGTTTCCTATATATATGTGTAAGTATTTCATCACTGTTCTAGACTTGTTTTTTAATTTGAATTTTCCTTTGGTGTTTAATCCTTGATTTCTTGGAGATATTGTTCGAAAATCTATCTTGATACATACTTAGCGTCACGTTAAACAAGCAGAGGAGACGGCTATAAAGTACAGTTAGGAACACATTCTTCCCACTTAAAACATACCAAAAAATGTCCAACCTGTGAGTCCTCCTCGGATCAGTGCCTGACTCCCATCTGTACGCTCCTTTAATAATATTTACCACAGCCCTGATCAAAAAAACGAGCCCTACGAGGTGCAATCCGAGGCAGAACCCGATGACGCTCAACCTCAACGCCAGCGGCAGCCCAATCGCAATGCTTCCGTGCAGCAAGCTCCCCAACAGGCTCCTGTTCAACAACAGCAACCTGCACCATATGCATATGCCGTAGATCAACAGCTCGCTCAAACCGGCCAACGACGAGGCGCGATCCGAGAGTCACGCATAAAGGACCGCCCGCAACCGAAGGAGACTCGAGACAGTAGCTTGAAGGTCAAGATCGAGCTCGATCTCGAGGTCGAGGTTGACTTGTATGCACGGGTGAAGGGTGATGTGACCATCGGACTACTGTGAGGAGAGAAACTTGCACCCCCCTGTAAGTCCGGTTTGCGATGTCGGGAAGAGCAAATTTTGTAATAACTAATTCGCTCTTGTGCAGCAGATAAATGTGAAAAATCACCTTCCTGCCTGCGGCCGCTTTCGGCGAAGAGGGATTGCAGCCTTTTTTCTGTTCTATCTTGTTCTCCATTGCGGAATGATTTTCGAATAACACCTGGCTCTCCAACACCTGCGGCTTGACTGCAATCTTCCCATTATTGTTGTTATATATGACGATTCATGCGACCACGGAACTTTTGCTGGAATTCTTGGTTAGATCTCACAGCGACTTTGAACCTTATCGATTCTCAAGAATAGGACTGTCCAATAAATGCAGCCTTTAATTTGCCTATCCTTTTGTTTTTGGAACTGGGAGGTAATTGTATCTGATTTCTGTAAATGCCCCGAAATCACCAAGTAGAATTGATAAATGAACAGGAACAGCCCGACAAATGATGCTCTCAAAACGGATCCGTAAAGCATTGCATTCAGCACTAGCTGAAATTCTTCTGCGGCATTTCTTGTTTATTCTTTTCGTTTTCATCATCCGGTGGGACATTGTACTGATCCAGTGAGCCAAGTGGTAGCTTCAAAAACCTATGTTTATTGGTCCATTGGATTTGGCTCTCTACAAACCCCTCAGAATCAGCCGGCGGTGGAGGAGGGTCTGTGATTTTGGTGACCAGGTATGCAGTTGATGCCTGAGCCAACCCATAGATGAGGACACCGATCAATGGGATTTTGATCATGGTATAAAACCCAAGTGCAAATCCGAATAAAACTCCCTCACGGTCTAAAAACCACTTGCGTCGTTGCTGTTTGGTGAATTTTACGCGAGAGAAATATGGTTCCAGCTGCAAACATATTAGTTTGGACTAATGAATATGAGGATGATTGTTCTTTCGTACCAGTTCTCTCATCAAACTGCGTGATGCGAAGTAGCTCTGTAGGAACACGACTAGATATCGTTTTGGGAGGACAAGCCCAGATCCAAAAATAACAGTGGCCGGAACGGGTCCCACAGCCTTGTTGAAGGTGTAAAAACTGGCCAAAGGAATCACAAACCGCCCAACCACTGGCAATAAAGAGAGCAGATAGACAGCAAGAGATATGCCAGTTCTCCGCCCGTACCGGGTAAAAAAGGACCGTAGAGAGCTTGCAACATCCCCAATCTGCTTTTTACGTTTGCTTGAGTACATGACCAGATTGGGATAGTACATTGCACGTAAGCCCGCAGGGTCGTCGGATTTGTGTTTTTGGACGTATGTTGTATCAACCCACTTTATAGACTCCATGAAGCTGGAAACGGACTGTCAGTGTAGGGCTACGGGAGTAACTAGATGGGAACATACACGTTATCCAGCGTCGGTGTGATGTATCGCATCAGGGTCATAAGCAGAAATGGGACTTGTAGGACATATCTGGCGATAAAGTCGAGCCCATTGATCAGCGTGTCATCCCAAGTGACTGACTGGAGGTCGATTATCCAGGAGGCCATCCATATAATCGACCTAACAGCAGCAATCTACCAGCAGTTGGTATTAAAAACCTCGCCTTTGTAGTAAGGTAGGCGTGGTTCTTTTACCGGGATAGAAACGATCAGGCGGATTGCAATGCCGGCAACAACAGCCAGGGCAGCCTGTCGGTAATGTTCTGATGTGAACAGCTCCGGATTCTGAAGGGCTCTGTGGGCTAAAGCAGACGAATTTGACCATCAGCAATGAGATGCATTAGTTTGGGATATGAGGCAGCTAGCTATGTCCTGGCATACGGACCTCCCACAAGAGTGAGCTGAGCACCCCGAAGGATGGCATTTGGCTCGAAGTTGGACATGATTACGGGGATTTTAAAGCTCATTCATAATTCGACTTGGGAAAGAGTCCAAAGGCATTTGAATTGATATGGGCCCTCAACACAATTGCTAGACGAATGTTGGAAAAGGGCCAGATGGATGACTGGAGCAGTTCACCTGAGCTGCCGGTGCTCGTTTTGGGCCAGGAACGGAAACTCAGCCGAGCAGCATGGAAAAATGAACTTCCGAGCAGTCAAACGAATCGGGAATGGATGCCAAGAGATGCGCTTTGTCACCCAAAAAAAGTTAGTCCGCCCATTGCCGACGGAGACCGAAGCGCAAAACCATCAACGCCGCTTTACCCGATTGGGAAGGCCTCGATCTTCAACAAATTGTAGAATTATTCCGGAGCCGTCATTGTTCTCCCTCCTCCAAACCCAACTTGTCTCAATCACACCCTCGCTCCACGCCCTCTGCTCCATAGCCCTAAAGGCATCCCGGGGATCCTATCCTGTCCAATTGTCCTTTTCCTGAACATATTTCTTTCTTTTCTCACACACTACCTTCACAATGTTTCGTCCCATTGTGCCGCGCCTTGCTGGGCGGTCACTCCCGAAAGCCACTCCTCAGACTGCCTTCCAACATTCTTTCCCAGTGTCCACGGTCTACATTCTTGGACGGTCGAAAAGAGGATATGCAACTCAGTCAGGTAAGTCGGCCCTACCCTGCATTCACGCCGACTCGAAGCTCGCCTGTTGATTCGCGTTGCTGACACTTAAACACAGATGAGCACGATTTGGTTATAATAGGTGGCGGTGTTGCTGGATATGTTGCTGCGATCAAGGCCGGTCAAGAAGGCTTGAAGGTACTGGCTTTCAATCCCTCAAAGCCCGAGCGACCCTCGCGCGTGGATAACTAACTTTGTCGTCCGCTAGACTGCCTGTATCGAAAAGAGAGGCGCGTTAGGTGGTACATGTCTCAATGTTGGATGTATTCCCTCAAAATCCCTCTTGAACAACTCCCATCTCTACCATCAAGTTCTCCACGATACCAAAAAGCGCGGAATCGAAGTCGGAGATGTGAAACTCAACCTGAAGCAAATGATGAAAGCTAAAGACACGTCCGTCGAGTCGCTCACCAAAGGAATTGAGTTCCTCTTTAAGAAAAATAAGGTCGAATACGTTAAGGGAACCGGATCTTTCATTGACCAACACTCCGTCAAAGTTGATCTGTTGGAAGGCGGAGAGCGGACACTGCGCGCGAAGAACATCATCATCGCAACCGGAAGCGAGGCCACCCCGTTCCCCGGCTTGACCATTGATGAAAAGAGAGTCATCACCAGCACTGGAGCGCTTTCCTTGCAAGAGGTCCCAAAGAAGATGGTCGTTATCGGAGGTGGTATCATTGGTCTTGAGATGGTAGGCAAACAAGCATTTGTATAGCTTTCAGCTTAGCCGGACTGACCCACCTATTTCCCTAGGCCTCCGTTTGGTCGCGGTTAGGTTCAGAGGTGACTGTTGTCGAGTTTCTCGGTCAGATCGGCGGGCCCGGTATGGATGCAGAAATCGCCAAGCAGATTCAAAAAATCCTTTCTAGACAAGGTTTGAAGTTCATGGTCGGAACCAAAGTCACCAAGGGAGACGCCAGCGGTGAAAGCATAAAGCTCGAGGTTGAGGCTGCCAAAGGTGGCAAAGAACAAACTCTAGATGCTGATGTCGTTCTCGTTGCCATCGGACGTCGACCTTACACCCAGGGCCTTGGTTTGGAGAAGGTCGGCCTCGACGTTGACGAGAAAGGCCGTGTTATCATTGATCAACAGTACCGCACCAAGGAGCAGCATATCCGTGTAATTGGAGATTGCACTTTCGGTCCCATGTTGGCGCACAAGGCAGAAGAAGAGGCTGTCGCTGCTATTGAGTACATCAAGAAGGGCCACGGTCATGTCAACTACAGCGCTATCCCAAGTGTCATGTATACTCACCCCGAAGTTGCGTGGGTCGGCCAGAACGAGGCAGACTTAAAAGCCGCCGGCATCAAATATCGCGTTGGCACATTCCCCTTCAGCGCCAACTCCCGTGCCAAGACCAACCTCGACTCGGAAGGTCAGGTCAAATTTCTTGCCGACGAACAGACAGACCGTGTCCTTGGCGTTCACATTGTTGGGCCCAATGCCGGCGAAATGATTGCAGAAGCCACGCTCGCTGTTGAATACGGCGCCAGCTGTGAAGATATCGCCCGCACTTGTCACGCTCACCCAACTCTAGCAGAGGCATTCAAAGAGGCTGCCATGGCCACATACTCGAAAGCCATCCACTTCTAGAGCGCTGATTTATGACTCGTTATATTAGCTTTTTCCTCCCAATATTTATACAGCCCTGATACAGGTATTTGTGTTTGTTTTGAGTTATGTTTTGTTGTTTCAGCAATTGGGTAGCATACTGTATACTGGCCTATATTGCGTGTATTCATAGGCATGAGTTCTTTGAAAAAGATACAATGATATCGCTTCATTCACATTCCTTTTCCCTATTCACTAAATAACATCATCAAGCTTGCTACTTTCACATCACTTCAGGGCTTCGCTTACTGTTAGTTCGCTCACAGGGTCTGACTAGCGCCGAGTATATAAAACCCTCATTCTCTCACCTTCCTTCTCCTTTCTTTTCTTCTCTCGGCATTCAAGGCCCTGAGCCCTGCAGAGTTGCTGATTCCAGTTTCTGGTTCTAACATGTCCCATGTCCCTCATTTCTTTATGTGCTCACTCCAGAGCTACTCCGATACCCTGAATGCTAAATACTTCCTCACCCACCTCCCTATTAATGCACTATTTCCCCGCAGGAAAATCGCCAGCGGGAATGACTGCTAACCATCAATCAAAAGTTGACTTCAAGCTTCCTCCAATTGTTCATCGGTATAACTTGGAAAAGATATTCTGTGTTACAGAGCTCGAATGACCACAAACTATAGAAAGTCTCATAGAGGGAATTATAAACAGTATGTTTGCGCAAGAATATTGGTCTGTGACTGCTAATCAATTATCCAAGCTTTGTCCATAACTGTATCCTCCCTGTTGGCATGCGATTCTCAGAACAAAATGCCATGCATACTGGGAGACATATAACTACCTATCTATTATCTGACAAGTCATGGAATTTTGACTGACACTTCTATATTCCTCCGCGCACTCCCGAATCAGTGGAATGGAAGCCGAAGAAATGCTGTCAGAGAGAATATCCAGCCCAAGTATGGAATATAGAAACCCTTATTGCTTATCAACCGGTCGATGCTAATCGACAGCGCGAAAGGAGGACATCATCGAAGGCTCCGTGGAACCGAATATAGTTCTGTCACCTGCTCCTCCATACACAATACAGAGAAACGACTGCCACCAGAAGGAATAATACTCCAAGAAGAGAGAAAGACGGAAAGCATATTGCATATACAATGGCTAAGGGCCTTAATACCATAAAATTACAGTCATTGGGGATCCCAATTGGTGAGTTGCTGGCTTGCATAGCTGTGTTTACGCCAATACATGCCCCGGCTGTCCCCTTGATCCTTTAGTGATGGCGCTGGCTCTCAGCCAGCTGATTCTTTGCCTCCTGCTGCTATAGCGCAGCAAGCTCTCTGTCGTTCGCTGGCTCGCGCACCCTGATCCTCGTCCGTGAATATCGTGGTCTTGATTCTGGGGCCGCGAAACGTCGAAAGGGTTCGTTGAAAACATATGCCTCCCGTCGTCGTCATGCTTCTTCTGCTATCGATGGATCTCCATCGAAACGTCGTCGTTTTTCTTCTCCTCGTCCCACCAAGTCTGTTGACCTTGTGTCCGACTCCGAATCCCTTAAAGATGGTCCGTCTAATTTTCTTCGTCCGCCGACCCCGGTTCGTGCTGTTTTGTCCCGGATCCAGAACGAAATTGGAAACGTGCAAGTTTCGATCAATCATCTTACCGATTGTCTGACGAGTGAGACGAAGGAGCTTCGAGGGACCGCTGAGACTGGTTTCGTATGTCTACTCAGTTATTCCTGAGTGTTCATTGCTGACTTTCGTATAGGCGAACATTACTTCGGCATTTGATGCGCCAAAAGATTAATTGATGAACCTACCCTCATCCGTCCAAAGTCCAACAAATATGCCAAGTATTCCCGTTGTCAGAAAAATAACAAAACATGCGAGGTGACTCCCCCCACCCTTCGCGATACATATGGCTTATGGAAGCTCCTAGTATACAAACACTTCTCTAAAAAGGAAAGCTGGGAAAAATTGCAAGCGATGAAGGCTCCCAGCACGCAACAACTACCACCTCAAATACAGAGGCAATCGAGGTTTAACGCGAACCTGGCTCCACCCACAGAACTCGCTCGGCATTCAACATACATCATTCCCGTCTCGACGGGAACCTCAAAGTAACAGATTGCTTTTTCCAGCATCTATCACTCCTTTAACTTGGGAGCAAGTCCCAATGAACCAACAACTTTGAATTTATGGATACCTGAAGCAATAGAAATAGCAAAACTGTTTTCATCAGTGAAGATTTTGATGAAAATAGATTTCCTAAGGTCACAGTTGCCTTAGCTGGAGCTCTTAAAGTTGTCTGCTGCACTGCAGTTAATTCAGAGACACTTGAAAGAAACATGAGCTTTATCTATACTGTCATCTTGTCATTGTATATCCTAACATAAATGACAATGATCTAGCTTTTTCCCCCAGTCACCGCTAATCTACTAATGGATATGTTCAGCGGATCAAGGATACCATGTACACCAAGGATGATGAAAAGAAATTTGGCATTAAATGGACTGATGTGGTATGCAAACCTAGTGATGTTTAAATCCGTAGGTCAGGCTTTACTTTCTCATGGAGCCTATGGACCATGCAAGAAGGTTCACCACACACTATGCTACTCTGTTATGTAGCTACTCAGGAAGACCATGACCATTTGGAAGTTAATGAACCTGGGACAGCATCTCAGCTTTTTGCTGCACATAGAGAATTTGATTCCTGGACTTTGTCACCATTATCAAGATACTTTAATTATTATGTCTCTGTTTTCTATTGATTTCCTACGGCTGTACAGTTACAAGGCCTAGAACCTATTTCAGATACACTAGTTGGATGAATTAAATGGAATAATCTAATGGTTATAGAGAAACTTGATATTCTCTTTGGTCTAGATGAGAAGAAGACACAATAATACATTAGTGACTGGTGTCTAAAGATCATATAAATTATCTTGAATACCATTATTAAGATATACTAGATTGAGAAGAGAGCTTTTGGCGACGTAATCCTACTGGCACTGCATACACAATAATATTAATCCAGCTACAGTTCGTCTCTCGGGAAGACCTCGTCGCCCATTTCTATCGTTATGTTGAATGCTCCCAAGCATGGCAGCATATTACCCATGCCAACTTCAAATCGGACTTCACAGAGCGCGCAAGGTTACTATGGGAGTTGAACAACGTCGCTCAGAGATGCAAAAGATCAAGGACAAACTAGCTGGTAAATGGGGCCATGATAGGATCAAAGCTGTTTGGCAGCATGTGGATAGCTCTGGTGTGTGTTACTAATATCAAATCCCGGTACGGAGTACTCCATACTCTATAACTAGTTCAACATGAAGAAGGAGTTGAATTCTAATAATAATTGTCCCTGCATGGAGTACAACCACCGGGTCAGTTGTCAAATAAGGGTTGAACTGTGCGAGTTCTATCGGAGTGCCGCGCTCCGACTTGCTTGGCCGTGGCACCATCGTCCCCACTCCCACAAGTGATATTTGGGACACTTCCATTCCCCATCGGCCGCCCAGATGCCGAGCGAGCTGATGCTAGACACATAACTAGCGACCAGAGAGAAATTGCGGGGAACGTCATAGACCCGTGAAAACATGGCTGTCCGCTAGAAGCTCAACGTTTCGATTGAACGGCGAATTTTCAAAGCTCAGCGAGTTCCCTACCATCGGTAGATGATGACAACAGACTCGCGAGCTCCACGGGGCTGGCTCTGGGTTGGGTCCAATTTAGCCACACAAAACTCCTGTAACGATGTGGTCCTCCCCGCCAATGGGTCATTCACTATGATTTACCCCATGGGGACGACGGCCTGCTACTGTGGACAATGATATTTGGCCGAGCGGGGTCGACGATCAGGAGCAGCCATAAATTTCGGCTCCCGCTCCGGGGTTTGCGCCAGTATTCAAATCTGCTTTTCTCTCCTGTGTCTAGGAGTCTGAAGTACTGACACCTTTGCTGCTTGTCTCGGAGAGCCTACACGCCCCCTAACACACTTTTACCACACTCGTCCGGAAAAATGGCAACAACATTGACATCCAAGATGGCCAGTCAAGCTGCCAAAGCGAACTTGCCGGCATTCAATTGCCCACCAGGCACGAAGATGCATCTGCTGAATCTGGGATCACTCGAATGCGATGAAGGCTGGTATATCCACACCACCCTTTGCAATTGAGCATATATGTCATACTGATTCGTCCCAGGCTCCTTCGTGGCGGGAATTCAAGTGCTCTGAGCAACAAAAACCCTGAGAATAAACGTCGAGAGTTAATCATATTATCTGTTTTGATTGAACATCCCCAGGAAGGGTTGATCTTGTTCGAGACCGGTTGCGCGGAGAATGTTGAAGTTGTGAGTTGTATCTGGATCGTGGAAGATGTGAGATTTCCTTCTAATGATTTTGGTTGAGTAGAAATGGGGAGCTCCCCTCACAGATATCTTCCCTCGAGTAGTCTACAACGAGGAGCATAAACTCCCCGCTGCCATCAAGGCTACTGGAAACGATATCAAGGACGTCAAGGCTGTTGTTTTCGGGCACTTACATCTCGACCATGCTGGTGGCTTGGAGCATTTCGTTGGAACCGACGTGCCTATCTACGTTCACGAGGAGGAATTCAAACACGCATGCTGGGCCATTGCCACGGGTGCCGACCTTGGCGTATATCTCGCCCATTACATGTCCCTTGACAAACTGAATTGGCAAACGTTTAACGAGCCCCATCTCGACCTCTTTCAAGGCATCACGATCCATCACTCTCCCGGCCACACCCCCGGTCTATGCGTCATGCAGGTGAATTTAGAGAAGGACGGGACTTTTATCTTCACAACGGATCAATTTCACATTGCCGAGAACTATGAGATGGCACATCCACACGGCTGGCTAGCTCGCGACCACTCTGCATGGTTCAACAGCTTGCAGATGATTAAACGGCTGCAGCGGATGTTTAACGCGGAGTTGGTGTTTGGTCATGATAAAGAGGTCGCGAACCGCCTGATGAGCAAGAAGAAATTCTTTGAATAGGTTATAATCTGTTGCATTTGGCATCCAGTGTTTTCACAGAAAGCGATATTCTGGTTACAGGGCATCTAATAGATTCACGATGAATGTTTTGGGATAACTTTTAGATGGGATCAGCAATTCATAAGGTTTACGTTCTTGGCCGCGGGGAAACCTCATGGCGGGCCGCGGGTATTGTCGAAACTTGGGGTTGCATACAAAGTACAGGTCAGGCAACTCCACAATACAAATAAAGATTTTCAAATGATACTTTTTTGTAGTTTATATGTCTTAAAATATTTGCTAGTTATATGGAGGGGGTTTTCGCGTGGTCGCATACCGCCCGGTCTCATGGAAAACTGCGGCTCAGAGTGATTGTGAATATTGCTAAATCCTTGACCATTCTGCAAATAAGACCATTTTCAATGGGTTTCCGCATTAGAGTACACGGTGCAGGAATTCTCCCTTTTTAGCTTGCTTCCCACCCGAGTTTTGGCTACTAGTTAGATCATTCACCGCATCAGTAACCGACTGGTTGTGTTCCAACAGAAGCAAGAGGATCTCAGCTGGGCTGAATACCTGCTCTGATACTTTTTGAAGCAAACTCATCTGCAAGTTGCTCAAATGTTTCCTCATCTGTCTATGGATCTGTGGTAAATAAACATTCATGGTTGCTAAGCTTATCCCACAATAGAGTGTATACTCAGAGTTTTATCTGCTCGCACAAGGCTTGACCGTGACAGCGTCTGAAGGTCCCATATAAATACATTGACTCATAATCACTGCTCATCCACTATTGCGTCGACCTCCACCTCGACCAGCATGTCATCACTTACAAACCCATTCTGCACCACAATCAAGGTCGCCGCTGCACAAACCTGATCACCCTCCTGCCCACGTCCAGGCCTCCCAGAGCCCAACATCTCCCTATATGCCTCCATCACTGCCGGCGCATCTTCCTTTCTGCTCACATACATCCGAACCCGGACCACACTCTCCTCTGCCCGCCCTTTATTCCCGGATAGCTCCTCCACAGCACGAAGACATTCGCCCAGCGCGACGCGCATTTGAGCCGCAGCGTCACCTGGATGTAGGATCTGCGGCGCCGAAGGAGGTGAGGTTTGATCGACGGCCGTGGTGCCGGAGATAAAGATGTGATTGCCATGGCGAACGCCGCGGTAGTAGCCGATCCGCCGTTCGTAGGGCGAAGGAGTTTGGTAGAAGGTTTTGGAGCTGGTGGGGTGAGGTTTGATGAGCTTGCCGGGCGATGCCATTGTGTCCTTTGACGTGAGAAGTCGCTTTTTAACTGGACGTGCGTGCTGTGCTTGCTTGATTCTCCCAGGGAGATTGATCTTCCACAGCTTGGATGTGGAAGATCAGCTCAGTACGAGCGGCGAGAGGCTCGCTCTCGTATATAACTCGAAGTCCTAGAGACCAAAAGCAGCGGGGTAACAAAATAGTGAGATAGTGAGCTGTGACTCACACAGCCGCAAACAGGCTAAACAATAGGGTTATCTTGGCTCAGCAAAGATGGTCATGGTGAATAGGGTTATCATGTTTATGCTAACCTCCAAAGGAGCTAGTAATCTCATCAAAATCGATTATTTTTGGGGACGACACGGAGTGTTCTTTTAGTCATGGCGAATTTCCAGATGAGGGTTGCCTGACTTATTCCAAACAAGCTGCTCATCTACCAATTGCACAATGATATATACACATTCCGTACACTAAAACGAACGATACCCGCCACCTATTCCTTTGTAGCTTTCCCGCCAAACATGTCCATCACGTCTTTAAGCAGAACGTCAACCCCTGGCAGTGCAAATGAAGGTCCAACGTCGAATATATCCGCCAAGCTGTTGACCTGCACGTGCTCGTATTCGGCATCCAATTCGGATTGGTTCTGCTGAGGAAGAACGCGACGATATCCAAAGATATCTTCCAATCCAGTTCTCAATGACAAGTCGACCTCGCTACTTTCAATCGGCACCCGTGCCAATTGGGTACTAGACGAAAGTTGGAGAACCTGCGCGGCGGAATCAACGACGATGTAGTCTCCTGATTTAGCACTTGGAAGCAAGGCTCGCGGAGCATATTTAAGCTTTGACTGGAATAAAGGGTTGGGCCCACTTGGCTCGAACACTGCCACCTGGAAGTGAGATTTGTTCTCGGATTCTGATGATTTAGTTTCAGAATCATCCATGACACGGGGAAACGTGATAGCAAGAGTCTGATTTCGGTGATTTAACGCAAGTAATGGAGTGGATCGGTTAGAAGCGCGAGAACCAGGTTTATCGGTCAGTGCAAATGCAAACATGACTTGGTCGGTAACTGTATGCCATGAGACGAGATGATCGGATAAGACAATCAAATACCGATCAAGGAAACCGCATCCTCGGGGTATCCCAGAGAAAAGCCCTTCGCGGGTGTGGCAGATTTTGCCACTTTCAGGTTCAATGATATATACGAGGCCGGCAGGATTGGACTGTCCAGCGAAGCATACAGCCAGCGCTGAACCGTCCTCTGAAAATCCCAAGCATGATCCCGCATAGGAGGCTGAAGCAGTATCAGCACCTACTGGGCTTTCGAGTGCGATGGACCGCGAGCAACGCCAAGTCTTGACTATGCGGTCCTGTTTCCGTGAAGAAGGCTTATATCCAGGAGTCCAAAATCGGACCACCCCGTCGTCTCCTATTGTTGCAAAGCCCAACTGCTTTGGGTTCACAGCAAGATCGCGAACTGGCATTGAACCCTCGGTTGACGAAAAGTGTGGTCCATCTACCCGGGTGACAAGCTCCCATTCGTTATTGGTTTCGTTCCAATGCCAGAACTTCAAAAATATTTCCTTTCTCTTACAACTCCCGTCGGATTCATCAATAGGTGTTAAGACCCCCATGGATTCTGGATATTGCTCCCATTCGTCAACTGTCACCAGCCAATCTCCATCGGAGGATATTTCAACGAATTTGACCTCTGGTGTAGTCAATTCTGTACCCTCAGGGCCGGTATGCAAGATCGACACGTTAGTTCTCGCAAGGGCTTGACGAGAGATATGTTGGTTTGACCGCGTATCGAATGTTTGCAGAAACGAAGCGCTGGGAGACTTATCAGGCGAATAAACGGCTTGAGAGGATGGAACGGCCAAGAGGAGATAGTCCGATTGTATGGGGTGCAAAACCGCTGCAAGCCTATCATTGAACATTTTATTGCTCGACCTTGTAGACTTGTCGTGCAGTTTCACATCATCTTTCGAAGGTAGCTGCAAACTGCTTATGCTAGTGGTTGGCCGTAGTTCAGACGTAGACAAGACCATGGCAGAATTATCCGCTAGCTTGACTGCATAGCTAACTCCAGATGGAGAAACGACCAAGTTACAAATTGCTGAGGTCAGATGTGGCAAAAACTGCTTTCTTCCAGTGTCCAGTTGCCAGAGAACCAGTACTGTTTCCAGGCCTCCGGATATGAGATAGTTGCCTATGATTCATCAACATCTGTGAAGGAACAAAGAGAATTGGTTGGCTGCTTACCGTCTTTTGACCATCGGACGGTTTTAACACACTCTCTATGCCAATGGAGGCGACGCGAGACTAATCCAGCATCCAATTCTCCTTTATTTTCACAACGCAGTAATGTATCGAGGAAGTCATAGTATATCGAGATAGCGCCATCAGAGTCTCCAACTACCAGGTCTACCGCTGCGGTAGGAGAAAGCCGGTTATGAGCCTTTGCGGGCAACTTATGTGGCTGCGGTGGCTCCCGGATATCGAAACATGTGCCATATACCGGCAGCCGAATCTCGCGCCACGTATATTCCAAGTTTCCTGCAGGTTGTAGTGGATCTCCACTAGATTGACCGACTACAACGTATGGTCCTGCAGTTGCGAGGATAACTCTGCCATTTGCGACGACGTGAAGGTTGTTGATGTGCGTGGAAGTCTTGTAAATTACAGACTGCTTCCACAACGGACCATCGGTATCCCTTTCTCTGATATTCACGCAAATCTCAGACTTTCCACGATGAATTTTGCAAATCGTATAAACAGCAGGGCTAACAGAGAGTGAAGAATCATCTCTGGTTTCGGGGATTGCGTCAAGGGAGACAATGCGCTTTGAGATGTCCCAGGAGTGTATGCATTCCCCAGTGGTCCAGTCCCACTCTATTATACTGCCGGAGCGGGTTGCAACGAAAATTCGGCTTGGAGTAACGGGACAGAGTTTGTAACCGGTTATATGTTGCACGTCATCGGGGATCTGGAGAGTCCGAACGATTGAAGACGTGGCCATAGAATAGACCTGGACAGCATTATGTCGCGCAAGTAGAAGATACCTATATAAAGAAGAGAAAGACTTTAGTGAATGGGGCCAGTGTCTAGCATTAACGCGGCGCAATGGAACGTACTTTTCATCTGATGAGAAAATGGGATCCAAATTTAAGAAACGCCCACCGCTACGATATGATAGGCCCCATGAATCGGAGCGTCCATTTTGTGCCAGGCCTTGCTCTTCAACCTCCTTGGGCATCACCGAGAGCTCTGCTGATGCCGGCGCGCGGGACGCCTTTACTCTTTTGGAGGAAGCTTTTTTGGGCGATGATGACTGAGCTTGAGCTGAAATTTTGCTATGGCCATGCTTGGAAACGACTGCTAGGGATGAATCCGCATCTTTGCTGTGTTTTATCCTTTTAGTTTCGCGGGCAGGCCTCGCCTCGGGCGACCCGTCTGGACGCAATGCCCTTTTTTCCTTCATCGTTGAGGAAATCCGGGCTTGGGGTTCAAGAGGAATATGTGACGGGGGATCTCTCTATGCGACAAACCGTGGCGGTCCCTAAAACATGTGATCAAAGGCGCAATCGGCCATGAATCCCCCGCAGACCAGTTGAACAAAATCAAACGCTCGCAATCTGAATTTTGCTCCTCGCTGTTCGAGCTTCTTCGGCGGAAAGCCAAAATTTTCGATTAGCTCAGACTATGCCTATCTCGGCTAGCTCTCCCATGATTTACACTAATTCAAATAAGGATTAGCCCGCTTCTTATCCGGTTACATAATCAATTTTCCGAGTCGCAAATTTCAACCTTCATGGCGAACGTAACCAGCCGGCAGCTTGTTCTCTGTTGAGTGCATGGGACCAGTGCTTGATTGGTGAAACTGTTACTGCTTCTGGTTGTTGGCTGCACGACTTCAGAATGATCATTCCTGTTCGGTGTTTTTCCTGTGGAAAGGTAAGCTGTGGCCCCCAAAAACTGCGTCATGTTCCCTTGACCAATCGCTTATGCCTTTTTGCTGCTGCAGGTTATCGGGGACCTTTGGGAGCGGTATCTACGCCTCCTCGACGATGGAGTTCCTGATGGGTAAGCTCACAGATGGAGAGGTGGCGTACATGTTTGGAAACTGTCTGATCTTTGCGATAACAGAGATGCAATGGACCAACTCGGCTGTAAGCGGTACTGCTGCCGTCGAATGCTCATGACACACGTTGATTTGATTGAAAAACTCTTAAAGTCAGTTGGAATTCTTTCTCCCGAGCCGAATTATCTAGTTCTAATACAGTGTGGAATTCTACAGATATAACCCTGCCGAGCGCGACAGAGCAAAGATGCCCCTATAAACTCTCACGAGTCTCCGTGAGCGACGTGGGAGCTCAGGATTATTCGACAGCCCGTTTTCCTTGGGACGCGAGAGCCCCAGTGAACGGTTGTATAATGACCAACCAACATTTCAAAAAGCCCGTGCTCTTTCGTATCTACATACAAATCATAGGCACTACGCAAACCGCGGCATCGAAATATTTGCCAAGTCTAGTGGTGTGAGTAGGGATATCGGCCACGATAAGATTAAAGACGAGCTGGCCAAACGGTGTTGAAGAAATTTAGGAAAATGTTGACCGGCAGGTTCAAGGTTGGGAGATTCGCCTTCCTCAAGAGCGGGTGAACCTTGAAAATGATTAATAAAGGCATTGCCCAGCCTTCTTCCTCCAGTGGGAGCGCTCACTGTACATACCAAACTCTATTGAATTGAACTATTTATGTGTCCAAGCCCACTTGACCCCTCTTTTTTTGCCCTTTCCACTGTGAAATGTTGGTGGATGGTCTGCAGTACCCTAACCAAACCTGACATAAGGGCCCCCAACTTGGAGAAAATCTGGCATGGACCCCCGAGCGATCTGGACAGTTCGCGGTGGCTCTGCCCAAGCCAAAATCCAGCGCGACAGCTTTACCAATCGCGTATACTATTGCATCTGGGACACTGCCCAAGCTCCTGGCCCACATGTGTAGTTTGGATATTCTTTCTGCACATATGATCAGCCATTGTGAAAGGATTTGTTACCACATCGTGTGATTCCCAAGTTTCAGTAATATTTACTACTTAATGGAATGTTACCAATGAAAGATTGAAGGGTTAACCGGCTTTGGCTGATCTGATGAATATGCATTTGGTAGTCCACAGAATGCCTTGCCATTGAAATGAAAGGGGATAGTAACTTTATAAGCGGGTTGATGGATTTCAAACCGCGGTCCTTGTGTCCAGAAGTTAAACAAGCTAAAAGTCCGCCATCCTAGTCTGCGCTGCGATAAAGACTTTCACCTTTCTTCATCTCTCATCATACCTCTCAGCTCGCATCGTCATTATTCTTGATGAAGTGGAGTCGGGAAACATAAGGAAAGTATGTACTCCTTGCAGAGTACTCCGTACAGAGTACATACATTTACACGATGTTGCCATTCACCGCTCACCCGCATCTTCCCCAAACTTTGGTTTTTAGCTTGCTCTGCGACGGCTGCCACTAAAGTAGACGACAGAAGTGCCAGAGCTGAGCGGGAGTGACGGCTCCAAACCAAGACTAGGCTGTTTTGCGTCCTCCACCATCCAAAAGAGGTACAGAGGCTGGCTTGGTTCGGTCTCCCAGGATAGCCCTCACGATTCACAGCCTGCCCACGGCCGGCCGTGTTTAACTATACTTGGCTAAAGCCCCCACGCGAGATGGGGCCCTGCGGAATGGGGGCCGAAAGGTCCCAGCACTGAGGAACTAGGGGCGCCCCGACTTTCCAGTCAATTGGGTGCGAGCGCCTCTCGAAAATGCGAAAAGCAAACAGCAGGCGAAGGGAGGCTCCGACGCTTTGGACGCCTCCCTCCTCAGTGGGTTGTCACAACTCGTCAACTCGCTCAAAGTTTGCCTTCAGTAACGACCGGAAGAGGATCGCAGCCCATCGAGCAAGGTGTTTCGATAAGTGCAACCTCGTTCGGCGAACATCATTTCCAAAGCAGTGTTTTTTTCTAGGTTTCCATGTCCCACAGCTCGGGATCATTATCACAGGGCGGCTAGGACCCAAATGGCGAGTTTCACCAAGTGCGACAAACATTCCTCGATCTTCGTGGCGAATTGCTTTGGCGTATTGTTGGATGCAGCGGTGTCCGAAACATGAGCCTAGTGCCTTGCTTGGACCAACCAAAATCCAACTGTGGACAACCACGACGAAATTCGACCATCGCCAATGGCCTCAGAGCTTAGGCTTGGCCACCAGGCCGGCGCCTAGATCCCTGCTCGTCGACCAGCCGTCCTTCGTCCTTGGTCCCTCTGTGACTGGTAGAAGCCGGCGCTTCCCTCCCGCATCACCCTCCGATCTGGGGGCAACGAAGAGAGACGCTCACCGATATTGAAACCGCTCCGAGTGGATGCTTCCATAACCCTGGCCAGAAAGTTCTGACGTTTTTCTCTCCGACTACGCCGCAACTCTTTGCACAAATGGAGCAGGAGGTTTAGGCTCTGAGTTGTCCGTCGCGGAGTGACCGGCCTGTTTTCTGCTCGCCTCCTACGCTATTGTTATTTATCACCTTTTGTCGATGCGGCCTTCGTTTTTAAGGAATTGGAGGAAGCTTCTTTCTCTCAGGTCTCCTGGAACTTTGAGTCTTGATCGCGTTACCAACATCGTTGGCTCGGGCTGAATCGTTGGTCACTCATCTTCCGCCATAATAATTGTAAGTGCCTTCCTTGGAACATTCGGATGCAGCCTGTTCTTTTTGTGGAATTCCGCAATCATGGATGTTACGTTGCCGAGGATGCGGACTATAAGCCGTTTCTAGCGATAGTCTTGTTTTCATATTTAACGGCTCAGAGCTGACTAGTATCTATCGCAAGCTAGGTGTTCGTCGAAGAAATGATGATTGCAATTAAAACCGCGTACACCGCCTCTCATTCCCCCGTGGATCGCGTCTTTTCTTCCATATCGAACTCCCCTAGCACGTTGAGCCCGTGTAAATCCACGAGGTCTTCATTGTTCGTTCGGCGTCCAACGTCTTCCACGAGCCTTACTCTGACTGTTTTATAGGCCGTCCGAAGTACCAGCACAAAATAAACCCCCGGTTCTCCCGAGTCCGAAAATTGAAAAGGTTGACAGAATGGAAGATGCTCCGGACTTCACGTCCGTGTTGTCGCAGGATCAGGAATTGGAATCGGTGGAGGCAGAACAGTGTTTAATGAACGACAGAGCGGCCATCACTACCACTTCAGACAGTGAACCAGACTCTTCAAGCCCGCCACCTCCACAGGAGCTTACTGTATGAGACTAATCCTTATCTTTAACTAGCTTTTCCTGGAGAAGATGCTAACTGGTATATGTAGCTCCAAACGACTGGCATACATTTAAACAACTCTCATCCTACCGAGGAAGACCCACAGTCTGTGATCCACGCCCCTCCTGGATTCGCCGAATTTGTACAGTCATGACAGTATCCTCGAAGCCTTTGTGAATGTTACTGACGAGGAATAGCGAGCGGGAGATTCTCCTCATGAATCCACAATGTCGTCTGCCCCTGACTCCGACATAACGATCCGGACGTTGAGGCCCCCCGGTAATCAATCGGAGAAGGTTTGACATGGAGCATCTAGTAGGATTCCTGGAGTTGGCTAACGGTTGGGTTAGCTGTCCACGAGCCCGATCTCTCCACCGCCATTGACAACGAAAGTTGCGCCTTGGTCTGATCGAGCAACTCCACGCGCCCAAACCAGACAAGAAATTGATGCCTTTGGCCGAAAACCACGGCCCAATAGCTTGGAAGGTAACAGCGTTCTCCTCTAACACCAAGTCTCGAGAGCTGATGATTCCGGTAGATATACCAGAGACTCTCGATCATGATTCGGCTCACGAGGAAGCTGAAGAGGGATCGGAAAATGCTGTCCCCTTACCTACTCATAATTGTGAAATCCGTGCATTGAAAACCGCGCTCTCTGAGTGCTGGACTCTCTGTAATACACTGGCGACCTTAAGCTCTATCCATAGAGAGCGTCTGTTCAAGGGTTCCGGTAGGCATGATATGGAAGAACAGGCATGGAAATCATGCTGGAAACTCTGTCAAAACTTGTATGAAAATCGGGACAACGACTATGCCTTCCATGTTCGACCAACTTTGGATCTTTGTCGAGAATTCTGCCAGGCGCTCTTCGAAATTCGAATAAGAGATGACGAAGTCGCAGACTCCATTCTACGGGTTAGTTTTGAGCTAAATAACCATCTTTACAATACTCATGATCGAAACTTGCCCGAAGCGTTCCGAGAACGTACACTGGACTTTTATATCACATTATGCCATCGGCTAATGAAGCAGCGAACCCAATTGGCCGAAGAAACAGATTCACTTCTGAGAGCCTGCTGGGGCCTCGCGGAGATGTTATTCAACCTGCGGCAAAGCAAGAGAGAAGGCAAACATGCTGACGAAGATCTTCTGGGTTCTGCAGTACAGGCTTGCTGGGATCTATGTGACCTTTTCCGGGAAGGATGGACGCAGGTCCGCCCGGATCGTAGAACACCAAGGCCAAGCCAAACAACGTTTACGCAAGCCTTTTATCAAGCTAAGGGAGCAGGATATTTTGAGGCCGTCGAAGGTGTTCCCATAACCCCTAACCCAGAAACTCCTACCACGATATTCGATGATACCGCCACCATGCTCTCTCCGGACCAAGCCCAAGTCCCCAATATACTCGTACTTGGGGCCGGAAACATTCAATCCTTACAACCAAATTGGGCTTCCACTTCCAGCTCCACTCTAGCGGGTTATTCCCGCCCTCCTTCCCGCTCTTCCACGACCTCCTCAACACATACCGTAAGATCACCTGCCGATGACCCAAACTTAACATGTCTCAAACTGCTTATCGTCCGAGCAGCTATGAACAACGGCTTCCAACGCGGTGGCGCACATACACTTCCATCTTTTGCGAAAGCGTTGTCATCCGATGCTTTTGGTACCTTGCACTGGCAAACATCTCTGTTGCTGAATTATAAGAAACTAGTGACTGGCGATCCGGCATTTAGTGCTGCACCTCCACCCGCGCGTGCCTCGGCCCCAGATATTGCGAGGGCAGTCCAAGTGATGATTCAGCATAACGGACAGTATGCATGGTTACTGGATCTCTATCGGCTGGTGTTTGGGTTTCGGACGGATGAGGCGATACATGGGAGTACTGTAGTAATTCAATCGTGAGGATTTTAGGCGGCTACGTGATGGTTAAAAATGACTTTTGTTTGAGAGCATGTTCGATACCCTAACTCCTTTTCTTCTATATTGTGAATTAATCATCTTGAGATACACCTTCATTTATTACTTTCTTCGAAGTTGATAGCACTTGTTCTTGACTTGATATGTTCACATATACCGGTTGCTTTGCGGACTTTGCCGTGTACATCTTTTTGATACTTTGCCTCTTTTCAATTTGAACCCTCTCTTCAATAACAGCCAGTTTCTGTTTCAACAAAGAATACCATGATACTTCAATACTTGCTCAGCAGGATGTGTTATGTATACTTCACACCCACACGCACCAGAAGCAATTTTAAAGCGGAAACCATAACAATGTGTTCAGAGCTTCACGGGATCGGCCCACTTGCATGTTGTCCCAGAAACGTTTTCCTGAAAACTCTCCCTTTCCCCACCCCTGAACCTTGGTGCCTCATTCACGCTCTGGAGTCTGAATGACAAAAAATGCAACGTCTTGATGTCGCATTGCAATTTCTTCCCTCGCGTTTTGAGTTAGCGTTTTCAGATGAGACGGCAGTCTTCCTGACTAGCTCATTGATAATGGTCAGTCCTTCAAGAAGCTTAGGGAGGCAAAGTAATCTGGAAACGAGCCTGAAGGTAAGTGACATCGCTATCTCTGTGCATCCGGGTAGCTTCTACGATGCTATCTGCGTAGTTTCATCAGGACCTCGTTCTTTGTGGATATTTTTGCCGGGTAAAAGATGAAATTGAAGCCCCTTGGTGCCTATTCTTGAGCTGATTTCTATTTGGAGAGCACAGGCATGGGCTAGTTAGCTATGCGGGAGTTTGAATAAGAGCTACACGCGGGCCATAGACTGAAGCTCAAGACGGCTTTTTCTTTTTCTTTTCTTTTCTTTTCCCTCCCCCCCCCCCCCCCCCCCCCCCCCACCCCACCCAAGTGTGATGGCAAGCTTGGTTAATCCTCCATCGTTCCAGGGAAAATTTGAACTGCGTGATGTCAGCCAAGCCGGGTCGGTGGCTTCGAGCTTGTTTAGCGAGAAGCTTATCGCGTAGTTCACGCTGAAAGCAGCAAGTCTGCCGAACAACCTCGCAAGGGTGGTTGTACCGCCATGGAGTGACCATAAGGATTCATTTACACCAGTATGCCGGCCTCGGATAGTGTCCAAGGATGTCTAACTATCTAATCGATCGTATAAGGAGCACCCCGAGCCTAAGTTCGAGTTAAAGTTAGCCTCAACGGCCAGCTCTCCATGTCACATTCGTGGGAGCCACGATACCGACGATGGGTCGGACCTTGGGCACGCAAAGGATATGGGACCCTTCGGCCAGTCATTTTGTCGCCCCAGCTTCCCTTTCCAATGTTCTCCTCCGCGATCCCAGCGTTGGATGCGCTCCGGACAGAATCCAAACTCCAGATATGCGGGCAAATCTTAAGCTGGGATATCGTTATTACGATCTGCTGGCGAAATTTGACCCTCATTCACAGTACTTATAGTGGTGTATTACCCATATGCACACGTTTCTGTGGGTCTGGCGGCTCCTTCGGCGCTGTGGCGTTCGCTCAGTTATCAAATGGTAACTCTACCAAAGAACAGGCTCTTTAATACAACCGAGATGGCAGCAGGCTTAAAGAATTGCCTATGCTGGTATCCTGTAATCCTGAGCAGGAATCTTGGATGTATTAAGCGATGCCAATTCACTCATCTTCACATGCATTGTCCATTGGCATCCATCCATAAAGATCGTCGGCGTGTTCCGCACCAGTGGATTACTTTTGATGCATGAGAATGGAGAGCGGCCGTGGCCCTCTCTTCATCTCAGCTGCTGAACCGTTCCAGACATGTGGCAACCAGGCAATGATCCTGGCAACTGCAGTCCACTGCCTAGTGGCCGTGTGGACAATGAAATGCTGGAGAAGAGAATTTCCATTGACGGATTCTTTTCTCCACAGTTAGTTAACCCCACCGTCGTCATTCTTATGTAACTAACTCCACCCACTCCTGTCAATGAGTTCCCCCGTTTCCTTATACAAAGTCTGGCTCAGCGGAGTGTTCCTGGCATCATTCCAGGACACCCATCGTCATTGGTCTCTTCAATTTGGGTTGTGTGAACCTTCCATGGAGAGCCTTTGGGGCCGTTTCTCGCCATTGTCACAGTTCGGACCATGTGGGTTTCCAAGGTGGAGGTACACAATTTTCTGGTGCAGATCATCATCGGAAGTCCTTCCCTGATGGCAATCACATGCGGGTGGATAAATATATAGAATACCCCATTCCCATCCTCTATCAGATCTGCTTCTGGCTTCCTTCTCCCCCATTCTTTTGTCCCACTTTATCTACGCCTTCCGATGGTCACCGTCGCCATCCGGATCTCAACATTCGAATACGATCCCGAGCCCCTCTAAGGGAGAGCCTTTTGGTTGGAAGGCGTTGTCAAAAAGCTGACTTGCTTCCACTGATCTGCCGACTTGCAACGGCCTTTTATTGGATCCTTTCAAGGAAAGACTTTCACAGTCATGGAAGGGGCACCACGGTATGCCGGCATGACCGGGCAAAAGCTCTCTCTGTCCATCTCGACGGTGGCCACCTGCGGATTTTTGCTTTTTGGATATGATCGTACGTCGTTGAACCGCATACCCTTCAGTAAACGCATAGCTAACCCTATATCTCAATAATAGAGGGCATTATGTCCGGTATCATCAGCGCAAAACCATTTAATGATGTTTTCCCTGCTACAAGAGACAATGCCACAATGCAAGGTTTCGTCACAGCCATTTACGAGATTGGTATGTCGAATTTAGCCGACACTGATGGAGCATGTCTGACCACAATCAATAGGCTGCCTGGCTGGTGCTATGTTTATTATTTGGGCAGGTGACGTTCTTGGACGCCGCAAGTCTATTATGCTTGGGGCAACCATCATGATTCTTGGAGTTATTATCCAAGTCACATCATTCCCCGGCCATGATCCACTCGCCCAGTTTATAGTTGGGCGAGTCATCACAGGAGTTGGGAACGGGATGAACACTTCTACGATTCCGACATACCAGGCTGAATGCTCTCGTACATCGAATCGAGGGCTCTTGATATGTATCGAGGGCGGCGTCATCGCGTTTGGTACGCTGATATCATACTGGATTGATTTCGGAGCTTCCTACGGTCCGGAGGACTTGACATGGAGATTCCCCATTGCATTTCAAGTCGTTTTTGGGGTTTTCATTGTTGTCGGGATGTGGTTCATGCCTGAATCGCCGAGATGGCTTTGCATGCACGACAAATTCGAGGAGGGAGAGAGGGTTATTGCTGCTCTTCAAGGAAAACCAGTGTCTCACAATGATGTTCAATTACAAAAGACCATTGTTCTCGACTCTATCAGGGCGTATGTTATTGTGGATACGTTTATGACCGGATGGATTTTTGCTAATTCCTATTTAGATCCGGAGAAGGAGGTAAAGCTGCACCCCTATCGGCCGTTTTCTCCAACGGAAAGACTCAGCACTTCCGTCGTATGCTTCTGGGAGTATCATCCCAGATCATGCAGCAAATCGGTGGCTGTAATGCGGTGATCTGTTAGTTTGCCTTCCACTTAAAATTAGCACGCTAGAGATCACAAAAGCTCACGATTCTTGATAGACTATTTCCCGATTCTCTTTGAGAAATCGATTCATCAGACCCACACAATGTCCATGCTTCTCGGCGGGGTCAACATGATCGTCTATTCCATTTTTGCCACCACCTCCTGGTTCCTCATTGAACGTGTTGGCCGCCGTAAGCTCTTCCTGTATGGCACAGTCGGTCAATGCCTCTCAATGGTGCTCACATTCTCCTGCCTGATCCCCGGAACAGAAAGCGCCGCCAAGGGTGCCGCCGTCGGGCTATTCACATACATCGCTTCCTTCGGCGCTACATGGCTTCCTCTACCGTGGCTTTATCCCGCCGAGATATCTCCCATCAAGACGCGTGCCAAAGCCAACGCCCTCTCCACATGTTCAAACTGGCTCTTCAATTTCACCATCGTCATGATAACGCCCGTCATGCTTGAAGGTATCGGCTGGGGTACATATCTCTTCTTCGCTGTTGTCAACGCATGTTTCCTGCCAATAATATATTTCTTCTATCCCGAGACCGCTCGGCGCAGTCTTGAAGAGATCGATCTTATCTTCGCCAAAGGATTCACGGAGAACACTAGCTACGTCACCGCAGCCAAGAATCTGCCATATCTGAGCGAGCAAGAGATTCGGGAGATGATGATTCAGTATGGTTTGGCGAGTAATGACGGCTCTCTTGGTGCGGGGAGCGCTTTCACCCCTGGATCGGAGATCGATGGCGAGAAGCACGGCGTGGAGGGGTTGGATACCCTAGACGAAAGTAGTACCGGCAGTCCTGATCGTGCAGAGGGAGAAGGGAAGATGGCATAGACCCCCACTGGTTTAAATTTAAAAAGAGGCTAGATTTTGTTGGTTAACGGAAGACGGGCGAGACTCTCAGCTTTGTTGAAGAGCGAGCCAGTTCTTTACGTTTGATTCCTTCTCCTTCTCTTTTCCTTTCCTTTCCTTTCTTTTTCATTTTGGCACTGTATACTAGAATCGAGTTGCTCATAGAGTAGGAAGACCATGGATTAAAATTGTTTGAACTGCCAGTTTGAAGTATATAGTTCTATACTTCTGCATTAAAATAATAAATTTGGCTCTAAAAAAAAAAAAAGGAAAACCAAAAAAGGAACGAAAAGTCCCAACATAAGTCCCGTGGAAGCTTTTCCTAAACTCCAGCAGAGCACAAGCCATGTGTTTCATGTAGTACTCCGTATTGAGAAACAGAAACAAAGCACACTCAAAATCGTCACTCAAATGGCCAGTCATAACATTCATGTCCACCCTGTGAGTTCAAAATGACCGAAGCATAAAGAAAATATATAATACAGAGAATCGAATCTGAGAAACATTGGTTATCATGCCCGAACATATTAAAAAAAAAAAAAAAAGAAAAGAAAAAGAATTAAAACACACTACTATCACTATAATAAAGTGTGTAGGCGGATATCCTGAACACCAATTTTTTTTTTTTTTTTTTTTAGAAAAAAGAAAAAAAGAGAGGAAAAAGAAAAGGTATGCAGAGGTATTAACATCATGGAGAAGGTATAAATGGCTGTTTGCAGACTTTATCTAATGCGTATGAGTAATATCTATCGAGTAGATCGGTCTTCGTGAGAGCCCCCTGATGCATAAAGTTGAAATGTGCAGCGAGGGCTTTGCCTTCGATGAGAATATCTGCGATAACTATTAGTCACTAACGCACGCCACACACAATGCGCAGGTGGAGGGAGTATATTGAAAAAAAAAAGGAGGAAAGACAAATAATAAAAGGCTTTCAACTTACGTCTATTAAGCTGCTTAGGTAAATCCAGGGCAATCATATCCTCATCACCCCGATTGTCAGGCCAATGGTAAACATCCGTGTCCAGCACATCGTCGCCTAGTATAGCGAGTGCGTTGATTCTGATCCGCTCTCCGCGCATGTTCCACGGAGGCGAGAATTTGTATCTGTCAAGCGTGTTTTTCTCTATGTTTTCCAGCAATGAGTAGTGCTGCTGCGCGGCGATTGCCCAGCTCTCGTAAGTTGGACCCCAGAAATCGTAGGTCAACTTGGCGACGGGCGTGCGGTTCAAAGCCTTGTCGTCTTGGACGCGAAGCCATCGGTGGCCGTCGCTTGGTGGTTCGTTCTCCAGAGGCCATTCGAAGTCGTTGGGACCCTCCCAGAATGGATGCTCCGATGGACGCCAGCTGGGAAGGGAGCGCTTCTCGGTATCGTTCTTAGGAGTCTGGCGTGGATCAGGCTGCTCATCTTTCTTGTTCGACGGCAGCAGTTCGGGAAAATATGGATGAAGAGCGTCATGGTGGTAGTGTAGGAAGCTCAGTGGAGGACCGTTGATAACGTTTGCGGAAACAGCCAAAAGGTCAGGGTTGTGTAATTTCGTGGTGACCATATTGGGAATCGCATCATCTGCCAGCCACATCTATGCTTCATCAGCAACCGTTCAAAGGTGACAAATCTGTGTGAATATGTGCGCTCTTACAATGTCGTCGTCAAGCTTGATATACATGGTGCCTCTTTCGACTTGCCTCCACAGTTTTGTGTGGTCAGGCCACCAGACAGGTTTCTCGATGAAGATTTTCTTATATCGCGGGGAGCGCTTCAAGATCTGGTCTAGGAATGCCAAATCATCTTTGTCCTTGGTGTTGGCAAAGAATCGGACCTCGTCCAGCCAGCCGCCATTATCGACCAGATTTCGCTGAACGCCAGTGTATCAGTTGAATTGCGCAACCACTTGCGACTCGCAGGTGAAAAGAGAGACAAACCTCAAGATAGCAGTGTAAAGACCTGACCCTGCTGCGGCGCCCAAAGAATACCATTCCGCTGATGGTGAGGTTTTCCGGTTTAGCAAGCTCTGGCGGACGTAGTGGCGTGTTAGCAGCTGGGGGGATCGACGAGCTATGTTTGGGGGCAGAATATTTGATTCGCGAGCGCCCGGTAGATCTCCATGTCAGGTGCGAAAGGTAGAGGAGAGCGAAAAAGGTGAAAACGGCCAAAGTGGCGACTAAAGGCCGTTTAGGAGGGCCAGCATGAAGACAGATCATAATGGCGACAATGAGCTTGCACTATGACACCAGCAGCACCCTGTGGTGATTGCAACGAAGAAATCGACGGTCTGATGCGACCGAAGGGCACGGTAATGAAGCTGCTACGGTGTAGGCAGTGCGCATCTGTGATGATACGGAATGTTTCTTGACTCTCGGCGTATGTGGGAGCAGGTAAAGAAGAGCTTGATTGTTGGCTAGCGATGAGAGAAGGATAGGAACAGAGCATAGACAGGCCAGCAACAAAAAGAAGAAGAAGAAGAAGAAAGTCGAATGGATAGCAATCGAGGGCTTCGGAGGTGGTGCAACCTCTGGAGCTCTTCAACGACACTGAACTCAGGTCAAGAATAGAAAACCAGACCCCAATACAGAGTAGCTCGGGACTGAATCCTTGAGACGGAGAGAAAGAGGCCCTGCCAATAGTTTACCAGGTGTCCGCAGCAAGGATCGAGTCAGCAATAATTATTTCTCCGGACAGAGACGTTGTTGCTGATGAAGGGCAGAGTCAGGATAGCGATCTGCAGTCCAAGGCGATCATGGCTGGGGCCCAGGAGGAGAAGAAGAAGTAGGGTGAATGAGCTGCAAAAGCGGCGGTTCCGACGACCAGAAACCGCAACGGTCTTTCTACAGACTCGCCTGGGGAGGGAATAACAGGTTTCTGCGGCGGTACTGGCATCTTCTTATTCCGGTCAGAGTTCCGGTCTTCTTGTGACACCGCCTCGCAGGGTGACCATCAACACACGGTTGCGAAGATCGGAGGGACGTGTGCGCAGGGCCGGGCGACAGCTGTCCATATCGTTGAGTGGAACAGTGCGCGTCCGTTCCTCCGCCAGTTGCATGCGATGTGAAGGCAGAGCTGTCGCCGAGCACGGGCGTGGACTCTACGGCGCACATCCTTCAGCGGCAGTGTCGACGTCAACCCAGGCCGGAAGAACACGAGGGTGTGTTGAAAGCAGGTTTCGTGATTGGGCAATGCTGGCAAAACGAGGTGTTGCAAGGTCAATCAGGCCCTGTTTGCGCGTTCTCCCGACTAGCGAGTGGGTTGGCGCATCCAACCGATCGCGGTCCACTTGCGACGCTTCGGGTTTTGCCTTTTCCGCGCTCTTTCGCCATCGTTCCGGGTGATGGTGAGCTAATTATATCTATTTAAACTTCCTCGACACGTCTGAAAGTCGCTGACATGAAATCTCTCGCTCGCACTGTTTGCTTCACCTCCTGGTGTGCCAAGGTGCCAAACCGGGGATTGCTCACTCTCTTGGCTCAGCTAACTAGCGAGATTTCCAGGTTCCAATTGTCACTCGAAGGAGCCGCCTAACATCCAGGTTTCGATCGGGTTTGATTGTCTCGAAACAGACCATCCCAGACGGATGACCCAGTCCCCTTACGGAGAGCCGGTGCAACCTTCGGTCTGCTCCACCAGCTCATGCACAGACCCCATCGGGATGTCGGTTCTCATAAAAGAATCTAAAGTTGGGAATCGACTGAATATTAGAAACTGCCTTTGGAGCGAGATAGGAAAACCAATCTCTCTACGTTCTTTCATGGGGCGTTCTTGGACACGGATGCCGGCTTGGTCAGGTTTTCCCGCGCGATAGAAGTCTGAAGGAAAAAGAACAACTAAACGGATCAAAGACGTTGTCCTCCATTGTCCGTGCTGACCCTTTAACTGAAGCATGGAACTACTCCGTCGCTTGCATCTACCTTGCCCTGGGTCGCCCAATTAATTCCAGAACAGAGTACTCCGTCCTTTGTACGGGATCCTCGCCTAAAATTTACATTTCGCCAGCCAAGCGCCCAGACAAAGCACCCGTAAGACAAGCAGTCAACGGTCGTCTGGGCTTCTTGGTGAACTCACCTCATGTGCCCATGTTACACCGGCAGTTGGATCGCTCTGCGCCACTGAATTTAAGATCGATTTCTTTACAATTACCAGTTTTGACAGAGCAAACTCGGAGAGAAATGGAAGCAAGCAGGCAGAATGACGGGTTAAAGCATTGCTTGACCTAGTTCATAAATTAGTATGTCCCTGCTCCGTACCAAGGAGAGTACTCCGTCCACCGTTGCAGGTCTGGCCGGGGATCGATGGCGACAGGGTGTGATTGCATCTTGTGAGGTCGCTTCCGTTGAATGCTGCCTTGACTGTGTGGCCCGTCTTCAGGTCACCAATTCCCTGTGAAATTGGTCGAACATCTGTTTTACCTGGTGCGGGCGGACGTTAACGTCCCTGAAGCCCGCCGATGAACACCCAAGAAAGACGCTCCGCTGTCGCTCTATCCTTTCGTGCGACGGACATTCGACACCGGAGTGCAACCATTTCCCTTCCGGTTGGAAACCCCCAACGTGACCGAGGAGTCTGTCCCCAGCCTTGATCATCCAATCGCCAGTGAACCGCCTTAAATGAACCCAGTTCTTCGTTAACTACTTGATACTTTGGTAGCCCTGTCGTGGGTTCGGCCCCCAAAATTCCGTACATACGTTCAAGATCTCAACCTGGGTCCTTCACGTGTCGACTCTCCCAGGGAGAAAATGGCATTTTTAAGCTCTTATGGCTTATGAAACACATACATCCATAATCTCCTTTCCGACGACTTTGAAAGATTCTCGACATGTTTCCTAGGGTCATGAATTATTTTCGCAGGATGGAATTCTTTCACAAAAATTGGAAGATCTTTCCCGGGAAAACAGGCAGGCCAAGTACCGGCGCCACGCGTCCTCTAATGGTAGCTCATTTGATATTCAACGAGTGGAGCAAACAGCCTCAATTTACAAAGTTCCGAGGCAATAGAGACTCTATGACAGTTCCAAAATCCGGAGAAAGTTCAAGGGCTTAAAGCGGATGTAAGTTTTGAAATTTGCGAACCTTGAAAATGCCAAGAAGGCTTTAGAGAGCGCACATTGAAAAGTCAAGCTAAGAGATATTAGACCTCATTACGATTGCTGCCCTCCATATTTTGTTGATTTGGCTGTGCATTTTCCACATTTTTCTTTCCCCTTCTGTGTTGCATTTGCAGCGGATGTTTGCAATGCATCCCGGTCATGGCCTGTCGGCCTCTCCAGATCCTTGCCATTGCATTGCATGGGATCTAGATGTGAGTAGCCACCTCACATCGAAGCTTTTCGTCAACGTTTCGGGGATCATTTGCTTCCCGCGCCTTGAAAGGTAGGCTCAAAAATTACAGACGCAGCGGCCTTCCTGTTCCACCCATTGGGGTCAACATGCATACCCGTTCGGGAAGGCTTCCTATATTCACTCTCAATGGGACTCAACCCTGACAATAGTCACACAAGAGGTCATGGGCCGGCACAACATCTCCGTTCAACATTTTGGTTTGTCGGTCTACCAAGTGCCAAACTCGGAGGAGGAACTGACCGTCGTAGCCAAAACGAGAACGCAAGCCGATGAGCAGGAATGGCCTCACGGGCAACAGGCGGCTCCTCGCCACCCCATTGGTCTTGGGTCACCCAAGCCCAAGTATCGAGTTTCCCGGTATGAGAGCCCGCGAAGAAGAACCCTCTCATATCCGGTGGACACTCCCAAGGAGGCAGCCATAATATGGCCCGGGATAGCGAAAGATATCGCTGCCAGCAACAAGTGTGCAGGCTGGCTTTCTTTGCAACTGCTCAGGCAGGAAAACCCATCAGGGCCGGAGAACATATCAGCACTCAAGATTGGACAAAACTGTGGAGATATCGAATGCCCTACAGCTCCGATATATCGGAGTAGAGATACTTAGAGATTCTCTCACTTATATAGAGCAGAGAGGATAGTATTGGACGATAACTCCAAGTTAAGAACTCAAACTTGGTCGAAGCATTGGGCATCAGGATGCAAAGACACGCCCTTCAACATTTTAGGCAGATTGTATCACCCATGAAGTGGTACCAAATTGGCATTTTTCACTGATGGTGGATCAAGAAAAAAGGCCTGAAAATGGACTCTCTGTGTCTCAGTGGTGGAGAGGACACAGTTCATCTGTGGCAGCTAGTTATTTGTGTTCTATGACAAATACATGGGAGGGAAAGGCTCCAGAATCAAGGGAATGCCATTCCCTCAGGAGTCAAAAATAGGCACCTGAAACTAGTGAAACTTTATAAGATTGATTGGACAACTGGATTCTTTCCAGAAGGAATCAACGTTTCGCTCCTCGACCAAAAAAAAAAAAAAAAGAAAGAAAACAGATCAGAGCGTAATGAGAGAATGCCATTCAGTGGCTCACGGTATAGTGCCGACAGACCTCAACAATGTGTTTGGTACATTCAGCGACTCGGGCTCCTTTGTCCTCAACCAACATGGTCGGTGGGGTGGTTGGCCAAGTGGTAAAGGGCCGGCCTGGAATTCTTCTGAAGTAGGTGTTCTGTTGATTAGGGAGTCGACCACACTGAACAGAAGATTGCAAGTTCAAATCTCATCTTGACCAAAAAGAAATCTTTACCATGGAGGATCCCATCCCCTAGGAGGACAGGTGCTATCTTGTTGGGCAGTTATAATTGATTGCTATAGATCAGAATATACATGAGTTAGGTATGAGATATACTGGGCCTGTGTGGTTTACAAGATGATCCACTTTAATTATGTACTTTCTATTGATTTGCAAATGTTGAGATGTGTCAGTTATACTCAAGATTTTGAGAATTTTTCCTTGGGGCATGGCTTCAATCAGGAGAATAATGTGAGTTGTAAGAGGTATGGCATGGCCTCTCCTAGGAATTTTTGCCTTTGCATGAGATTTGATTTGTGGAGAGGCTGATACTTGCTAGAAGTTTCTGCCAGTCTGCAGTTCTTTTCTCTCTTCTCTCACAATTTATCTCTGCTTTTCTCTCTTGAGAGAACCTCTATCTCTTTACAGACAAGATTGAGTCTTTGGTGAGTAGTCTTGAGAGATTGAAAGGTGCTTGTCACTGATAGTTCTAGAGTATTATTGCTTCTTCTTTTCTCTTTTCACCAGTCAGAGCATCGGGGCTGCATCACGGCTGCATCAGGCGCTGGTGCTGAGCAGCAGTGCTACACACACACTCTGCCCCGTACGGGATAGAGAATAGTATAATCATACTATGTAGGCATCTAGCTATCTACAGAACCTATATTTGCCTGCTCTACAGGACCTTCTCTGAGATCTCCAGCCGCTGACCTGAGCTATCACAGATGGTCGTCCGGTGGGTGCACCCTGATACTGCTGTTCCAGCCGTACGGCGCTGTCTGAAAGACGTCTAACCGCGTTACAAGGGGCGCCCGGGTAGTAACCCGCCGCAACCTGCCACCCCGCTAACTACTGGGATCTTCCCCAACCCAACCTCCTCCACACCACACCTGCACATTCTCTGTAGCCGCCCATCACCTCATGGCGTACTTTGGCCCAACCCTTATTTGGCTGCAATCATTATGCGCGGAGGCTCTTTTCGTCTACCTGCTAGTATTATTACTTCCCGGCTCCTCGCATTCCCAAACACCCGTCATGTCTTGCTGCCCATTTCCCTACTCCGCTTTTGGCCAGCGGCAGTCAGGACCATGGCTTCAACCTCTCACTCACCTCCACGCAGATTCCCTTCGTCGGGGTTTGTGGCTCTCGACCCAAAGCTGAAGGTAGAAGAGGAGGAACTACCCTCCTATGTGCCAGGAGATTTTTACCCAGTTACGATTGGTGAGGTCTTCGTGGAGAGATACCAAGTAGTAGCTAAACTTGGCTTTGGTATGTCGTCTACAGTTTGGCTTTGTCGGGACCTTGTGTTAGTATTTCCCAAAATATGCGCGCATGCTGTGACTTCAAGATGACCAACTTTCCTGTTAGGGATCATCAATATCTATCTCTCAAAGTATGCGCTTCACACAAACAGCAAAATAATGAAATTGCCATCTGCAACCATCTCAAGGCAAGCAACATCGAGCACCCCGGAACACCATTGTTCGCATGATACTTGATTCTTTCAACATCATGGGTCCAACTGGGAACCAACACCAGTGCTTGCTTTACCAACCTCTTGGGATGAGCTACACAGAATTTCTTGATTTGTTTCCCAACAAGCAGATGCCTGAGGCCCTGCTTCAGAGGAGCATGCAGTTGATACTCTTGGGGCTAGACTATTTACATAAAGCCAAGGTTGTCCACACAGGTACATTTTCCTTATCTGGTACATACAACGCAAGCTTGGGGCCCAAGTACTGAGGTTTCTAGACATATCTGCAAATAACATTCTCCAAGGGATCACCGATCTTACAGCCCTTTCTGAAATTGAAGATGGTGAGGCCAGCCAGCCAATCGCTAGAAAGGTTCTTGATGACCGCACGATCTATATCTCGCGACCCATGCCGATAAACACAGGATTATCTGTTCTCTGCGACTTTGGTGAAGCCCGCATCGGTGACAAGCACAAGGGTGATGTCATGCCAGGGATTTACAGGGCCCCAGAGGTTATTCTGGACATGGAGTGGGATTCTAAAGTGGATATTTGGGCAGTCGGCCTCACAGTAAGGGGATTATCTCTGCCAAATGTTCTACGCATGTGAGGTGCGACTAATTTCGTTCTTCAAGAACTGGGATCTCCTCGAAACGGGAAACCTTTTTTTCGCAAGAAAAGACGGCCTACTGAATGATGAACAGCACCTAGCTGAAATGGTGTCACTTCTTGGGCCCCCGCCTCTCGAGTTCATAAGACGAAGCGACAAGTGTCTTCAGTACTGGGATGAAAACTGTACAATTATAACCCAGCAATTGCAAACTACCTTGCAAGCTAACAAGTGTTGTCCGTAGCAAACTGGAAAGGATCTATTCCTATCCCGGAGCAATCTTTTGAGATACGCGAGCGGAGCCTGGAAGGGGATGTCCGTACTATGTTCTTACATTTCCTACGATCGGCGCTCGCATGGTTACCTGAAGAGAGGCTTCCAGCTGAAGATCTGGCACGGCACGCATTTCTTATGCAGCCAGGCTGGCTGCAGGTGGTCCGAAACAGCATTCTTGATGATCTGCTTCGATAATTAGGTTGTTAGGTGTGTGGTTTATACACACTCCTTGTCATCTGTACAGCATTCTCGAGAACCAATGGCAAACAGCAGCAGGACGGAAACAGAGACATTTTGCCGCCGGTCGGCCATCGAAGAACACCTTCACAACCCAGACTCGCCCTTGAGAAGAAAGCAAGAAGATCTACCAGGGAGGTCTAAGCTGCCTGGTTGTTTGAACATTGCTCCTACTCCACTCTATCAAATTCCCCGCTCCTATCTGCAGACCAAGTACGTTACTGTAGTCAATGTAAAGAGGCTTATAGAGTTGTTTTTGATGGGTGTATGGTGTCCTAATAACACACAACTGTGGCCTTTGGGAAGATGGGAAATAGTCTAATGGATATCAGGCCCAAAAAGGGAGATCAGGCCGGCCTAGTATGTGTGAAGCCGCGAAGCCAGCAGAAGAAGGGCGAGGGCAGAAGAAATGAAAGAGAGCGAGTGGCGGAGAAGGATCGCTCCATGCATCCTAGCACGTAAATCCGCAGTCAATATCGCGCATTCCACCATCATATTTACCCTGTTTGCAATGATAAGTGACCTTGTTCTTTGAGTCCCACTCCTGCTTACCATACGCCATGTGGACAGGATCATCATCAACAGCACCTGTCCATAGCACCAATTTGTATGGGAGTGGGCCTTGAGCATGCAGGTGCATGTCCTTTGAAGTATATGTCTTGTCTAGGTAATCGATCATCTTCTGTTTAGCGTCGTAAACGGTGACTTCAAGAGCGTAATCGGAACTCGGGTTCTGAGCATTATCTTTCTCATTCTTCTGATCCTGGCGGATGTGGACGCCACACCATCCCGGGTTATAATCCTTGGTGGTCCCTATGATTTCAGGGTCCTCGTCACCGCTACCCATGAAGGCTATTGGAGCTTTTTTTGTGGCGTCCACTTGCGGAGTTGAGGCAGTACCCTGACGAGGATGAGGGCATGCGAAACCGCAGTCGATCTCGCGCTTGCCACCCTCAAATTTACCCAATTTGCACTTGTCATTGGTAGATTTTGCCCCTTCCGTACACCAGTATTGATCGGAATACCAGAAGCAGAGCCTTTGTGTCGCCTTCAGGTTATCGCTGCCAATGGATACGGCGAGTTCGTGCGGCAGTTTGCTCTTGATGATGAAAGAGGAATCAACAGGCTGTTTTGTGGCCTGGTCAATTATTTTTCCCGTGGAGTCTTTGATCGCTACCGCAAGCTGCCACTTATCGCCAAAGGGGTTTGAGCCATGAGACTCCGTTCCCATGGACCACTGCGTTATATGTAGCCCACACCAGCCATGCGTGTAACCGAGCTCATTTTCCGGTGGGTTGACTGGCTTTTAGCTGGGTTCTGTGGGGCATATTTCCTCCTCCCTATTCCATATTCTATTGGAAGCTTCTTCAGCATCCAGGCAGATAGTCAAGTTAAAAAAACCTACCAAAGCCAAGCTTAGTACTACCGCATTGGCAGAGTGGAAAAAAATAGAGCATGGTCATAACTACATACCGGGAGTTGTGATGCCGTCAAACAAAGGGAACGGTCTGGCTTCAACGGCTTGCCCATCACCAGTGAGCACAACACTAGTATCCAAGGAGAAGGACTAATCGGCTCTTTAGTCAGTCGGTTATTCAACGACTTGGGTCTTGTGTCTGGATGGAGCTTCTGCGCGCAAGAAATGACAAAGGAGAGGTACTCACGTAACCATTCTTACGGTCATTTGCGAGAAATGCACCATAGCTACTTCTAATAATGTCCCTAGGCAGCAAGCAAGCATTAGAGTAAACGCCCCAAAAAAAAAAAAAAAAAATATTCAAATCCATACTGGATTCTGATGCCTCCCCAGTTTTTCCCATCCAACGTCTCCGTGTCACCACCGGCCAAAGGTGTGAACTTGTAATATTTCGGTTCGGAGCATCCAAATCGCATCGGATGCTTTCGACAATCACTGGGATATTTGGCATTGAGCAAGAACCAGGCATTGCCACTTAAAGCAGACATTAGCAATTCGCCTTTACGGTAATAAGCGGTGTATGTGCCAGTCTAAGAAGTTGATGCATTTTTGCACAATGATTGCATCTGGCCGAAAAAAGGTCCCGAAAACACCAATGATGCCAAAGGGGCACTTACTCTTTATCGCACCACTGAGTCTTTTTCGCCGTTTCCCTGGACATATAGTGGCCCAAATTGAAACCTTTGGTATATACATCATCGTTGACCTCGTAACCACATCTGTATTGTTCACGATCCACGCGCCTGTTATGCGAGCTTTGGGTAAGCCACGACTTGCTGACCTCAAGTTCTCCTAGCTGCGCGGCTTCTACTTACAACACAAAAGGTCTCTGCTTTTCTTGCGACAACGCCCATGCAAGTGGGATCATCCATCCATAGTACATTTGAGACACGACTTGTTGAATCTCCTGCCAGGCAGCTTGATGATTCGAAGCAAGCTGCAGCATGGCTCCGTCCGAAATCATGTTAGTTAGTGCTGTTTGATTTTCCTTGTGAAGCGCCCTAATTGTGTCCTCTAAGAAGCGTGCTTGACTGTTGCCTACTGCTTGAAAAACTCCGTTTGCAGCCTGTGCCAGAATTGGAACAAGATCAGCGGCGGTCTTTGCAGGGCTGGGATTTGTCGTTAGCAACAAGCAACAACGGCGGTAGGATAACTTACACCGCACCATCTTTGCTGAAAATGATTGAGTATGCAACGGCAGCGTTGAACACATCTTTCCATGCACTTCGATAATCATCATCTGGGGAATTTTAGCAGGCCTACGTGAGAAATTAACAAAGGTTGTATGTATGTATATACCTGTGAATACAGCTGCCTTTTTTATCCCTGTTTCACTCTACCTGTCAGTGGACTTTATACCTCTTTACGCACGGGGGCCACGCACAAACATTCCACGCGAATGCAGATCCTATTCCAACGGCAAAAGAAACAGAATCAAGAATCCACTTGAATACTTTATCAGACAAGTCTTTTGGTGGAACTGATGTGAAAGTTTCAGCAAAGGCTTTCATCTTTGCGTCCGCATCGATAAAACCCCCGACAAGTGCTAAAAACCCACTATTTATAGACTATGATTTCGTTAGCATGTTAGATACGACGTAAAACGAAACATGGGCCCTGGAGCAATACTAACTGTGCTCATTGTCACAAGGGAATTCTTGATCAACCAAACGGCTGGTGCAACTGTTTCTTCGCATCTCGCCAATATATTGCACCTGTTGCTTTGATACCTCCAGCACTGCGGAAAGTCTTCCAGGTGAAAGATGTTAAAGAAGAATTGATCAAAGGATTTATTCCCAAGCGGCTCTCGGTGATCAGTTTCTAGAAATACGTTGTATGATTTCATAATTCTAGACCATAGTTCTGTGAATAGGATTAACTCTTTTTGATCACAATGTGCATCTCTAAAAAGAAAGTTGACTACCTGGAGCCCGAGCAGCTTTCCAACGTTCTTTGGCAGGATCAAGGGAATCGGTGAGCCTCGGGTCGTCACAGTGAACATTTCTCCAGTCCCCAACCGCCGTAGCAAGAAAATTATTCTCCCAGCCGTTTGAGTCTACTCGAAGGTTAGGAGAAGGTGTAACCCGAGCTTTTGGGCCACCCGCAAGTAGTGTTGGAGTGAGGACTGTTTGCGAAGTTTGAAGGCTACCTACCCTCCCTAGATAGGCCTAGGAAGTTGCAGAGAAGCAGAGAAACAAGGCAACGAACCGCATGGTCATCACGACGGAGAGAACAGACTTCAATCAACCATAGGGAGGAAAAGCGCATAGTCGGAAGAGACTGCTGTCCGATAGACAGGAGTACTGGAAAAGTCTAGCTATATAAGCCGGGGAGGAAGAGGTCCAGGCCAACATGATAGTCACGCCGCCTTGGAAGACCCGGTGCTGGACACAAAATAGGATAATGGAAGGAAATGTCTGTGCCCGAATAATTCTGCCTAGGCCTGGTGAGCTCTCACTGGCAACTCAGGCATGAGGCAAGGGAGCGGACTTTGATTGAGCGACAGCACTTGCCGATGCGTGAAATTGACCATCAGACAGTCCCGACAAAGGACTAGCCTCAAGAGTTGGATAGAGGCACCTGCGGGCAGCAATCCCGGGTATCATTTCAAGAAAAAAACGCGTTTAGCCTCGAGTCACTGGGTGGGACGAGGTAAAAGGCCGCAGAGAGCACGACAGACTATCGAGCTTGATGCAGCATCCAACAGGCTGGAGGAGGGAGTGAATAACAGCAAAACCAACATCGCCTTCTGCTGGGATGAGGACGACGAGCAAGTCAGCCTGGAGCAAAGGCGACACGTGGGTTCCGTCGGAAGCGGTGGATCTCCTATTCCGAACACCGCAGACATCATATGAAACGGGTCCAAGACTTGCATACAAAAGGAATATCAAAGAACCTAGAAGTCCAGGTGAACTGGACTGGCTGGACTCTCGGAAGCTCGTGGTTATTTGGGTGAAACCGTTGCCCAGACCAACACGCGCCTTTTAACCATCCCTGATCTGCGGCTAGCAAATCGCACTGCCAGGCGTGGTAGGAGGCCCCGGTAGCCGCCTGTAATTGGCGGGGGGAAGGCAGCCTAACCATGGGGGCCCAACGCCTAAAAAGGGCCCGCCCCCCCAAGCACTGCTAAAGCCAACCGTTGCGGGCTCGAGAGCGCTTACCGGAGGCTCAAAAGCTTGGGGCTAAGCATCAATTCCATATTTCGTGCACTGCTCTTCCTTCATTTCCTTTTTTCTTTTTGCTCCTGTGAACAATACCCTTCTCTTCTACTTTAGGAGATTCACCCAAGAATGGCTCTCTACTCTCTCGTTTGAGACCCGAATCAGTGATGGTCCTGCTCGTTCCTTTCCTTTGCCTGGTTTTCGCCCACCTGTCTTTTGCTCAGGATGCGACGGCGTCAACTTCTATAAGCTCTGCCGCGTCAGCGAGTAGTTCAGCTTCGCCAGCCATCGGCTGGTCTATTCCCTTGGTCGGCCTCGAAGATGACCCAAAGAAGCCATGGGGGGCGAATGTTTCGCTTGGCAGGGGTGACAACGCCGGCTATCAAGTAGTTCCTATTGTTATAGGCAGCAACGGGAATGTCAACACCGGACGAGGTTCTTCAAGCGACGTTGCAACATTTCCCTTCGCTGTCAGCGCGGATCCGGATGGCGATCGTATCTTCATGTCCCCCGAGAATAACACTGTCCTGTCGCTAGGCGTAAGCTCTTCGCTAAGTTTCTCGCAAATATCTGGAAACCGCAAGGAGACCATACCTTCTGTTCCCTTCTGCCTCAACCTCGGCCGCAAGGGACTCTGGAACGGGTCCTTGACTCTAGGAGATCATTTCTACGACCGGAATCGCATCCTTCATCAGATATCATTCGATGGAGTTCCCGATACAAATGATGCGCACAATGGCACGTTCTTGATATCAGGGAGGCAAAAAATCAATAACGTGGAAATGGCGATATTGAATTGGGGAGATGTCACTAGAACTGAACAAGAATCTCTTCCGACGTCAGAAGATGTGATTTTGGACTTCAATAGCGAAAGTGTTACCTTTCCCCGTCAAGATTGGTGTGGTAGAAACGTGTCCCTCACTTTCTTTGGCAGCGCTCTGAACGTGCGCATTCCCGATTACTTGACCAAGTCCCCTGACCGCTGCAAGCCAGTTGAGAATACAAACCCCCCTGGGGCCCCTCTGATTCTCGGAAAACCTTTCTTCCAAATGGCAAATATCCTTGTTCGCCCAGGTGGTGATATGTACCTAGCGGCCGCAAACACATGGGACCTTCCACCTTTTCCTGAAACAATTTCAGACATGGGTTACATCGGCTATCCAGACGAGCCTATCCCACCGGCGTCACCCACGCCCACTCCATCCTCCGGACCATCGGAGGGTAAGAGAAGAATGTCGGTGCGGTTGTGGGTGGTACTGTTGGGGGTATTGTTGGACTTGCTTTGATCAGAGCCATTGCCTTCCTGCTTCGTAGGCGGCTCGTAAGGTCGAAACAACCGCCTCCTTATACGGCGAAGGACCCCAACGCTATTCCTTTGAATTGAAAGGTATATTTTGGCATGTGTTTATTTCAATCAGCGTCGTAAATCGCGTGATTCCTCCTGGATAAAAGGGGCATGAATAATAGGGGCAGGGGTGAACACACAGCTTGGATTTTGAACAGATCTTTCGATTTTGTTGGGGCTTTTGTATTTCTTCTGTTGATATAACAAGCTAGATGATAGAGCTTTTATGGTAGATCTGCTATGATATGAGATGATTTCTTCAAAAAATACTCAATCAGTGTGCGATGCTGAGAGTGCTGATCTGTAGCTACTCTGATTAGTTAGTTATATTAGTGTCTGATATCCTTCTGAACAGTTGCTGTGTACGGAGTAAGTAGCCTCGGGGTCTCTCAATATATTAGTTAGTTATCAAACTAACTAGTTATTAGGTTAGCTACTGATTCGGCTTTGCCGAGGATCTCGAGTTTCAAGCGCTCGGAGAAACGTCGAGGGATGACTCCGCAGGGAACCCAACACCAGCCTCAGATGTCATCATTGCCCGAGATTCTTCCCCGCACTTTGGGGTCGAGAGCACAGGGCAATATATTCAAGACGATTATCCTCCAAGAAACGCAGTTCTATGTTAACGGATAAGATTTGCTCCAGTGTGCTAGTTATCCCTTCGGTTTGGCCCTACAACCATGTCCTTCGATTCCATCCCTATTCTAGACCTCTCTCAGGCCCGGGATCCCAGCTCCAAACCAGCCTTCCTGCTCGACCTCCGCCATGCCCTCCTTGAAGTGGGCTTCCTCTACATCAAAAACACCGGCATCGACTCCAAACTGATCCAGGATGTCATCACAGAAGGAAAGCGGTTCTTTGACCTGCCGACAGAGAAGAAATTGGAAATTGAGATGAAGAATGCGCCCAGTTTTCTCGGTATGCCCACTACCGCCATCCCGCATCCCGATACAACCCCCCTGACCGCGATATCTCTCCACCACTACGTTTGAGGACCTCTAGTTAACCATCACTACTCTCTTCTTCGTGATTAGGATACAGCAAACTTGGAAACGAAATCACCCGCTTCAAAACCGATTGGCGCGAGCAAATCGACCTCTCCACCAACCATCCCCTTCCCTCCTCATCCGATCCCCTCTACCACAACCTTCTCGCGCCCAACCAATGGCCCGATGAGCAGTCCATTCCCCGCTTCCGGCCCGTGTACGAAGAGTACATGAAGAAGATGGGGGCTATTAGTATGGAGTTCATCTCCCTTGTTGCTGAGGCCATCGGACTCCCGTCCGACGCTTTCAATCGCTTCTTCGACGCCGATCAGCAGCATAAGTTGAAGATCGTGAAATACCCTGACTTGGAAGAGCTAGGTGTTGACGGAGATTTAGAGCAGCAGGGGGTCGGTCCGCACAAAGATAGTATGTTGACGAGCTATTTGTTGCAGGCAAGTCATCATCGAGGACTACAGGTGCAGAACCATCGGGGAGAATGGATCGATTGCCCGCCCATTGATGGGACGCTAGTGGTGGCAATTGGTCAGGGGCTGGAGGCCATCACTCAGGGTGTTTGCCAGAGGTAAGCATGGACCGCGACATTTCGGTGGCTAAGGTGTGTTTTTGGGTCGCTGACGAGACAATAGCACAACGCATCGCGTTCTCTCTCCGGCACGAGGCTCCGGCGCCCGGTATAGTGTTCCATTCTTCCAGGGCGTGAGTTACGATGCTACTTTCGAAAGTATGGAGGTTCCAGAGCACGTCAAGGCCCTCCGGCAGGAAGTCATCCAGAAGAATGGAATCCGTGAGGATGATATCGAATTCACATTCTCTAAGGGCCGGTGGGGGCATCTAGGGGAGGCGACTTTGATGAATAGGGTGAAAAGCCATCCAGATGTGGGAGAAAGATGGGTGAGTGCTCTTTCATGTCTCTCATGTCTCCTACTCTGGGACACTTCTCCTTACTGACAAAATTGATAGTATCCAACCTTGCTGCAGAAGATTAGGGAGGAGCAGGCGAGGAATAACCAAGTGAGTGAGATTCCTCAGGGCATACTGAAAGATCAGGCACAAGGCCAAGCCCAATCAGTCAAGGCCCATTAATGTGGGGATACCACCTTCATACATCTATGTATATACCGTACTCCATACATACTACGATATTATGAATTAAACCTACGACGTCATGGATTTTGGTGCAGGGGCTCGACATTTATCTGATCCGGGCTTTGAAATTCGGTTGCCTATGTTTAGAATACCTCACTTCGTTGTTGAATGTTCCTTAACAGTAAACCCGCGCAAGCCATTTCTATCCATAATAATGAACCTTTTATTATCCCCTTACCCAGCTTTTATCCATGAAGAAAAGAAACAATCTAATCGCTCTTGAGACCGATCCGGCCTATCCCTCTCAGCCCCCACCAGCTCAAGCCCACAATCACTGCTCCCGCCGCAAAACTCATCCAATACGCCGCTTGATACCCCTTCAGGACTGCTTCGACTACCATCTCGTTTCTGTCGCCCTCGTCACCAGCCCCCACATCACCGGTAACAGCATTCGCTGCAACGGCAGTAACGGCGAGGCCGACAGACATTCCGATCTGAGAGATTGTATTAAACACTCCACCCGCCAGACCATGCATTTTAGCAGGAAAGGCAGAGGTGATTACGAGATTTGACACCGTGAACAGCGTGTCTGCAGAAACAGGAATGAGCGCCACGGAGAGAAATGGCGCTGTCCAGTAGCTCCATTCAGGCTTGGCGGCCGCCATAAGCAAGGGTGCGATAGCGGATACAATCGCTGCGACAATACAGAGTACGTTGGCCTTCACCCTAGGAACCAGTAGGCCAGTGGCGATGTTGGTCAGGGCGCCCGAGATGACCATGGGAATAAAGCGGACGGATGCTTGGAGCGCTGACAGATTTTGGATTCGCTGGAAGTAGAGCGATGTGAAGTACTGGAAGGCGTTGAAGACGGCCCAGGTCAAGAAAACGGAGATACAGATGGCCGTGAAGTTGCGTGCCCGGCGGGGTGCAGACGCCGCATCTGCTTTGAACAGGGAGGGTGGGACCATCGCGACGCGTCCAAGCTTTTCCTGGCGAAATATCCAGAATATGAATGCCACGAAAATAACAAGGGACAGGATCAGCAAGGAGAGGTTGACCGGTTTAACGAGTTCGCGAATAGAAGCAGTCATTGTCCTAAGATCAGCATTAATATTTTAGACGCCAGAGTGGTTCGGAGGAGAGGAAGCATACGATAGGGTATAGGAGAATATTCCAAGCGACAAGCTGATAAGAATTGTTCCTATCCAGTCGATTTCATTGTACAAGCGCCTCAAGGTAATTGGCGAGACCATTCGAGGATCATTCGGGATCTGCCAAACCGCAATGAGAAGAATGCAAACGTTCAACGCGGCAACGATATAATAACCATATCTCCATCCAATTCCCGCAATGAGCACGCCTCCAAGCACAATCCCCAGGGAAAATCCTACAGGCTGAGCCGCACCAAGACATGCAAAGGCGATGTTTCTCCGTTTCCCAAGCTGAAACGTTGTCGTAATGATACATACAGCACTGGGAAGGCTAAGAGACAGGGCGACACCCGAGATCGCACGGAAGACAATAAGTTGAATTCCTGTTGTAGCAAGGCCACAGCCTAAGGTAAAAGCAGAGAGCAGGCCGCATCCCGCAAGATAAAGTGGTCGGCTACCAACTACATCTCCCACTGAGCCAGAGAGCAGGAGGGTGCAACCACATGCTAGGCCATATACTGATGCCGGCCTAGAGGCATAATAAGGATCAATGGCTATAGCAAATGGTGAAAATTGCGCACATACCAGAGTAGCAGGTTCTCGGCCAGTCCAATATCCTTTGCAATCACAGGTAGCCCCACGGTTAAAATACCCGTGAGCAAGGAATTCATGAGCGTCATGCTTGAAGCTGTTGCAATGATAATCACTGCTTTGAGCGCGGATATCTGGGTCGCACCCGGCGCATTGGCAGAGATTTCGCCCGTCAGGTTCTCTCGCGAGACATTGTGAGAAGCACCCGCTACCTGCTCAGGGGAAGTGGACAGGATTACTCCAGTAGATTTGGATACTGTCCGGTAGATTGATGCAGGGCGCCGTACTTCTGTGGACGTTCGTGACATACTGTAGAATCCTAGGGTAATAGCTTATCAAGGGGCATAGCCTCTAAAAGGCAGTCAATGCAAGGTCTTTTCCAAGATAAATCCACTGGAAAACGGTGAAAGAAATGTCATTCCACTGCAATTGAGACGGAGAGACAACGCCACCAGACGACTCAGGTGGGAGGCGAGTCATCGGGTTCGGCCCGCCTGAAAAAAAAAAAAAAAAAGAGCAAGCACATTTTCACATTTGCAGCAGGGCGTGGGCCAAAGCATAACTTCCGCCCGGCAAACCCAACAGAAGGCCAAACTCTGTTCTTCAAGTTTCATTTCTCCAGTCTGCCTACTCCGTAATAGTTCTAAGAAACATGATCCTGGGAAGACCCTAATGGATATTTCTAATCAGAGAGCTTCCTCTCCAAGAAGCGGCACGGATGCAGCATCTTTGAGTGACGCTACTAGCCGCCACGATCCACTAGGAATTTAAGGAAATGGAAACGCCGCGCCAAGACGAAGGTTGGCTTCGCTGCCCGTTAAATTAGTTGGTTAACCCAACCACTCAACGCGTCACGCGTCTTGTCGCGTACTTCACACTTCGAACAACAGCTCAGCCGGAGAGTCCCATGCGGTGGCCTTGAAGATTGATGAACCAAAGGTTTTGCCATCGCATTCGCATCATTCGAGGATTCGGTCAATGTCTGACGACGAGGTCCTTCCGGACGCACCCGCGATCTCCGAGAATGCGGAGGCGCCAAAGGCCCAAGACGGGAATGCACACGATCCAAACGAACGCACGGCAGCGCAAGGAACGAGTAATGTGAAACTAGAAGATTTATTCAAGGACGATGACGACGATGATGAGTATCCATTTTCCAGTGCCACAGAACCGGCCTCACATGGCTCTCAATCCGAAAACGCAGAGTACGACTCATAGTCTTGACCCCGCACAGTCACACAGGGCGATCGAGTGCTGATATTGTGGGCGATAGGAATCCGGGGCCTCAGCCTGCGAAAATTGACATGGAGACGATGTATGCGTTTTACCAGCGCTTGTTTCCATTTAAATATTTATTTCAATGGTTGAATCATGGGATAAAACCTTCCGTAGATTTTGGGAATCGAGAGTTTGCATTCACCCTCCAAAACGACGCATATTTACGGTATCAATCATACCCCACGGCTGAAGGGTAGGATTAGCAATTTCATGCTCAGAGGTTGGACCATATATTGTTAGCTGATATTTTATAGTCTCCGCAAGGATATCCTGCGCCTCAACCCCTCGAGATTTGAAATTGGCCCTGTTTACAGCACAAATCCACGCGACCGCAAATCACTTCGCAAGTCCAGCGCATTTAGACCGGTTTCCAAAGAATTGGTTTTTGATATCGACTTGACAGATTACGATGATATTCGAACATGCTGCGAGAAGGCAAACATCTGTCCGAAGTGCTGGGCGTTTGTGACAATGGCGATTAAAGTAATCGACAGAGCTCTACGTGACGATTTTGGTTTCGAACATATACTCTGGGTCTATTCTGGTCGCCGAGGTGCTCACGCTTGGGTATGCGATCAGCGAGCAAGGAACCTCACCGATGAAAGAAGAAAGGCTATCGCAGGATACCTAGAGGTTGTCCGCGGCGGCGCACAGAGCGGGAAACGCGTAAATTTGAAGCGGCCTCTCCATCCCCATGTTGAGCGCAGTCGAAATATCCTCATTCCCTATTTTCGCTCCACAATTCTCAACAACCAAGATACTTTCTCCTCCTCGGACCAAGCCGCCCGACTCCTCCAATTCATCCCTGACAAGTCTCTCAAAGATGCCCTTCAGAAGAAATGGGAGTCTGCCCCTTCGCGTGGCAGCTCGTCGAAATGGTCTGACATTGACGACGTGGCGAAAGCATCTGGAAACCAGGGTCTGGACACGAAGGCACTCTTGGAAGCTAAGGAGGATATTATCCTAGAATACACGTACCCCCGACTTGACGCAGAAGTCAGCAAGAAATTAATCCATTTGCTTA